>NC_134583.1:70537901-70849687 GCF_037038515.1 Microtus pennsylvanicus | reverse complement strand
TTCTCTTCTGCTTGACCTGAGACAAAGGCCTGGAAGCTTAAAACAAAGGCCTTGTAGGCTTTTACTTCATCCATTAGGTCCTCTGCGGGTAGACTGGCTCAACAAGTTCCAGGCCTGATCAGGACACAGCTGTAGGCCAATCAACCAGCCCCTTGTCTCTCTTCAAACTGATCAATCCAAAATTAGTGGAGGAAAATTCTTCAGAGACTTTTAAAAACAGAGCCCTCAAGAACAAAATAGTTTTTTCGGCTTCCCACATCTTCCCTCTGCTTTGGGGAGGGTCTTTTTCTCTGTGTGTCTGCTGCAGGAGTGTGTCACCAGCCCTAATAAATGCCTTCCTTCAACTGCGGGCTCTGTTGGCTCCTGTTGGCAGCATGCAGGATTTTTCTACTGTTAACCTTTTAATTCTTTAACTGGCAGGAAAAATGAACCCGTTCAAGACCCCTATGCTGTATCACTGTCACAGCGGGATAAAGAGAGATGATTGCTTATAAGGATGTGCCAGGAAGGAGAGAGAGCACGAGCAAGGAACTCAGGACCACAAGGGGTGCACCCACACACTGAGACAATGGGGATGTTCTTTCAGGAACTCACCAAGGCCAGCTGGACTGGGTCTGAAAAAGCATGGGATAAAACCGGACTCACTGAACATAGCGGACAATGAGGACTGCTGAGAAGTTAAGAACAATGGCACTGGGTTTTGATCCTACTGCACGTACTGGCTTTGTGGGAGCCTAGGCTATTTGGATGTTCACCTTACTAGACCTGGAAGGAGGTGGGAGGTCCTTGGACTCCCCACAGGTCACGGAACCCGGTCTGCTCTTCTGGCTGATAAGAGAGAGGGAGTTGATTGGGGGAGGGGGAGGGATATGGGAGGCAGTGGCGGGGAAGAGACAGAAATCTTTAATAAATAAATAAATAATAATAATAAAAAGAATGTGCCAGATATTTAAAGGGATTATCGGAAAACTATGAGCCATGTCACAGTGCAACATATGGGTTTGGGTTTGACTTTTCTTCTGCCTCTTGTCAGTTGTGAGACCTTGGGTAAGCAACTTGCAGTCATTTGAAAGAAAATGGCCCCCAAAGGGAATGGTACTATTAGGAGATGTGGCTTTGCCAGGGTGGGTGTGGCCTTGTTGGAGGAAGTATGCCCTGTGGTCTCATTTATGCTCAAGTTGCAACCAGTGTCTTGCCTGCCTGCCTGCCACCATGATGTTAATAGACTGAACCTCTGAACTGTAAGCTGCCACCTCAATTAAATGTTTTCCTTTATAAGAGTTGCTGTGGTCATGATATCTCTTCACAGCAATAGAAACCCTAACTAAGACACAACACAACTTTGTATCCAGTGTTTAGAGTTGCTCCCAAACTGGAAAAAATAAAACCATGCTCAGAATCCCTAGCCTGGGGCCTGCCACTCAGCAAGCATTCACAGCCAGGATGGTGCCACTAGGACCAACTGCCACCTTGGACTAAGGTTGGATGCCATTCTGTGGTTGAACTTGTGTTGTTGAGAAAGTATCCAAAATACTGAGAACAAAGGCTGGGGGAACATTTGGGGTAGAGACTGTCTTGTGTATAAAAGGCTGATTTTCCGATATGGGCAAGGAAAGGAAGGAAGCCTGATTCATCAGCCTCCTGGGGGTTTCTCTATGTATGCATAAACCATCTTCCCCTTCCTTTCTTTAAGGACATACAAAAGGGACCTGTGCTGTCACGTGTGTGTTGCTCCCCCAGTTCTTCCCACCCTAGGCAATGAAACTAGAGGTAGACCTCAAGCCTAAACTATGGTAACATGACCCTTTTTGCAGGAGAACATGGCTTTTGTTATCTCAAGCAATTTTGCAAGCTTCCTCACAACTGAGGAGCAAAATTAGTTGAGATGTATAGATTTAACAGGGAGTACTTGTGGTGGAGTCTTCTTAGACATAAAAAATGGGACATGACTTTAAATTGTTAATTACGGACACTTAGCTAGATATATTCTATCTCATCTTGGCATTCCAGAGGGCAAGAGAGAAGATAACTTAGCTGGAGGAACAGAAAACATCATGAAATGTCATGGCAAGCCTGGAACCCAGGGAAGGTGATGGATGGATACTTTATGGAGATTGCCTCAACTTGTGGTACTGTTGATCCTTCCTCCTTTTCACAAGTTATCTGGGAAAGGCTCCTAGAAATAGGCAATGCCCTCGCTTTTGCTGCAGACATCTCCAAAGGGCATTCAGGTACGTTGTTCTTATTTTCTTTCTTTCAAAAACACTTCATTGAACTATAAATATATTATTATTTTGGCTAGTTGCAGAAATGAGAAATAAACATTTCATTTTGGCCAAGAAATAACAAACTGGTGAAAATAAACAGAAGGTATAAAAATAAATGGAAATTAGAAGGATGAGGAGGAAAAGGTGAAAAGGGATGGCATAAAGTTGGGAGATAAATGGGGAATGGGCTTACAGGAGTTCAGGGGAAGAATGGGGCTTGATATGACCTAAATACATTGTATTTGTATATGAGCTTACCAAAGAAAAACAGTGAAGGAACACAGCTCTGCTACCGCCTTTGCCTCACCAGCCTTTCTTTCTTCTAGGAAGCTACAGAAGGGAGACAGGAAGATCTGGAAACAAAGTATGATGGTTCCTGTCTCCCAGAGCCAGCCCTAGGTGCCTTATCCCTCTTCTAAGGTAGGAAAGCCACGTCCTTCCCACTGTGGGACCAAATCATCTTATAAACAGGTCAGGGCCTGAAGGCAGCTGACAGGATAAGCGAACTCTTGTCCCTCCTTTTTCCTCAAGTGACTCTGCTTGTGTAACACACACACACACACACACACACACACACAGAGTCAGTGGACCAATGAGCATGCTGTACAATCAACAGCGGCATGCAAAGGCATGGCTTTGTCCCGGTTCTGTGTCAGCTGAAGTTCCAGGATGACTCGCTGAGGAAGTGCAATCTTTAACAAAGACCAGCACAAACAGAATGTGAGGGGGGAACTGGCGGGCGAGAGCTTAGCCAATGATTCCACTCCCACACGTTCAGTGGGCTGAAAACAGCCTTGGTCCAAGAAATATTGAGACATATCCATCTCCAAATGAAGAGTGCTAGACCATATTTTTAAAAATGGAAGCATGAAACATCAAATTATTCCCAGCTGACTGGCGAATGTATCCGAAGACCAAATCCTCTCTGCAAGATAAGTGTGGGCTTTGGAAACTGTGTGGTCAAGGCAGCAAAATAGCTGAGAGTCAGTCCTCGAGTGTAGGAAGTTATATCAGTCTCCATCAAGACTTTTACAATCACTGTTGAATAATTATTCTGTTCACATAGTCATCAGGGCAATGCAGATTTAAATCATGTAGCAAATGGCTGAAGTAAACCGAATGGTTATACCAAGTCTTGGCAAGGATACAGAAGGAACAGACGCCTCATGCATCACTCTTGAGGTGTAAAACAGTATGCCTACTTTGTACTTTAAAAGTTAAATATAATAATATCATGTAAATAGAGCCATTCTTTTCTCAAACTTCTACAGCTATACAAAGACTTCCGCATGAATAATCATAGCAGCTGTACACTGGAAAACAACCCAAGCGTTCATCAAAGTGAAAGAATAAACAAATACCACTGTATACATATAATGTAATCCTAAGTAATAGGAAGAAATGAATTATTGATATATTCATCCACATGAGCAGAGCTCAAAATAACTATCCTGAATGAAAGAAGCCAAGAGATACACAGTGTCTGGCTCTACTTATAAAAGAAGCTAAGACCTGTAAACTGATTTGTGATGAAAGAATCCAGTAATATGATTATTTATGGATGGGGACATGGATAGGAGTGGCCAGAAAGAATTATAAAGGGACCAAATGAATTCTTTGGAGGTGGCAGGTATGTTTCTACTTCACTGTGGTGACAGTGACACCGTGGCAGGCATATGTCAAACCTTATCAAATTGAACAATTGATGCATGTCAATATCTCAGCAGAGCAATTTAAGTCTACTGATGACTTCTGTCCAGTGTATGTTTTTTTGCAAGACGTAAGTTCTTTGTGGGGGTCATTACTACATAATTGTGGTCACACATTCTCCTAGATTGGCAGCATCTCATACATTGGATACACAATAACTATTAGCTGATTAAATGAATACAGAAATTGGCCCCTGCTCAGCCAAAAACTTCTACTGTCAAGTCAAAGTTGACAGTCATAGTGATTTCCCAAGAACTTTGTTTCTTACGCAGGGCATGGTGGTACACACCTTTTAACCCAGGACTTGGGAGGAGGCAGAGGCAGATATATTTCTAAGCATTCCAGACCAGCTGGGACAACATAGTGTGACTCTGTCTCAAAAACCCAACAATAGTTTCTTGCTTTCATTAAAAGACAGGCAAATTTAATCACCCAAAATCAACATTCTGAGGGTTTGAAGTAAGTCTTCTCGATATGAAATTATATTTCTTTTTCTGGTTGTAGCATGCTTCACACAGAGAATGAGATTACGGCACAGTAAAGTATCAGGTTTTGAGATGATGGATCTTTGCTTATTTTCCTGAAGATATCTTCTCTATAACAAACAGGAAAATCTGGCTTTACTAGTCTAAAAAGTTGTCTTTGGCCAGGCAGTGGTGGAGCTCGCTTTTAATCCCAGCACTCAGGAGGCAGAAGCAGGCAGATCTCTGTGGGTTCAAGGCCAGCCTGGTCTACAGAGTGAGTTCCAGGACAGCTAGAGCTACACATAGAGAAACCCTGCCTCTAAAAACCAAACAAAAACAAAACAAGCAAAAAATCTCACAAAGCAACAACAGCAAATTTAGCTTTGCCTCCACATATGTCCGGTTCTTGGCATCCCTTTCTCAGCAGGGGCCATGCTCACCAGACACCCTTGTCATGGGGTAGTCGACCCTGTCTTGTGTAGACTAGGAAGAGCCAATGTCAGAAGACTCCAAAAAGGAGAGAAACCACCTTGGTTCTTCTTCTTTTACCGGTTCTAACCTTTCACAGAACTAATGATTCCTTCATAGAAGGTCACCATCTTAGGAGGTCTGTGATGATTCTGTCTAGGACTCCATGCGTATCTACTCCCCAATGATGTATTTCATGCTGTAAAGCCAGGGAGAGCTGGCCAGAGAACACAACCAGCTAGTGTATTCCAGGAAACCAAAGCCGGGCTTCCCAGAGCTTGGCAACCACCGTCTTTGGCAAGTCAATGGGTCACCCCACCATGGGCAGAATATGTATAATTTCAGTTTTTCTCCCATCTCAGTTCAACAGTTCTTTATAGAATGCTTCCATCTTCCAGACCCTTGGGTAGAAATTGTGGAGAACGTGCAGGGTAAGCAGGACATTCATTTGCACACAAGGAGCTCTTAAACGAAAGAGACACAAAATGAGCAGAAGGTACAATTTGCTACAATATAATAGCAGAGCATCTAACTTTTGGCGCCTTGACTTATTCTAATTTAATAGACTCCATAGAGGGTCATGACTAGAAGATTTCAGAACTACTTGACTCTCTTAAAAATATTCGGATGCCCAGGCCCTGTCTAAATTTACCAGATCCGAAAACTTGAGTAAAAGTCACTAATGGACTCAGAGGAAAAATAAAGAAAGAAGTGTCTTGCTTCCTTGTTATGTTCCTACAAACCCTTGACAAATCAACTTAAGTGGGGGAAGGGTTCATTTTGTCTCAGTGTTCCAAGGGACAGCCCACCAGGGTGGGGGAAGTTTGCAGCATCAGGAGCTTGAGGCAGCTGGTCACATTACACTCCCAGTCAGGAAGCAGAGATGAATGCTGGGGCTCTGGTCCTTTTCTTCCTTATATGCAGTGTGGGACCCCAGGCCATGTGTCTTAGTTAGGGTTTCTGTTGTGAAGAGATGCCATGGACACAGCAACTCTTACAAAGGAAGACATTTAACTGAGGTGGCAACTCACAATTCAGAGGTTTATTCCATTATCTTCATGGTAGGGAGCATGGTGGCATTAGGCAGACATGGTGCTGGCTACATCTTGATCAAAAGGCAACAGAAAATGGACTGTGGCACTGGGTGGTAACTTAAGCATAGGAACCTCAAAGCCTGCCCCCACAGTGACACACTTCCTCCAACAAGGCCATTCCTACTCCAACAAAGCCACACCTCCTAATAGTCCCACTCCCTGTGAGCTTATGAGGCCAATTACATTCAAATTACCACACCATTCCATGGTGCTATTCACACTCAAGGTAGCTCTTCCCACTTCCAGGAATCAAATACAGAAACTCCCTTGCAAGCACACCCAGGGTTTGCTTCTGTGCTGGTTCCAAATTCCATAGAGCTGACAATTAAGATTAACCATTGCAAGAGGTAAATCAGACATGGTGGGGTACCATAGCCCTCAGGAGGCTAAGGCAGGAGAATCATAAATTTGAAACAGCTTTAACTACACAGAGAGACTCAGTGAAAGTTTTAAGATTAAATAAACCTAAGACAAATCCAATAAATAGTCCTAGAAACTTTGTCCTGTAGTGGCATTTCATTTGTATTTTAATAAATAAAGCTTGTCTGAAGATCAGAGAGCAAAACAGCACCATTGCTCAGCCTTACAGACCAGGCAGTGGTAACATACCTTTAATCCCAGTAGACTCACTTGTTGCCATAGAAACTGGGCAGTGCATGCCTTTAATCCCTGTGGTGCATGTCTTTAATCCTAGCCCTAGAGAGGAATATAAAACAGGAGGAGACAGCTCACAGGCACAGTCTCAATTCTGAGATTCTTGGAGGCAGGAATGCCATTTCGGACTGAGATCGATGTAAGATTCAGTGACTGACTGTTTTGCTTTTTTGACCTTAAGGTTGAACCCCAGTTTCTTTCTCTGACGTTTTATTAATTGTGCTTCATTGTCCCATAATTGAAAATATTTTAGTTGTGCTAAACTACATGTAACAAAAAAATCTACCATTCTAAACCATTGAAGATGCCTACATCAGTGGTATTAAGCCAATGTGTATCAGTGGCTATGGATACAAAGTCATGTTGTTGTGTATCCATAGCCTTCATCCAGTCTCAGAACTCTTCACTGTACTCATTAATCAAGACCCTTCCCCTTGGCAACTCCATTTACTTTCTGTCCCCGGGAATTTGGCTGCTTTACAGACCTTGTATAAGTTGGAATATTTCATTTTCAATGCAACATTGATTATGAGCACACTGAAGGTTTGGTTACAAAGCAGGGTAATGCACGACTCCTTTAAAGAGACCACAGGCACACAGCTATGGAATAGCTGAAGATATCAAGTGTTTAAATGGTAAGTCACAGAGATCCTGGGGCTAAGGAACGTTCAGTGTGGGCTTTAGTTCAGGGAACAAGACAGGTGCAAAGGTAATGGAGTCTAGAAATTACAGCTAAGAGCTCAAGGGGTTTTGAAGACAACCTTTCTTAGACAATGAATGTGATGAATTTGAATACAGATATATAGCTTTTAAAATGAGTTCTGATCTCTAGGTAATAATATTCTCTGAACTGGAATAGAGTAACTAAAAGCATATTTAATGTTTCAATTTACATTTAACTGTAAATTGTCTGAAGGTGATATGGACTTCCCCTCTGTATGCTATGGCTATGTTTTATTACCATTGGTTAATAAAGAAGCTGCTTTGGCCTATGACCACGCAGAATATAACAAGTTGGGGAAGCTAAACTGAAAGCAGGAGAAAGAAGGCAGAGTCACGGAGATGCCATGTAGCTGCTGAAGGAAAAAGACTCCAGAACCTTATCAGTAAGCCACAGCCTTGTGGTGATACACGGATGAATAGAAATGGGTTAATTTAAGATATAGGAGCTAGCTAGAAATATGCCTGAGTTGTTGGCCAAACAGTGTTGTAATTAATATAGTGTCTATATAATTATTGGGGTCTGGGTGGCCAGGAAACAAAAGCCCAGTCTCCACAGAAGATGAGAACGTATGGATTCCTGCAAGGCTTCTGTGATTTGATGGAACAAAACCCTCCAAAAGGTCTCCGTGAATCCTAAAAATACTTTGCCCAACAAACAAAAGGAAGTAGTTTAGAGAAAACTATGCCAAAATTCCCCAAATGGTTACTTACAAATGTTTATTTTCATTTTAAAGGGGTTGGTTATAAATGATTAATGGTCAAAGTCAATTTCTAAAAAAAAATAATGGGGATATAACATAGAAATGAATACTTGACATTGGTATGGACTTTAGTTTATTGATATAAATTTAAGGTCGCTTTTGTTATAATATTCAAACTTTTAGTCACATAGTTAAGTTTTCTAGATATACACAGATATATTTCAGATGGATAGGTATTCTTCAAAACTTTCAATGACCTACAGAATATGGCATTTAAAAGATTTTAAGAACTTAGATTTTTTTCAACAGTAAGATACATCTGCTCCTGGCAGCACCAACTACTTCAAGAAGATTAGGCTCCCTATGGAGTTTGCTAGCCATTTAGGCAAGAAAATACTCTTGTCTGGACTGCTTGATGGTATGTTGTATGAACTGAACATGCAGGACCCAAAAAAATGACTGCTGAACTTGCACACAAAAGGTGAGATAGTCCTTCAGGGTTCCTACTTCATGAAAGAATCTGTTAGGCATTCTGAAGGACACAGAAGAAAGTGACTGACCAACTGCCAATATAGGTGAAACAGTCTTTCAAATTTTCTGCTTCATGGAAAAGTCTGTCAGATACTATGAGCCTGTAGGCTGAAGATACATGCCCAAATGTTACAGAAGAACTTTGGGTGACTTTCCAGGCAGCCAGATATTTCTGTCAATTCTAGATCGTTGAAAGCTGCTTACAATGCACTTCTTGTTTACTTAGGTAATATTGTATCCTTCTGGGATCTTTGATGGAGCTGAAAACAGATAGGTATAGTTACAGTTTCTCTTAGTTATGAAAAAGATAAATTAGATATGAAGCTTTAGACTCACAAAGAAATATTATAACTATAATTCTTGCTTGATACCTGTTTTGTTATATATAATTTTACTATGTTAAAGTTAAAACTTTCCTTGTTTAGACAGAAAAGGAGAGATGATATGGGATTCCTCTCTGTATGCTATGAATATGTTTTATTATCATTGGTTAACAAAAAAAGCTGCTTTGGCATATGGCAGGCCAGAATACAAATAAGGCAGGAAATCCAAGCAGAGATAGAGGAAGAAAGAAGGCTAAGTCAGAGAGACGTCATGTAGTTGCCAAAGGAGAAAGATGCTGGAACCTTACCAGTAAGTCACAGCCTCAAGACAATACACAAATTAATAGAAATGGGTTAATTAAGATGTAAGAGCTAGTTAGAAATACGTTTGAGCCATTGTCCAAACAGTGTTGTAATTAATATAGTTTCTGTGTGATTATTTGGGTCTGGGAGGCTGGGGTGGGGGAAGGGAAGCTCATTCTCTGCTTACAAGAAGGTAGAGGTGCACTTTTACCTTTTTTAATTATAGGAATTATTTGACTATTCTCTCAGACTTATTAACAGAGTTAGTGGTTTTTCTAATGCTAGGATATCAAGGTAAGCAAACAATGATGATATTTATGCTGAAGAAAAATAAATCAAGGCAACAATAAGGAATGAAACCTAGCAAACCTCTTCTTATCTGTGGTGGATTGGATGAAAATGACCCCCATGGGCTCATAGGAAGTGGCACTATTAGGAGGTGTGACCTTGTTGGAGGAAGTATGTTACTGAGGGGGGTGCTTTGAGGTTCAGATGCTGAAGACAGGTGTAGAAGTCTCAGCTACCTCTCCAGCACCATGTCTGCCTGTGTGGTTACTGCCATGCTTCCTGCCATGATGATAATGGATTAAAGCTCTGAAATGTGCGTCAGTGCCAACTAAATGTTTTCTTTTATAAGGGTTGTTGTGGTCGTGGTGTCTCTTTACAGCAAGACCAACCCTAAGACATCATCCAAGAACAATTCTAAGCCAGAAAATAAGAAAGAATAGTAAATACAAATTAAGAGAGGGAAAAAAGAATGAAAAGGGGGAATTACGGGACTGCAAACTTGGCATATATGCCTGACTTGTCTGCCTTGCCCTGCTTCCTAGATAAAATTACTGAGATCAGTAAAACTTAGAGGACTCAGAATGAGCTTGGAACCTGGGGAAATGAAGAAGGCAGGAATTTTAACTGCCTTATTTGTACAAGATTTTCCTAACTTTTTTGTCTCTTCATGTAACAATGATTATATAAGCTTTTGATTACAGTTATTTGTCCTATGTGTGTGTATGCATGTCACTGGGCACATGTGGCAATCAGAAGACAACTGGTAGGAGTCTCTTCTTCCACCATGGGGGTCTTGGTGAGAGACTTTATCAAGCTTGGCAGCAAGTGCCTTTACCTGCTGAGACATATCAGTGACCCCAGTTCTGAAACATTTTTGATGAAGGAAAATGGAAAGTCAATTGAGCTCCCTTTCTCACTCACCCAGAGGGGACTCCCACATCACTGCTTACATTTGTGCCTTCAAATGCACAGTCAGCCATTTCCTGGGAGTGTGTGGACAGAGTTTGAGTTCTCTGAGCATAGTCTGCCCTTGAGTCCCACAGAAACCATCTCCAATCTTGGGAGGGCCCAAGGAGAGCAGTACAAAGGCCTCTCTAGGGGATGTGGGATGTTTGGATCTTTGTTTGTCTGAATCGATGTGTTTGGGGCCCCATCTGAGTTGAGGCGATTGACTGGCATCTGACAGATAATGTCCAGGGCTCTAAGGTAAAGCTGAACCTCCCGGCTGGCCCTTGTCGATCAGAACCTTCTTCCAGAGACTGAGTTATCTTTCTATGCTGTGTAGCCACACAGAAGACAGGGGAAAAAGGAGGAGTCACACGAGAAATAAAGGAAACCAGAGCTGCTAGACGGGTAAGGGACAAGTCCTTGTCTGGCTAGGGAGATTGCTTCCCGAATGAAGACACTGGCTGGCGCTCCAATCAGGACCCTTCTGGTGTGCAGAGCCCCACAGTTCTTAGGCGCATGGGCTGTATTTCCTTTCTCCCTCTGCACCCACAAGAACTCATGTTGAACCTCAATCCCTGGGCATGCCTGAGACATTCTAACCCGGTCTTTCCTTTGTCCGTTGCTTGAAGACCCAGGCACCTGTCCTTCAGGCTGTGTGATGCGCCAGGTGTCACAGGGGCCCCAAGGAGCCCGCACACATCTCTGTGAAATGCTCAAGGAGATGCTGACCCGGGTGGCTCTCTGCCTAGTGCCTTGCTGGCCAGTTTAAAACACCACACATGTGTACAAATGTCTTGCAGCGCTCCAAAAATAGAAAATACATTTCTGAATTTTCAGAAAGACGTGGCTGACGAGCACTTCATTCCACACTGTGGCGGGGGAAGGAATTTGCAAAACCAGCCCCCGGAACAGGGCTTTTGGCTGGCCTGCTCTAACGAGTAACCCAGGCCTAAGTTGACAGTGCCTTCCTACTCCAGTCCCTCTCTTCTCGAGCCAGCTCCTGGGGACCTCTGGCTCCTTAGCACTATTTGTTCACAAAATGTCACCCGAGGTAGTAAAAGATCACAGGGTCCTACAGCTTTTCCTTGCAGGCAGACTGCTCAAGTGTGAATTCAGAATTCGGGATTCTGAATTCTTTGCCCCATGGCCTAGAACAAATCACTTCACCTTTCAGGAATTCAATTTCCTTGTGGTAATAAGGGAGTGGATTATCTCCCAAATCCCTTACCTTCTGCCCAAACTGTGACCTTAAGTAGGAGACTTGAGAAATGTTTTCAAATAATACTAAAGGAATAACTGAAAAATCTATTAAGGTGGAAGTATCGAGTGAGCTATTCAGGATGGAGGGTCACGAAGGAGGAAGCATTTCCTCACGGAGGCACCCCTCAAGCTGTGTGGAGAAGAGAAAAAAGATGGGTGAACCTAGAGGGTAAATTTCTGCTGCTCTTCTCCCCCAGGACAGCTAAGTCCACTTTGAACCATCCAAAGTTGTCTTAGCTATGGTTAATATTACTGTGAAGAGACACCGTGACCATGGCAACTCTTATAAAGGAAACATTTAATTGTGGTGGCTCATGATACATTTCAGAGGTTCAGTCCATCACGGCTGGGAGCATGGCGGCATGCGGACAAGCATGGTGCTGGAGAAATAGCCGAGTGTCTTGGGTCTTGCAGGCAACAGAAGTTGACTGGCTGTCACACTGAGGGAAGCTTGAGAAAGAAACTTCAAAGCCTACCCCTACAGTGCCACACTTCCTCCGACAAAGCCACACCTACTCCAACAAGGCCATACCTTCTAATAGCGACACTCCCTTTAGGGGGGCATTTTCTTTCAAATCACCACAAAAGGTAAGTTGGATTCTGATAAGGAAAAAGGAGGTAGGTACAATATCCCTTTCTCCTGAAAGGGGGTTCATAACTGTCATCATTTATGGAGGTAGGATAAAAGTTCTGCTCCTAAGATACTACACCATCGCCTCGTTTCCTGATGTAGGTATGCTAGCAAAGCTCATTAGTTCAGACCCATTTCTCTAGGGCTGTGTCATGCTCAGTTGTCCCCTTTCCTCTCCTTAGTTGCTTTTCAAAGAGATTGAGACGAGGCTGTGGTACCTGCAGGCTCATGAAGAAGGATGACTCTAACCCACCTGCCCATGGACCGTGAGAGCATCAAGTCACCAGCTGTTCTCATTGATAAATGGAGGTGGCAGGAATTTCAATCAAGTTTGTATGATGGTTGGGGGATATACTTGACAAAAAAACTATCAGGATAGATGGTAAAGAGCTTCACATTCAGAAAAGTGGCATTGGAGTGTTTATCATTGTTTATATAAAGTAGGCTTTTTAGAGAGAAAGAAAATGAAGTTCCTGTCAGGGGGCCAATATGCCTGAAGTCACCAGTGGGGAGCAAGACTGAGGTCAGAAGGTGGTCAATCCCCATCACCTTGCAAAGGCAACTGTGTGTGCAAATTGCACAGAACCTGGGGCAGGGGACAAATTATCTTTCAAACAGCTTCTACATTTTCACCAAAAAGAAGCTTATTCTGACCCCAACCATAGATTGGAAGCTACAATGAAACTCTCAGAATTAAAGTTTAAAAAGTGAAGTCTGGGTTGGTCAGAACTCATCTGGAATTGGTCCAAATGAAATTATTAGAGATTTTAATCTTAGGATTAAATTACCATTTTGAAGTATCTCTTTCATCCTAGGAAGTAATCAAACATTTTCCATTCACTTCCTAAACATAATATCCATACAGCCTATCTGGGTGACCAGAATGCCTGTCTTACATGGAGGCAGAACTCCGTATCCACGGTCCCCGGGGCATCAATGAATACCTAGGTTTCACACCAGATTTCCTGGACGGTCACCTCTTCTCTGCATCATTTCATTATTCCTTCTCATCTCCATTGAGAAACAGCTCTTGATGGGCCAGGAATTCTGCCAACCCCATATTCTCTTCTCAGGCTCAAAGGAGGGACATGTGATATGATCCAAGCCATCATCTCTCAGCTCAACCCTGGAAAAAATCTGACAAGGATGAAGCCAACTCTGCTAAGTCATTCTGAAGACCCCCAAGACATATGCCCTGAGTCCCTGACTCCAGACTCCTGGAACTGTGCTGAGTTCCATCCCTCCAAGGCTAATGAACATTAGCAGGAAAGAGTGCTATTAAATAATTTAGCACTAACAGTAGAGGAGTTCATGTGGTCAATGGAAAGGAGATACTCAAGGACAGTGGCTTCTCCTTTAAATTGATAGCTACAGTTAGATTTCCTTGTTTACCAAATGCAGAAAAGAAACTCACTAAAGAAGTGTAAAGTATATAAAGTTGACAGATATCAAAATATTTTTGGATGGTAATGCAAATTATGATAGAAAGCAAATTAGGTATAAGACTTTGGACTCACCAAGGTAGTAGAGATAATGAAGTATTTTTTTTCTGAATTTGTCAAATGCAAATGAACTAGACATTATTGATGTCCTTATTGCCTGTATATATTATATACAGTTATGGTACTTATTGTATATAGTTTTTTATATTAGTTATAGCCTTCTTTTTATTTTAAACAAAAAAGAAATGTAGTGATATTTTGGTTGTGTTTTAACAAATAAAACTTGCCTGAAGATCAGAGTGCATAACTAAACCACTAGAACTCAGGTGGTGGTGGCACACACTTTTAATCCCAATACTTGGGATCCCATGCCTGTAATCCCAGCATTAGGGAGGTGGAGACAAAAGTGATATGGCTGGGTGGAGAGAAGAATATAAGGAAGGAGGAGACAAGACATCAATGCAGCCTGAGGTTTGCTGGAGACTGATGCAGTCTGGAGATGCAGACTGAGCATTGGTAGAAGTAAAAGAACTCTCTAGTGGCTGGCCTCTCTGCTTCTCTGATCTTCAGCATTAACTTCTACATCTGACTCTAGGATTTTATTATTAATACCAATTAGAATTCGTGCTACACAGAATCCCAATGGATATGGGTTGATTTGAAATGAGATAAGATTAAATTATATATCAGGGTAGGAATCAAACTGCATATTTCAGGAAAGGTGCTCTCTCCAGTTATTTCACATGTTCAGCAAGCACCAAAGGAACACTGGGTGCCCCAGAGCCTGATACTGTGTGCTTGGGGTACAGAGCTCAGTTAGCTCCTGGATCTCTAGGATAAAGGAGCTTGGGGTTTACCCGGGCAGACTAACCAGGCTGATACATTCAGTAGCCCTGACACAGAAATCACAGCAGAGCATCAGGCATGACTACTGTTGTCCCTGCATTAGGAAGTTTTAGAGTCCCCAAGTGTCCAGTCTTTGGTCCATGGGTTGTAAGACCACACATACATTTATTTTATATGACATTGTAACCCAACACTGTCATTTACAAAGTTCATGTTCAAGAATGATGTAATCAATGTACAAAAATATTAGCAACTGCAAGAAATTTCATAGTGTTCAAGGAAGGTTTAAGGGTTTTTTTGTTTGTTTGTTTTGGGTCAGGCCATATTCAGAGACATCCTGTATGTGGCCTGTGAGTTGGACACCCCAACTTAGACAATTATTCCTATCTACCATTTCTGGGTTGACTACATCTACCCCCCCCCACACACACATGTTGAGTATTTTCATTTTCAACTTCATGTCTTTACATATTATGTTTGAATTTCTGCCTTCATTTTTCAGTGATAGGCAGTTTCTACTACTTTTACACTAGAAAAAAAGGCTTTATTTCCCAAGCCCATGAGGATCCTTTCTACCTCTCCCTCCAGAGAATTTGCTGGGGTTTCATTAACACTTGCTGTTTCTAGTATTATTATTTTACAACATAGCTATCTTGACTTTCTCTGGAGTTGTTAATTATCATTTTCTCTGTTTACACAATATACTATGTTCTTATTACTAATTTAAAATCAAGTACATAAACAACTGTCTGAGTATCCTCTCAAGAGGTCCAATGTAATCAATACTTTGAAGTCTATCTTCCTGAGGAAGCTCTCAGGGTCTTCAGAGATGCTACAGGCTGAATTGGTGCCCCTGGGGACCCAAAACCCAGCTGCTTCCCAGAATCTTGCTGTCTTCTCTTGCATATCAGATGCTGCTTCCTGTACCCACGTCTGTCTCTTCAGTGATTTGTGGTCCCATCTTATAGAGCACATTCTCTGGTACGTTCCTCTAAAAATAAATAAATAAATAGCCAGAAGGAATTTGGTTGTGAGACATTGTATGTCAGAAGATGTCTTTGATCTAATGTGACATTTGATTGCTTAACTGTCATTTTCATTGGAGTTTCTCCAAAAAGTGGGTCCTGAGACAAAGAAGTGAGGATGATGAGTTTAACTGGGAGGGGATCCAGGAAGCATCAATAGCGGTGTAAGACAGGTGCAAGCAGACAAGCTGCAGAGCAGTGTTAATGGACAAGTTTCCTCACACTGGGCAAGGGACTCAGTCTCTTCTGGGAAGCCACAGAAGCCACAAGAGGACACTCCAGAGAGCCATACCCAAAGGACAAGGAAGTTAAAGACTTCCCTTGGGAGTAACTACATTCAAGTGCCCTTAGAGTCTTCAGCTAGAGGCATGGGTACTCATTCTGGAAGTCATCACGTCACTGTGCACAGATCCAGACACTGGGACAGTAAGAAAGGCTGGAGACAGAGTCATACTTACATCTACTGATGAATCTGGAACTGAAACATTCCGATTTCTAAATATGCTGAATCTTTTAGATTGTCTGGGCCACACTAGGTAAAGAATTGTCCAGCCTATGATCTTTGGGTTGTAAGAGCAAAGATGTGTTTATTTTGCATGGCACTGGAATATAACAAGCCATCCTTGGCTACAGGATGCCCACAGGCCATGAGTGAATAAAGCTAGAGAGAGCTGCTAGAGAGAAGGAGCCACCCTAGTCCTGAACCTTCATATTGAGTAGGCATTAGTCTTTGAAGGTCATAAGCTCTTTGCGTTCCTCTAAATCCAAAACATCTATATGAGGGTTGATTTTCATCCCTGCTATTCAGCACTCTGAGGGCCCTTTGCAATGCCCAAAATTTTCTTGACTGATTTCACAAAATGATAATCGTTTCTGCTTCCTTCTTCATCACTTACTAGATATCTGTTATTCAGATACTGTAAGTGTAGCCCAGTGATCTGAGCTCCTAGCTTCTCTTTGATGGAGGAAGGTCATTGGCTAATAAAGAAACTGCCTTGGCCCATTTTATTGGTTAGAACATAGGTGGGTGGAGTAAACAGAACAGAATGCTGGGAGGAAGAGGAAGTGAGCTCAGACTCAACAGCTCTGCTCTCTGGAGCAGAGGCCATGCTCCCTTCTCCTGGGTGGACGCACGCGATGAAGCAAGCCACCAGGTCAGACATGTTGAATCTTTCCTGGTAAGACCGGTGCTACACAGTTTATTAGAGATGGGTTGATCGGGATATCAGAATTAGCCAGTAAGGGCCAAGCAGTGTTTAAAAGAATACAGTTTGTGTGTTGTTATTTCTGGTGTAAAGCTAGCCATGCGCGAGCCGAGCGGGACGAAAAGCAGGCCCGCAGCTCCGTACAACATCTCTTTCCTGTTTGCACTGGGTGTTTTATACTCTGCATTCTAAATTATTTATCTTCCAAATAGTATGGTATATTTTCATCTTGTCTTATATTTTAATCTCTGTAATGGTTTTTTTTTGTTGTTGTTGTCGACAGAATGTTCCTTCTAATGACATCATTATCTTGTTACATTTTTAAGATTCTTTTACAATTCTAAGGATATTGAATGTGGAACTTATGACCTTTTCCTTTCTCCAAGTACAGTTTCTTCTTTCAAGTCGCTTTTGTTTGTGACCTTGTCTGCCATGACGAAGACTCTCCTCATGCCTTGGATGCCTTCTTAACTCTAAAGTTTGAGAAGTAGGCTCTTAGAAGCTATGCCCACATGCTGGCGCAGGTTGGTTACAAACTTCACTAAAGTCACGAGCTAACAGAACTCTTGGAGAGTCTGATGAAGAGCTGCTTAGGTCTGTCTTCCTCTTCTGCTGTGTGGACATAGCAGGCAGAGTTCCTAACCATCAGAAGTGTCAAACATGGCCAGAGGCCTCTGACATTCAGTATTCAGTACTTACGTTTTTTACTTTTACTTTTTATGTGTTTGTTTATCCATGTATGGAAATGTCTTTCCATGTATGGAAAGAAGAGGGTGTCAGAGTCCCTGGAGCTGAAGTTGCAGATGGTTGTGAGCAATCCCAGGTTGCTGGGACCTGAATTCCTGTCCACTGCAAGAACTCTTACCACTTTTAATCACCGAGCCATCTCTCCAGCTCCTATTTTTCTGTATTTTGAGTATGATAGTCTTGAGTTTGCCAAAGTGTGAATCCTTCATTTTATCCTCTCTAAGGGGAAGGAAAGTCATCTTCTCACAGATGGAGGAGGAGGCACTTGGGGATCAACTGCTACTTAGACCACTTGTCTCTCATCCTTGTTTCAGTACGTTTCCCTTCAGCTTCACAGGCCAAGACATCTGGTGTGGCAATTCCAGAGCATCAGTGGGATTCCGTGATGGAATCTGGTTTGATCCTTCCCATTGCAGTTTCAGAATTCAAACTAGGTTTTTATCTTGTGTCTATGTTTTCCAGTTTCTACGTTCTAGGATTACTTCTGTTCTCTCTGGTCATGGGTTTATACTCTTAAAACAAATCCTTTTTCCTGTTGTCTTAGTGTGATTTCATGAGGGGATGCAGGTAAATGAATGGTAAAACCCCATCTAATTTGCCAAGAAGCTTAATCTTAGCACACTGGAAGGTTACCCGATATTCACTTTGTACCAATGTCCTCTGTTAGCTGCTCAATGATGCCTCTTAAATAATGCAAATGAGTGAGCAATCAGTCAATGTGTCCAAGCCCTGAGTGATTGCTAAAGAATAAGGGTTTACTCAGCTCACAGTTATAGGAGCCAGGAAGTCCAAGGTCTAAGGGCCACATCCAGCCAAGGTCCTCTTGCTAGGGATCTCTGCAGAGTTCCCAGAAAGCAGATGTCAAGATGGAGACAGTCTTGCTAATTTGAATCCATCTTCATCTCTGAATAAAGCCACTAATGCAACAAGGGAGCCGCAACCTCTGGATCTTATCTAATCCAAATTCTCTCTCAAACGTCCCACCTACAAACACCATGGAACAACAGCACCAGGGACTGAGGTTCTGTGTGAGATTTGGAGGGGTGAAAACCCAGGCCATAGCAGGTGACTCATTGTTGCAGGGTTATCTCATGCTGTCTCGTGTGGCCAACCTTGGGCTCCCCTAAAGGCCCTTCTACCATGCTCAGGAGAGCTCTGGATAGCAGAGTTTGTGCTATTACCATTTTGCATTTGTTCCCATTACTCTGCTAGGCAGCAGGTTGCTTCCTCATTACTTTTTGAAGGATCGTTCACTGGTTCCAGTGTTCTAGAGTGCTCACTCAGGTAAGTGGGTTGTTCTATAACATGAAGAGCAAGTGTTTTTTTTAACACAAACAACTCTCTCTTGCCTGGCATCTGGGCAAGGACCAGGCAAGTTCACAGGGATGGCCAATAAATGATTGTCAGGACTGTCAAAGTGGCTTTCCCTCCCCGTGTTTACTCCCTGGTTTGTCACAGTATCTCAGTGTCACTCATGAAAATGACTTGTGGATCATTCCACCTCCAAAAGCTCCCTGTGATCCATATTCAGACTTTCTTCTCTTGGATGACCCTTTAAGAACCTAGCTTCTCCCAACACAGTAATTCGATCAATGCTGTACTAGGGGCCTCCACACCCATGGATGCATCAGACAAGTTTTCTCAAAAGTGGTTTCTGGACCAGCAACATCAGCATCAACTTGACACTTATTCAAAAAGCAAATTACCAGCCCCTACTCTGTCTCCGTTGCGTCAGAACTCCCAGCATTGTGGGTTCGAACTCATTCAGCACTGGATTCTGCTGTTGGCGTAGTCATGAGAACCCTGACCGGAGCACTTGTCCTTGCTAAGTTGTCACGTTTTAGGTTTTGTGTCTGTCTTAGTTAGGGTTTCTATTGCTATGATGAAACACTATGACCGAAAGTAAGTTGGGAAGGAAAGGGTTTGTTCTACTTACAGTTCCACATCACAGTCCATCACTGAAGGGCGTCAGGACAGGAATTTAAGCAGGGCAAGAACCTGGAGGCAGGAGTCTTAGAGGGGTTCTGCTTACTGCCTCTCTCAAATGGCTTGCTTAGGCTGCTTTCTTATAGAACCCAGAAACACCAGTCCATGGATAGATCCACCCACGATGGGCTGGGCCCTCCTCCATCAACTGCTAATTAAGGAAATGCCTTACAGGTTTGCTTGTAGTCCACTCTCACGGAGGCATTTTCTCGACTGAGGCTCCCTCCTCTCAGATGACCCTAGTTTATGCCAAGATGACATAAAACTAGCCAACACAGTGTCCTTCTGTGTGACAGCACTGTAGGTCCGCACATGTCCACACGATTAGACTGTATGGGTGAGTTTAACATTCAGTACTCATCAGACAGAATCTTAAGAGAGCGTGCAGAAGACGAACGGAAGTGTTGACACAAGCCAAGCAGAAAGACGAAGGCTGAGAACGCCTCTCAGTTGCAGGATACAGAGACGCACAAAGGTGACTCGGAGAGATTTCACCTAAGATGCGCCGGAACACCTGTGTGCTCTCACCTGCCCTTGTTAATAAAGCATGACGCAGATGGAAAAAGATTAAGTAACTACTCAGCACATTGCCCGTGGTCCCCTTGCTAGTAGGAACAGAAGAAGCGTGCTCATTGGTGCTGTAATGACTATCTAAAGGCAAGGTAGCTGGCACTGATCTGGACTCCCCCAACAACTGTTGCCTGTGAATTCGCCCATTTCTCACTAGGTTCTAGGTGGATTATGGTGGCCTCTGGACCCAGCAATTTATATAGTCTACAACCGTATCAAACATTTTGATCCATCGCCACCTGCCTTCAATGCCCTTCAGCTGTCTACAAGGCCACTTGCCATGGAGGGGCGGTAAATACATTGAGTCAGAGAGAAGCCAGTGAATAACATTCGTGAAAGGGACAAGAGCTGCAGAGGGAAGACCAGGAGTGATTACTGCATACTCCATTGCAGCTACAGCAATCAGTGGGAATAACTCAGCTCCTTCAAGGGGCGCATCCGTTCCCACTCAGCAGACCCATTTGAAAACTAGCAACGTACCTATGGCTCTGCCACTGTCTGTAAAGAGAACTCCTGGTGCTGCCAGATAGGACTTGCAGGTCAAAGCTTGTAACAAGGATAATTGTAATAATAGCTAAAATCTAATAGGTACTGTAATAATCTGAATGTAATTGGAACCCATAATCTCACAGGAAGTGGCACTATTAGGAGGTGTGACTCTGTTGCAGTAGGCGTGGCCTTATTGGAGGATGTATGTCACTGCTGGGGCAGGCTTTGAGGTTTCCTATGCTCAGGATACTACCCAGAGTCTTGGCTTTCTTCCTGTTGCCTAGGAGATGTAGGACTCCCAGCTGTTCCTCCAGCACCACATTTACCTGCTTGCCACCATGCTCCCTGCCATGATGATAATGGACTGAACCTCTGAAACTGTAAGCCAGCCCCAATTAAATTTTTTTCTTTATAAGAGTCGCCGTAGTTGCGGTGTCTTCATGGCAATAAATATCCTGACTAAGACAGATGCCTAGTAAGTGCTAGCTCACAGGCCCTTCAGCATTCTGCTTTGGCTATATCACAAGATTGTTCTCTGCTTCAAACCATTGTCAAGGTCACTGTGTAAAAAGCAGAAAACTTCCATGGAATTTGGTAGAATCACAGCAATTATATCCTGGGAAAAAGATAGGGGTATGAAGACCCTGGGCTCTAGAGTTTGGACACTAGACCATGGGCTCAAATTCTGCTTCTGCCTTTCCAGGACTTGGTTTTTGTGGATAAACTAGGAACCTTAGTGTGGTAGTATTTTGTTTGTGCTGTCACAGATAAAGCTTGCCTGAATATCAGAATGCAGAGATGGCCACACGAGTCAGCCATAGAGGCCAGGCTTTAATCCCAACAGCAGCAGACAGACCTCTGTGAGTTCAAGGCCTCCCTGAGAGCTACACTAGACTGATCCAGTCACAAAGAGAAACAGGGCCAGGCAGTGGTGACTCACACCTTTAATCTCAGTCCTTGGGATCCACACACCCTTATCCCAACTCTAGGGAGGTGGAGACAGGAAGGGATATGGTTGGGAGGAGAGGAGAATATAAAGCGGGAGGAGACGGGAGCACAAGTCTGAGGATCCGTGGAGACAGGATCTTGCCTTTTTCAGTCAGAGATCGCATAGAGGGAAGAACTAGTGACCGATTGCTCTGCTTCTCTGATCTTTCACTTTTTACCCCCTGATAGCTTATTATTATTTTTATTATTAAGACCAATTAAAATTTGTGCTACACCGTAGCCTGGTGTGGAAAATGTTAGCTGAGTGATAAACACCAAGCATTGAGAGAGCCCTCCACATGTAGCAGCTACTATGGGGCACCTTGAAACCTTCCAGCTACTTGCTTTTTCTCCTGTGTGAGTAGGTAAAATATACCTATTTTCCTTACGGTTTTGCTAGCAAGCAAGGCTGAATACCTCACCAAGACCACACAGGTTGGAGGAGTTAAGTGCCTTCTGTGCATGCTAACCTTTGGTTCCCCCTAACCCATGTTCCTAATAATGTCCTGCCTCCGCATAGCCTTGCTCACTTCCCATAGAAAGAACCTCACACACAATCAACCAAATGTAAGCAAAACTACCTCCAGAAACCACTGCCGTGAATTCTCTGATCTTCTGGGAAGATGGGATTCCAGGAATGTCAGATTTGATGGGGAAACTGGGAGGGCGTTAGTGGAGGGTTGACAAGGCCACCAATAACTGCATCGGTCTGTGTCCCTGTGGAGGAATGAAAGGAAGAAAGCAGGTTGGCTGAGTCTGAGACCACGGAGAATCTCTGAAATTTTGGCAAAGCTGAGGAGTTGACCTTGAACCCAAAGTCTCCTTTGAGAGCTCCACATCCTGCTGTAAAAGGGTTTCCCTTAAAATTCCTAGCAGGTCTGAGGTGGTGGCACATGTGCCTTTAATTCTAGCGCTCAGGAGGCAGAGGCAGGCAGATCTCTAAGTTCAAGTCCAGCCTGGTCTACAGAGCCAAGTTCCAGGCAGCCAGGGCTACACAGAGAAACCCTGTCTTTTAAAAAATACATTATTCCTAGCAAGGCCCAAGCAGTGAGCATGCTGCATGAGAAACATGATGCAGGAGAGTGACCTTCAGCTAGGACCATCCCCTGTGCTGTGACTTATAGCTAGACATCTGAGAGCAACATTATCCATGACTGACAGGAACGCTTTCTGAAACACACGATAGGAAGGCCCTCAGCTCTTCTGTGTAGCCGAAGAGGGTTGGGGAGCCCTATGATTTATAAATTGAGATGTCAGGACCCTCATTAAGGGAAATGTCTAATTAGCCCCACTTCCTCCAGGCTGCCTTCCCAGGAAGCCCAGACCAAGGAAGGTGCCCCTAAAGACGTCCCATACCTGCCCTGCCTCTGGCTCTGCCCTGCCAAGGTCTACTCCTGGCTGAGCCAACCTCATCTTCAATTTTAATAAGTCCTGTGTTCTCTCTTCTCTGAATTCCTTTGAACTTTATAGCTATTCCAGATTTGGTTTATACACCTAAAAAAAAAAAATATGCCCAGTTTTCTAAGGTAGCCTGAAAAACCACAGGAGTCAGCCGGATTCCTCGAGGGAATTCACCAGGGAAATGAAACAGCAGGTGCTTTGTGAAGTTACTGAATACTTTATTTTCCAGTGTGCATGAGCTATGGTGCTGCTAAATCTGTTTCTTCTGTGAGTTCTCCTGCCAAAGCACACCTTCCCCTTCGCCCTCCAGCAGCGCAGTTGTTCCAAGGTGCAAACGAGGAGGGAAGAGAAAGCACCCAAGGATTCCTGCGGGGAGAGACTCTCCCTGTTTGTCCTTTACAAAGTGTTTCAAGGAAAATATAAAGCAGAGGCATGGATGATACTACAGCACAGCAAAGAGCGCTTGCTTTTTACTTAGAAATTGCTAATCTGTAGCCCTTAACCCAGATCATGACTGAAACAGTATAAATCCCACTTACTGCCACTTCTAATTCAAACTTTTCTTTTGGATTCAATTCTTTATATCTTTGCCCTGTAGGTTTTGATGATTTCATAGAAGATACAAGTCCTGTGCCCAGTCACTTATTGGACCCATATACCGACCTTCTCATTTGCTGTCCTCTAGACATGGCAATGAGTTTCCTCGTCTACCCCAGAGACCACTCAGGATCACATTTGTCATATGGTGTGGTTTTTGTTTTGTTTTGTATGTTTTTACATGTATGGGTGTTTTGCCTACATGTGTGTCTATGCATGGCTTGCATGCCCGGCAGCCCACAGAAGTCAGTAGAGGACATTGGATCTCTAGAACTAGCATTATAGATAATTGTGAGCTATCATGTGGTTGCTAGGAACTAAATCCAGGTCCCCTGGAAGAGTAGCCAGTACTCTTACCCACTGAGCCATCTCTCCAGCCTAAGTAGGTGTTTTGATGACTATTGGTTGGAGTAAAATAATACACCCCTTCCAGGTACTGAAACCCACAGTGTCCAGTGAGTCACAGGCTCTGCTATCTAGAGGTTGTAGTTGTCAACTTGTAGTCAACTGTCAACCTGACTGGACTTAGAATCACCATGGAAACAGAACTCTGGGTGTGCCTGTGAAGGTGTTTCCAGCAAGGTCTAAGGAAGCAAAGAACACTCAGTGTGAATGTAGGCAGCACCAACCCATGGTCAGGATCCTAGACTGAATTTAGAAGTGGCATTCTTTCTCTCTCTCTGCCTCCTGACAGCAGATACCATGTGACCAGCTGCCTCCTGCTCCTGGTGCCATGGCGTCCCTGCTACGATGCACTGAACTGACCAATGAGGAGCCAAAATATCCCCATCCTCCCTTACATTGTTTCTTGCCGGGTATTCTGTCGCAGTATGAGAGAAACATCTAATACAGAGGCCAACCAGTCACGGGACCGGAAGAGGCCTGTCATCCCACAGATCAGTTAGGACAGTGAGTACAATTAGAGAAGTACCTGGAAGGTGCTAAGGGCTTGCAGAGGAGCTGGGGGACTTCCAAGGGACTTCTCAGGAGGTGACAACACGTATTGAGCACCAGCAACAGGCCAAAGGGTTGTCTTCCTCCTGTCTGGCCTATGGCAATGCGTCTTCTTTGTTGCTCACCATGCCCAGCAATGAAGTTAAGGAGCCGACAGAGCAATGATCGGCAGGCTTGGGCTCTCAAGGGAAATACATCTAAAAAGTGGTTCATCTCAGTTTCACAGTTACAAAGTTGTAGTAATAAGGGTGGCGGGGCTGCGTCCCCAACACCCCAGCCGCCTGCTAGCTTATGCCTGAAATAACAACACACAAACTGTATTCATTTAATCACTGCTTTGCCCGTTTCTATCTAGCCTCTTCTAGGCTAACTCTCGCACCTGGACTAGCCCATTTCTAATAATCTGCTGTAGCACAGCTAGGTGCACTTACAGGGAAGATTCTAGCCTAAGTCCATCCTGGGTCGGAGCTTCATCACGTGCATCTTCCCTGGAGCGGGAAGCATGTCGTCTCTCTGAGGTGTCTGCTCCCGAGAGGAGAGCTGTGGAGTCTGAGCTCACTTCCTCTTCCTCCCAGCGTTCTGTTCTGTTTACTCCTCCCACCTATCTTCTAACCAATGAGGGCCAAGCAGTTTCTTTTTACTTTACCAATGACCTTCCTCCATCACAAAGTCTTGAGACAACCCAGGTGTCCTTTAATAAGGAACTCTTTTTAAAGATTGGAAGGTCTATTCATTAGTTGTTACAGTTAATTTGTTATTTCTCCAGTACACACTTATTGAGTATCTGTTTTGGGTCAGGCAGTGTCCTAAGTAATAAGAGTATAACACTGAAAAGAACAGAAGTTCCTACCTGCAGGATCTTACATATAAGCACGTGAGGAAGATACAAAGAAATAAGTTTATAATAGGACACCAGTGAACTGGAGAAAATATGCCAGGGTCAAACAGTCATGGGGCTGTTATCTTTCACAGAATGGTCAGAAAAGGCCTTTCTATGACAGCAAACTATGAAGAGAGTCTTGAAGAAAGACGGAAGAAGCCATTGCACCCTCCCTAAAGGCCTATTCCAGGAGAGCAGAGGATGATAGACCCTGGAGTAGGACGCTGCTCGGAGAGGGGAACAGAAAAACGTCTTCCCCAGTGGATGTCAGGGGGAAGGACAGAGGAGATGTGATCCTTTCTACCTACAGACAACAGACTACGGAACGACTTCTCTGTCAACACAGAGCAGTGGCCATGCTTACAAAGCCAAGTGTTTTGACATTATATAGTCTCCTTCCTTGGGGGATCAAAGTAGCTGCTGAGCTGTTTTCAGTTTTATGTGCTTGATAAAATTATGGCTGTCCTTTGAAGATCATAGGCCCAAGTGAAGATTATACACGAAGGCTTGCAGAAAGCCAAACAACGAACAAAAATAGCGAGAGAAGGAAAAGTAAAGGCCAGAGGACACCTGCATCCTAACAAACATACAAAACACAGCAAAGAAACACAGAACTGCGAGAGAGCCCTCTGACACTGCCAAGCATAGCACCTTCAGTAACAGAAGCCAAGTTCACGAGATAGCTGAAATTCCAGAGAGAGATGACAGAGTCCTACTTGTTAAAATGTTCTGCAATGGCCTAGAGAGATGACTCAACCATTAGGAGCACTTGCTGTTCCCAAGACAGCCTCACAAGCATCTGTAACTTCAGTTCCAGGGGTTCGCTCGCCCTCTTCTGGCCTCTACAGGCACTGCATGTACACGGTAAGAAGACATACATGCAGGTAAAACACCCATCCATAGTAAGTAAAAATAAATCTTAAATGAAAAGTTCAATGACTTCAAGCACAAGGAGGACTCAAACGGACAGGTGATGATGTAATGAAGGCAATTCATGACCCAGATAAGAAACAAAGTGGATGAAGTCAGACTTAATAAACAAACAAACGAAAACAACAAATCAAAAACATGGAGAAGAAAATCAGCCTGGAAACTGAGCTATGACTTCCGTCCGATTCTTTTCTATTGTTATGATAAAATACCCTGACTGGGCAAACTAAGGGAGAAATAAAAGCTGTGTTTCAGTTCATAGTTCAAAGCACATTAGTCAAGAGGGGAAGCCTAAGAAGCAGGAGATGGAGGCAGCTGGCCTCATTCCTTCCACTACACAAAGCAGAGGCATGAATTAATTTTCCCTTTTGTTTCCCAGGACACCAAGCCAAAAGGAGGTGGAGACAGGAAGTGATATGGCTGGGCAAAGAGAGGACTATAAGCTAGGAGGAGACAGGAGCTCAGATGCCATCTGCCTGTAGCCAGGCAGGAAGTATAGATGGGACAATCAGACAGGAAGTAGAGGCGGGTCAATGAGAACAGGAGAATTCTGGAAAGAGGAAAGCTTTGTCAGCTGTCCTGTCCCAGCCACAGAAGAAGCAAGATGTGACTGCCTCGCTGAATAAGGAACTGAGCTACATGGCTAGCATAGACAAGAATAATGGACTAATATAAGTTATAAGAGTTAATAAGAAGCCTGAGCTAATGGGCCAATTAGTTTACAACTAATGTAGACCTCTGTGTGATTTCTTTGGGACATAGCATTTGCGAGAACTGGGCAGGACAGAAAACTCAGTCAACACCCTCCCTCCCCTTTCGATTGGGGTGTATAAGGACTATGAGCAATAAACTTGAGGTTGTTGCAGTATTCATTGGAATCCCTGCTGACTCTTTCTTCTGTCTTGTGTCTATTTCTTTCCCCAATCCCCACTCACCTTTTCAGGAATGTATGAACAAGTCATCTGGTCCCAACAAATGGTGCTCATATACAGAGCCTGAAAACAGGGTGAACGTGAAGGACACTGTGGATGACAGTGAGCATTCTGTAACAATGAAGCAAAAGTGTTGCAAGTATCTCAGAAGCAAAACTGTAAATAAAAATTTTAAATATGGGACAGGGTAATAGCAGTCAGCTGTTTGTACATTTGCTTAAAGATATTTTAAAAGCCAGAGGAGCTGAAGTAGAGCAGAAGGAAGTATAGACATTTTTAGAGTTTGTAGCTCTTTTAAACCTCTCTCTACCCTACCCAACACTGGTGGCATTGCAGCCACAGCCAGGCCGTGCTGGAACTCAAAGCAAAGGCAGTGTGGTCCTACCTATGCTCCCAGCTGACCTGGCCTGTGAGCGCCATGGTCTTGGAGCCGCTGCCCCAGGCAAAGATGGCCGGTCATGCACCCACGCTGCATCTGGGCACCCCCTAAGTTTACGAGCCACCACTGCCTTCATCAGTTCCCAGCAGGACCACCAAACCCAGTGGGCAACTGCAGGCCACAGCCTCTAGGAGCTGCCACCCTGCCCCACTTAGCCCTGGTCACGTACCTACAGGGAAAAACGGTTAAGGGAGTTCTCCTCCAACGAAGAACTTTTGACCAGAAGGGATCAAGGAATAGTTGTCATCAAAAAGAGTGAGAAACTTGTATGGGTGGATCAGTGGCCTCTAATTTCTAAGAGACAAGCTGCCCAGCAGTTAGTATCAGAACATCTGAATGGTGATTGTGCCCTCCAATTCTCCCTGGAATTCTTTTTTCCTGATTAAAAAGAAATCTGGGAAATGGAGATTGATACAGGATTTAAGAAAAGTTAATGAGACCATGCAGCTAATGGGAGCTTTGCAGCCTGGATTGCCTTCTCCTGTAGCCATACCAAAGAATACCTGTGAAATTATTATAGATTTAAAGGATTGTTTTATACCATCCCTTTGGCTCCCCAAGATTGTCAAAGATTTGTATTTACTGTTTCATCAGTTAATGTCAAAGAGCTCATGAGGAGATATCCTTGGAACACCTTGCCTCGGGGTATGGTAAACAGTGCTATGTTATGTCAGAGCTTTGTGACTCAAGCTATACAAAATGTTAGAGATCAATTTCCACAAGTTTGTATTATCCATTATATGGATGATATCTTGCTTGCCCATAAAAATGAAGGCCCTTTTCTTGCAACATATAGAAAGCTTCAGCCAGAGCCTTGCCATGCAGGGTTAATAACTACCCCAGAGAAAGTGCAGAGATGGAAAGATATTTGGGATAAATGTTATATCCCAAAGAAATTAAACCTCAGAAATCGAAAATTAGAAACGAGAGCTTATAAACTTTGACTCATTTTTCAGAAATTATTGGGGAATAGTAAACAGTTGTGGCCTTATTTGAAATTGTCTACAGGAGATTTTGAGCGCCCCCCAGTAAGGTTCTTGAGGGGAGTCGTAATCCTTGTTCCTCTAAGCATCTTACAGATGCTTCTAAACAAATGTTGGCTCAGGTGGAGCATGCCATTCAATATCAGCAAGTGTGCTATGCTGACTATGGGACACCTATATGCTTCCTATACCACATACTACAACAGCTGTGTTATAGCAGGAGGGACCATTAGAATGATTGCATCTACCTGTTTCCCCAGACAAAGTGTTAGACCCTTATTATGAAGCAGTAGCCTCTCTAGTAAAGAAAAGCCAGACAGAGTCTAGGTGATATTTTGGTGGAGAATCAAGTGTGATCAATGTTCCTTATACTAAATAACAAGTTGATTGGTTATTTCAAAATAATAATTCTTGAGGGATTACTTTTGCTCAGTTTTTGGGCCAAATTGATAAGCATTTTTTCCCAGCTGATCAACTGTTACAATTTGCCCAAATGTATTCTTTTATATTTCCTAAAGTAGTGATTAAAGATCCTATGAAAAGTGCTATGCTGTTTTTACTGACGGTTCCTCCAATGGAAGAGCTGCCTATGTTATGAATGGTAGAGTTTGTGTAGTGTAAACTGCTCTAGCTTCAGCTCAGATAGTAGAATTACAAGCTGCAGCAATGGTGTTCCAGCTTTTTGTAAACAGTTCATTTAACTTATATACTGATAGTTGTTATATTTTTGGAGTTCTTCAAGTTATAGAGACTGTTCCCTGTGTTGGAACTAATAATGGTCAGGTTAGAATGCTATTTCAGCAAATTCAAGATGCCATTCAACAAAGAAAGTTGCCATGCTTTTTTTGTGGATCGTATTGTAGCTCAATCTAGTCTTCTTGGCCCTCTAATGGATGGTAATGCATCAGCCGATAAATGAAAAAGTCCAAGATAGAACTGGCTCAACAGTCATGTGCCCGTCATCATCAGAATAGCAGAGTTTAAGAAAACAATTTGATCTTACCGTGGAGATTGCTCATCAGATTGTTCAGCAATGTGATGTATGCTTGCAGTATTTGCCTGTGCCTCTCTCTCTTAGAGGTAAATTCTCAAGGCTGCCTTCCTCATCGTTTATAGCAAATGGTTGTGACTCATGTTGCAGAATTTGGCAAATTAAGATATGTGCATGTGACAATTGATGCCTATTCAGGGCTCTTGATGGCCACTGCATAAACGAGGATGCCACCAAGCATGTGCTTAAAATGTTTTTCCATACATGGGAATTTTAAAATTATAAAAACAGATAATGGATCCAGATATATTAGTTAAACATTTTAGCAATTTTGTTTCCAATGTAAAATTGAGCATAAAACAGGCATTCCTTATAAGCCTCAAGGACAAGGAATTATGGAGTATACCTATGGCGCCTTAAAAACTTCAAAGAATAAAAAAGGGGAAGTTATACCATCAGTTACCACATAATGTATTGAATTGTGCCCTCTTTATTTTAATTTTTTTAAATGTGAATGCCTGTGAGAATCTCTTCAGAGATTCATGCAATCTCTTTACTGTAATCCTCTATAAAATCAAAATTTTTAAAAAAAGATCACATACTTCCAACATATAATAGCAAAGGATATACATTACCATTCCAAAATATAGGGAAGGGAACATAGTGAGGAAATACTGGACCAATGTAAGGCCAAAAAGCAGCCAGGCAACTCCAAACTCTGCACCTTCATGTTTGATGTTAAAACACTCTTCAGATCTCCAACTCTATTAAGCTCTCTCGGGCTGGTACCACTCCCTGTTAGCAGCTCTCCTCAGCAGATAACCAATGATCCTAGCATCTCTAACATCTTGAGTTTTCCAAGGCAACCCAGTTTTATTGCCTGGGGGGGGGGGTGGGCAGCCTCTAGCAGGACTCAAAGGGAATCCAAGGAGTCAGTGTACTAAGGCATTTTTTATCTGAGGGGTAAGGGAAAAGATGCTCACATACTCTCTTGATGATTTCCTTCAAACTTTTTCTTTATTCTTATTTTTTATTGTGATTCTGTAGCCTATATTCTTTTTTATCTCTATAGAAATGTCCCTTCTATCTTTCTTGATGTTTCCCTTCTAACTCTATCTTTATTCTTGATGTTTTTTCATCTAATTCTATCTCTATTCTTCCTTATTCACTCATTCTCGATGTTTTCTTTCTCCTTCTTTCTTTATTCTTTCCCCTACAGCTTACATACACCAGCAAAATCTCTCAAGAAGTATAAAAATTGCACTATGGTTGCATTCTATTTTTCAAGTGAATGGTTACAGTAAATACAAGTAAAAAACAGCATATTTTCCATATCTCTTACATGATTAAACATTTTGCATATTACAAGTGAAAAACAAATTATCCCAAAAACCTACATACTTTGACAACTAAGAAACCTGTTATAGATTAACAGTATACACAAACGAGCTATTCTTTTACTGGTAAACTGTATTTTGTAGTTACAATGAAAGAACCAATCACTTTATTACTTATCTTGAAAGGCAGTCTTATAAGGAATCTTAAAGGAATTACAAACTTGAACTTTTATACATGAAAAACATCAGTCAGGTCTACTTTAAATCTTTAGGGTGCACACCCACTTATCGATAGTATTTTAAATAAAAAGATTTAGGGCAAAAATGTGTACAAGGAATTAATCACTGCCTCTGAGGGTCAACCAATCCTAGCAAGAAAGGTACGTCAGTAATGCAGGTTGGGCTGCTTTGTTCTTGTTCCCTGACCTTAAAGAGTTCCTCACTCAACCATGTGCCATTCTAAAACTTTATAGATTGTCTTCTTGGGTTTTTCACCTCAAAACTACTTAACAGAAACATCTTAGTCTAACTTTAAGTTATTTTCAAAGCTTTGTTTCAGCTATGACGTGCTCTGAAACCTGTGAACACATCTCCCAACATTAAGCTAGCTGGGCTACTGGGACTCAGTTGTTTCATCATTGATATAAGTCTTACCATTAACTTAAGCCACAGTCTATGTGGCTCCTCAAAATAATCTCATGAGTTCTAGCTGTGTGACACTTCCTTCTTTTACTTTTATCATCAAAACTCCATTTAAAGTAATACTATTATTATCAATTAGACAGTACAGCTTAAGAAGAAATCATCTTCATAATTCACAATCAAAAATGCCCAATAAAACAGGATGCTTCCATGATATAAACACACTATAATACAGGCAGTGGGGATCGCCTTACACCCATTCACACCATGTCAGATACCAGAGAAAGATGGCAGCAGCAAACATGTAAAGACTCAGCAGAAGCAAAAGACACTCTGGAGTCAGTGGCCAGAACTTAGCTTCAATCTACATTCTAGTGCTTATTTTTCTCCTCAAATATTTTTCTTTGCTCTTTGCCTCTTTCCATTATATATCTTCATTAGAGTTAACACTAGTAACCACAAAATAGAGTCTATACTAGGCTGTTTTGATATTTCTTCTGCCAATAGATTTAATGCAAAACTCTTTACTTTAGCCTTAGGCAGACTCTTTGGACAAGGGCAAAAGGCAGTTACTTTCTTCCCCAAAATATCACAAATATGATCTTTAACAAACATACTCAAATTCTTCTCCTCTGGAAGCTGTCGGTCCCCACAGTTCAGCAGATCACATTCAACACCACTGTCCTCCATGTTTCTACTAGTATGGACCACTAAGCAGTGCTTAAAGCATTCCACTGCTTTCCTAACCCAAAGTACCAAAGTCCTCTAAACAAAAATGTGGTCTGGCCTATCACAGCAATACCCCAGTCCCTGGTACCAACTTCTGTCCTAGGATTTCTATTTTTGTGAAGAGACACCATGATCACAGCAACTCTTAGAAAGACAATATTTAATAGCGGTAGCTCACTTACAGTTTCAGAGGTTTAGTACATTATCCTTATGTTGGGGAGCACGGTGATGATGTGCATGCAGACACTGTGCTGGAGTAGTAGTTGAGAATTGCCTTGCAGGCAACAGGAAGACAACTGAGACACTGGGCAGTATCCTGAGCATGATACCCACCCCCACAATGACACATTTCTTTCAACAAGGCCATACCTGTAATGGTCTACTTTGTCCCTTTAAAAGACAAACCATACCCACTCCCTCCCTGTCTTCCAAGGCAAGCTGATCTTCAGCTTCCAGCCTGAGTTTTTTCCCTTTCCATCTCCCTTTCGAAGGGGCAACTTCTGTCTCTCCCTTCTCGCCACTTCTTCCCTTCCCTTTCTGTTTCCTTTCCCTCCCTCCCCATCTCTCTACTCTTCCCCCTTCTTCCCTTCACTTCCATAACCCACTAAATAAATATCCAACCTCACTCTATATGGCGTGCATATCCACATCTCTGTCTTTCCCCTGCAGTGTGGCTCCCTGCCCAGGACCAGCTGCATTCAGAGACCTGTGTTGTGGTCTCGTGGCATGCCCATCTTTCTGTCTCTCCTCATGGGACTGGCTGCCCCATTGAGGTTTCTCACCCATCATGCAGCTTCCTGCCTGGGACTCGTTGACCCTCATGGCCTGCTGCAGCCACTCGGAGAACTGCGCCATCCCAGCCTGGGACTGGCTGGTCCCAGGATCACTGCCCATTGACTGCCACCACTTTGGAGACCTGCTGAGTGGTCTCATGGCCTGCTGTCCACTACAGCCACTTGGGGATCCACAGCATTTTATTTTTACCATTATAATACACACTCTAACAAACCACAGCTCCTCATAGTACCACTCCCTATGAGATTATGGGGGCCAACATTCAAACTGCCACAACCATGGAGCCATCTCTCCAGCCCTAGACCTTATTTCTTATATCAAGTCTATTCTGTGTGGTCTTCCTCTGTTTGCCCCATCTACCTTGGAAACTTGACATTTCAGAACAGATCTAAAGGCCTGTCAGGTCACAGTCCTTGTAGTGTATGGAAATACCATACCTATTCCCATGCTCTACTGACACTATCCCCCCCCAGAGAGCTCTTCCACCCTCCACCCAGGCAATCTCACCCACTCCCCAAAGCCCAGCGACTGCCCTGCCTCATGGTTCACCACACTAGTAAGTTAATAATAACTTGCCTTGTGTGAGCTCTGTACCAACTCTCCTCCATTCATAATGCCATTTAACTCTTAACAATGGCATCATTATCTTCTTCACTTTTCATATGATAAAATGGAAACTCATTTAGTAAAAGGCTTCCTGCACCAACATGAGCATCTGAGTTCAGAGCCTCAGCACACACATAAAAAAGCCAAGGGCAGTAATGCACCCCAGGAGAGGTAGCCAGGAGGCTCCCTGGGGCTTGCTTCCCAGCCAGGCTAACTCAGAGATGTTGTCTGTTGTGGAATATCCCTTTGCACTGTGTGAAGATATGTCACTGTGATTGGTTTAAGAGAAAGCTAAATGACCAATAGTTATACAGGATATGGGGCAGAAAAAACATTGGGAAAGGGACTGGAGAGATGACTCCGTGGTTAAGAGCACTGGCTGCTCTTCCAGAGGTCGTGACTTCAATTCCCAGCAACCACATGGTGGCTCACAACCATCTGTAATGAGATCTGGCACCCTCTTCTGGCATGTGGGCATACATGGAGGCAGAATGTTGTATACATAATAAATAAATCTTTTTTTTAAAAAAGATGTTTTTTTTTTAAAAAAAAAAATAACACTGGGAAGAAGGAAGAATCGCGGGGCAGGCAGGCATGGATGAAGCAGAAAGCAGAATAGACAGTGTAGATGAGATAAACAAGCCTTGGGACAGCACATAGATGAACAGATGGGCTGATTTAAATTAAAAGAGCTAGTTAGAAACAAGCCTAAGCTATTGGCCAAGCTTTCATAATTAATAAGAAGTCTCTGTGTAATGACTTGGGAGTTGATTGGTAGGACAGAAAAATCTGCCTATACTTGTTTCAAAAAATGTGGAGAAGCAGTTAAGAAGTGATACTTCCTGACACTGATCACACACACACACACACACACACACATATGTACTCTCTCTCACACACGTACTCACACACATACTATGCACATACATACACACTAACACATACACACACAGACACATATTCACACATGTACTCATGCACGCATATACATGTATTCATGCACACACACACACATATGCATGCACAAATATACTCACACACATGACCACCTGATTGGAACTCAGGTTGTTTTAGTAACTTTCCCAAAGACATGCAGCTGATCCCTTGTATAATATGGACTTGAGCCAAAGGCCTTACCTGCTATGGCCCTCAGCCCACCCACCACCCTCTCCACCCTTACTAATGTCTCTCCCTTCTCAACAGTCAAGTCTTCACAGTCAGAGAGCAGCATCAAGCCCTTCACATTTGATTACACTATTTGCTGTTGTTGCTTAAAATTTCATCTCCCTGCAGAGTGGCAAACTTGTAGCTGCGGGGACGTAAATAGGTACAACCACTTTCGTGAACAATTTGGCAGCATTTACATATCTTCAGCAATTGAGCTCAAAGGTATTTGCCTAAAAGAAAACTAATTGCTTGCCACAAAATGCCTAGTATGAGATGGTTCATAGTTTATTCATGATAGCCCCAAACTGGAAACAGCCCAAATAGCAGTCAACAGAATGGGATATAGTACCAAGGAGAATAACTACGATATGAACGAATCTCACACGTTTATGTTAAGCAAGAAAAAACCCAGAAGAAAACAGATATCAGTGTATGGTTTCATTTGCATAAGAACCAAACAGGCAGATGTGTCTTAAGGTGAGGTTAGACAAGGGCACATAAGCAAACATTAGGAAGAGCCAGGAGGGTGATGCTTCTTGATCTTGAGACTGATTGCAAGGACATTTTCAGTTGGAAGGTTACACAATCTAAACACCTGCGACCTGAGAGCTTCCCCGTGTGTGTTAGAAGTCAAAGCTAAAACATCGTAGCTGAGGCCATCACTTATGTACACCCTCCTCTCCTCCTTTCCCAGAACTGTATAGTGATGGTACCCAAATCCACCCATGATCAAACGCTTCCATTTTTGACACTGTCTGTGTTTCACAAAATTAGAAGGAGCTATTTTTGTGGGAAAAGATGTTCATAGTTTTATCAACACTGTATTCTGTCCTTCCTGTGAAATCTCAGGGATGGTTAAATTCTGTCCAGGGTGCCCTGAGCTTTCATCTCAATTCTTTTTCAACCTTTGTTTGTATCTGTTCACATAAGGGATGTCTCTTCTGATCTGTCAGCCTAAAGAGCAGCACAGAGTTCTACCAAGGTAGTGAGTTCATTCAAAACCTAAGTCAGTACTGCAATTAAGACTATGTGGCCATACCTAAACATAATAAAGGCAATATACAGCAAGTCAACAGTCAACATCAAATTAAATGGAGAGAAACTCAAAGTGATCCCACTGAAATCAGGAACAAGAAAAGGCTGTCCTCTCTCTCCATATCTATACAAGATGGTACTCAAAGTTCTAGCTAGAACAATAAGACAAAAAAAAAGGAGATCATGGGGATACAAGTGGGAAAGGAAGAAATCAAACTTTAGCTATTTGCAAATCATACAAAAATATATATAAGAGATCCCACAAATTCTACCAGGGAACTCCTACAGTTGATAAACACCTTCAGTAATGTGGTGGGATACAAGATTAACTCAAAAAATCAGTAACCCTTCTATATACAAATGATAAATGGGCAGAGAAACATCACCATTTGCAATAGCCACAAATAATATAAAATATCTTGGGGTAAATCTAACCAAACAAGTGAAAAGACCTGTATGACAAGAACTTTAAGCTTTTGAAGAAAGAAATTGAAGAAGATATCAGAAAATGGAAAGACCACGCATGCTCTTGGGTAGGTAAGATCAACATAGTAAAAATGCAATATTACCAAAAGCAATCTATAGATTCAATGCAATTCCCATCAAAATCCCAACACAATTCTTCACAGACTTTGAAAGAACAATACTCAACTTCATACAAAAAAAACCCCACAAAAAAACCTAGAACAGTTAAAACACCTACACAATAAAGGAACTTCCAGAATCATCACCATCCTAACTTCAAGCTCTACTATAGAACTATAGTAATAAACACAGCTTGGTATTAGACACATGGATCAATGGAACCTAACTGAAGACCTTGACATTAATTCACATACCTGTGAATACCTGATTTTTTTTGACAAAGAAGCCAAAATTATACAATGGAAAAAGAAAGCATCTTCAACAAATGGTGTTGCATAACTGGATATCAACATGTAGAAGAATGCAAATAGATCCATATCTATCACCGTGCACAAAATTCAAGTCCGAGTGGATCAAAGACCTCAACATAAAGCCAGTTACACTGAACCTGACTGAAGAGAAAGTGGGAAGTAGCCTTGAACGCATTGGCACAGGAGACCACTTCCTAAATATAACCCCAGTAGCACAGACACTGAGAGCAACAACTAATAAATGGGACCCCCTGAAACTGAGAAGCTTCTGTAAGGCAAAGGACACAGTAAATAAGACACAAAGGCAGCCCACAGAATGGGGAAAGATCTTCACCAACCCCACATCTGACAGAGGGCTGATCTCCAAAACACATAAAGAACTCAAGTAACTAGACCTCAAAATACCAAATAATCCAATTAAAAAGTGAGGCACAGATCTAAACGGAGAGTTCTCAGAAGAATATCAGGGACCCCTGGCAATGGGACCAGGATCTATATCTGGTTCATGAACTAGCTTTTTGGAGCCCATTCTGTACGGTGGGATGCCTTTCTCAGCCTTAGTGCAGGTGGGAGGGCTTAGTCCTACCTTAACTTGATATGCCAGGCTGTATTGACTCCCCATGGAAGGCCTTACCCTTTCGAGGGATTGTACTGGAAGTGGGGTGGGGGAAGGTGAGAGGGAGTGGGAGAAGGGGAGGGAGGGGGAACTATGGTTGGTGTATAAAATGAACAAAAGAATTTTAAAAAAGAGACTCTGGCCTATAGCCAATGGTGACCAAGAGCACGTGAGAGGAGGCTGGAGCAAGGGGAGCAATTAAAATGTGAAAGCAAGTTTGCCAATTACTTGGGGGTTCTTGTTGGGAGTCATTGGTTCATTCGTGTTTTGGGTACGTGCTTTTGGCTTGTTTGTTTGTTTGTTTATGATGAACTGCTGTACTCGTGATTCATGGGGCAAACTTCAGATTTTAGGAAAATTCCTGGTATTTTTTTTCCCAGGGACTCTTTTTAATCACCTTTTCACAGATACATTTGCATGAGACTCTTCGGTAATTAACCTCATGAATGTCCTCACCTGCAGCTAGGGTTTGTCACAAGTGACTCCATTTTGGTTCTGACAGCTGCCACATAATTTGCTAATGAATCTTAGCTTAGATTAGGAGCCTCATGGAGAACAGTAATTACCTTTATGTTTTAGTCTTTTAGGTATACAGTATCGTTTCTGAGAATCCCCTCTGCACTCACACTTCGTAAAGTGGTGGTTACATCCCAACTCCCTCAGCAGCAGGACACGCAGCTGTCGCCCTGGATGAAGAGCCAACTGTCTTCATCCTTCACCTGAGGCTTTTCTCTACACACTTCCCTTTGGCTTAATTGTCTTAGTCTCCTGCTGGGAGTGTCCATCTGTATGCCATGTGTAGAAATCCCATTTCTATAGAGCCTTCACCATGAGCATCACAGTTTCTAAACACCTGTCTGAAAGTCTCAGCATTCTGATAATGCCAGCATCTGTCGTCAACTGCCTTGTATTGCAACAGTGCTGTGCATACATCCATAATATAACTGTGTAGAAGAGCAGAGGAAAAGGTAGTTATGTATGCCTAAACACAGGCATTTCATCCTTGTCGGCAATAGTGTCTATGTGGTCAGTAGCTGAGCTCGGCTTGGGTCTATTGTGCCGCTTTTAATTTCAGAGGGTTCCAGGTTTTAAATTTCTCTAAAGGGCAGAATTGTAGGAGCATATACTAGAGAGGGGTGGTCTCTGTCAAAGTTTTTCATTCCCATAGCCCTATAGCAGGTTTTCCTGGCTTGCTATTCAGGCTCATTTTGGGGGAGTTATTCTAGGGGTGCTGTGTGACTTTTTCTGGGGAGATGTAGATGACAGTTAATCTCACCAGGTGAGAATAAGATCACTACCACATGTTTTGAGCCCAGGATGTAAATGTATGTCCTGTCCCTTTAAGAGACAAGCCCCACCTACTCCCTCCCTCGTAGGACAAGGGAAGCAGACCTTCTTTCTGTTTCCTGCCTGAATGCTCTATCTTTTCCCCTCTCTCTCCTGAGGAGGTAGCTTCTCCTCTCCTCTCCCCCTCTCTGTTTCTCTTTCTCTCTCTCTGACTCTCTCTCCTCATCTCCCTTCTCCCTCCCTTTCCCCTTTCCGTTTTCCTTCCACAACCCACTAAATAGATATCCAACCACAGTCTGCATGGCCTGCCTATACGTCTCTGTCTCTCATCCACCTTGGCTCCTCATGGGACCTGCTGACCTGCTGAGGTCTCTTACCCACCACGTGGCTCCCTGCCTGAGATCCATTGCACCTCACAGCCTGCTGCCTGCTTTCATGCCTCCAGGAATGGCGCCATTTTATTTTTACCATTACAAAGGAAAATGGACACCAGCAAGGTCCATACTAGGGATTCTCAGAGAATGGCCAAGAATTATTTTAATCAGGTCCTTCTAAAATCAAAATCCAGGGGCTGGAGAGATGGCTCAGCGGTTAAGAGCATTGCGTGCTCTTCCAAAGGACCCGAGTTCGATTCCCAGCAACCACATGGTGGCTCAAAACTATCTGTAATGAGGTCTGGTGTCCTCTTCTGGCCTACAGACATATATGCAAACAGAACAGTGTGTCCATAATAAATAAATAAATATTTTTAAAAAAATAAATAAATAAAATCAAAATCCACAAGGATGCATACATTCCCCCTTTCATGCAATCCTGGGCAAGCATATATACTGATTTACTTCCTGCCTGCATACCTCCTATGTGTGAACAAGCACTTCCTGTGCAGCTGGGGCAACCAAGCTTGTTTACAGGAGTAAACTTGTTATCTTATATGAACAACAGCCTCCAGCATTTCCAGGAGGTTTTCTGTCCTTAGCCAAGTGGGGTTTACACATGTTAGAGACATTTTATTTCTTCTTCTTTTTTTTCCTCGAGACAGGGTTTCCTATGTAGCATTGGTATCTGTCCTGGAACTAGCTCTTGTAGATCAGGCTCGCCTCAAACTCACAGAGATTTACCTGCCTCTGCCTCCCAAGTGCTGTAATTAAAAGTGTGTACCACTACCACCCTGCATTTTAAAGAATATAGGCATTTTATTTCATAGATCTCTTTGTAGGACCCAGCCAAGACAAGCTCAATAGAGGCCCAAGTCTCAGTAGTTTTCCCTAAGGCAATACCTGGTTGCAAGAAAGACCACAAACTGAGACTACCCAGGCACCACCCAGGAACAGACCATCCAAAGGAAATTTCTAACTTTCCAACCATTCCAACCATTGTAGATAGGATCACCTGCCAGCACACACCCATCACTTTTCATCTAGACACCCTTAAACAAATATCAGCCAATCAGGATTGAACCCATCACCCCATACCCTACTAACTTTTCTGGGCTTTGCCTTTAAATAATGCCCTCCAGAAGGGCAGGTGCCTCCTCTCCCTGCTGCACTGATGAGGTCCCTACTGGCTTGTAACATGCACCCATAAACTTTGCTTTTGCATTTCATTGAGTCTGTCTCCCTGGTGGTCTTTTGGGGTCCCTACAGACTGAACATAACACTCTTAAGCACAGTAATTTAAACTTAAGATATAACTCTAGCCCTCACATAGTCTATTCACCCCAAGCAGGGCAGCACTGATAGATTAAAGCAATGATTTTGCCCAAGTCTAGCTGGGTGAATCAATGAGTTTATTGGGATTACCTGCAGGAGCATGGATGAGGAGTTACTTCGGGCAACTCAAAGCCAAGGGGCATCACCGAAGGCCTACCCCAATCATGAGGATAGGAGAGATAAAATATTCATTCAAGGGGCCCCAGAGTAGCAGTTCTGAGATTGTCCTCAGTAGAGATCAGGAGAGAACTCTGTTTCCTGTCTTGGTTGTCTCCTAAAGTAACTCCTCTGCCTAAAGCCTGAGTATTGATGTGGCTGAAGCTACTCATAGATAGAGGAGGACCTTGAGGACAACCCATGCCTCACCCCGAAGAGCCCAGGAATATGAAAAATGATATGTCTATTTATAATCTATACACATATTCTAAGAGTGTTGGGGTTAATAGCTACTACATGGCCTTTTGCCCTACATTCTTCCCAGATACAGCAAAAGCAGTTAAAACAGACCCACAGCTGTTTACCCAAGTAAACATCTTGAACTTGTTATGGTAAAATGCTGCAGGTCCCCAGGGTCAGCCGGTTCCAGGCAGGGAGCCGCACATCTGGTGAGAAACAGAGCTGGATAGGCAGGCCATGCAGAGTGAGGTTTGATATTTATTTAGTGGGTTATGGAGGGGAAAGGGGAAGAGAGAAGGGAAAAGGGGGAAGAGTAGAGAGAGGCAGAGAGAGGGGGAGGGGAGAAAAGAGAGAGGCAAAAGCTGCCTCTTCAGGAGAGCAGAAAGGAAGGGGAGAGCTCAGACTGGAAGTAGAAGAAAGATCTGCTTGCCTGGGTGGGGAGGGATGGAGTGTGTTGGGCTTGTCTCTTAAAGGGACAGGGCAGAGCATTACAGAAGATCCTGTAATCAGAGGTTGGAAATCCTGGTCCCAGGATGCCCTCCCCAGTGGCCATAAAGTCTGAAATGTATTTCCCACCCTGCATATGGTCTTCAACTATAAAAGACTCTCGTGGCTCTTTCTTGGAGTCACTGTGCAGATCCTGATCTGTCTGTGGCCCCAACTAGGAGTTCTAGTACCCCACAGTGATGGAATGAAGTTGTTTCTGGTTAATAGACTTTGGAGGTCTGTTTCCCATTATTTGTGCAACCCCAGGACCCAACAACCCCAGTTTCTGAATAAATCCTTTAAAAAGCCCTCAGACTAACAGCTCAATGATACCCCATTTCCCAGGACCCCCTTGACACCCTAGCCTTTGACAGTTTATCCTTTCATCAAGTTCTTAGACTTCTGCTCTCTCGACTCTGTAAGGGGCAAACTTGGGTGCCCCATCTCTAGAGATACTGTTCTGAGGTCAATTTGACTGCCTTCAAGCCCCCTGCTGAGCTCCAGGAACTCAGAATTGTGGCCTGCCTGCTTGTCCCCCTTGTCATTTGGTACAGCTTTCTACCTCTGAAATGAAAGTTGATTGCTGAATCTCATTTAAGTCAAGATCAACTGGGACAAAGAAAGGAAGAGTCAGCCCCTAATTTCCATTTTACAAATGAATTACAAATGCTGTAAACTCACATTTGCATTTGTGTAAACATATCATTTCAAGAAGAAAACACCAGATTTGCCTCTTTACCCAGCACCTTCGGAAGGCTGATAACCTTCATGACAGCTAAAATAGGAATGCTAAATAAGGCTGTAAGGTCCCATTTCACCTCACTTCACATCTTTCTGAAGAGTGGATGTTCAAATTGTGCTTTCAGTGGGAGGTTAACCTGTAGTTAGGCTCACGGTATGACATCTAAGAATTAATTTAATATCTTCTCTGTCGTTTTAACTGTAATCTACCAACAGGTTTTCCTAAGCTTGGAAAGGGAAGGAAGAAGGGAAGTAGCCACCCTTGGAAAGCTCAGGGCTTTGTTTTTGGTTTCCCAAATGAGAAGTTACTCTCCTTTCAGGTGTGAAGACAGACACAGCAGGAAGTAAGTAGGGTTTCAGAGCTACTCAGAAAGAGGCACCTGTAAGAGATAGAGTTACATTTTAAGTTTTAATCACTGTGTCTTAGAGATCATGAAACAAAACTGCCTCTGATCTGCAAGCCCCTTGCCCAAGGACAGACAGTTTCTGGAATGTTAGAGGCTGTTGCTTATGGGAGATGACAAGCCACGTGTTTTCACTCCCCTGGACAAGTTTGTTTGATCCATCTTGCACTGGGTATGCTGAATCGCGTATGGGCAGGAGGTTCATAGGCAGGAAATACGTCAGGATGCATGTTTGTCCCTGACTGGATGTAGGCTGGTGTAGGCTGGAGGTATGGCAGGATGCACGCTTGTCCCTGACTGGATGTGGGCTGGTGTAGGCTGGAGGTATGGCAGGATGCATGCTTGTCCCTGACTGGATGTGGGCTGGAGGTATGGCAGGATGCATTCTTGCCCCTGATTGGACCTGGTGAGAAATACTTAAGGTGCTGTAAACTGACTTGGAGCCATTTTTTTTTCCTGGGGAACCTGGCCAGAGCCCATCTACTTGGCCAGTATTTAACTAAAGTTTGCTTCAAATTTGACTTTAAACTGTGGTAGTGGTCTTACTTTCCATCAGTGGGATTAGCAACAAGTTCCAAACCCTTGTTCAGAAGGGTTTCTAACTGGCTCCAAAATGAAATTTTTTTCCTACCATTTGTTGAATAAGTTCTGTTAAATTTAGTCCAAAACTGCATCTGCACATATTTTAAAGTTGGCACAAGGGTTTATCTACACACAATAAGCTGTACCTGCCTTCCATCCATCTTTTCTTCCTTCCTTCCTTCCTTCCTTCCTTCCTTCCTTCCTTCCTTCCTTCCTGTCTTCATTTTGTCCCTTCTTTATTTCACACACACATACATACCACACACACACACACACACACACACACACACACACATTCACACACACATTCACACACACACATTCACACACACACATATTCACACACACACATATTCACACACACACACACACACACACACACACACACACACACACACACACTCAGGCAACAACAATGAAAGGAAATGGGCCATGACTCTGAGATAGCATAAGGGGATGCATGGGAGAGGTTTTAGGGAGGAAAGGGAGAGGAAGAAATGATGTAATAATTTCAAAAAAATAAAAAAAATCATAAAAAAGATCTAGGACATATTAGAAGACGGCTCTATGGGATGAGTGGCAGAAGGTAACAAGCTTAATGTACTGACACATTCAAATCTGAGAAGACAGATGTCCTCTGAGACAAACTGTTGGGTCCAAAGCTCCATTCGCCCAAAGGGGTAGTGCTGGTGACATTGCCCTAAAGGACCCTAGCTGGGGAAACAGAAGGGTTGTTTTGAGGTAAACAAGCCCAACAGTTTCTGTTCAGTAGAAAAGCAGATCTCTCAGATGGTTTCTGTTCGCAGGAACCTCCCTTAACCTTTCCCCCAGAGGTCAGCTACCTCTGGCAAGGATGGTACCTTTCCCCACCCTGCCGCCTGTCATATAAAACCTGTTTGCTTTTCTGCCATTTGTTCTTCTCTCTGCCCTACTCCCTTCCCCACACCCCTGCTGAGAGATAGTCCTGGCAGTTTGATCCCCAATAAATCTTTCTTTCTGCCCACAGAGTGGTCTAGTTCAGCAGGTTTCTCTGCACCATCACTTATAAGGAGCACCTGCATACAAGAGGAATAGAGGCTCTGGACCACACCAGGAGCATGCCTGGAAAGAGTGTATCATTGCTACAACCAGACAGGATGGGTTGAAAGCCAAGGCCATTATCTAATCACGTTTGTCGCCTCTGAACAAGTACATAGCCTTTATCGTCAAAGAGCAAAAGCCCAAGCCTTTGCAGAATGTTATTGACTGTGGCCAAGGTAGGAAGCTTATAACGATGACTGGCTGGTGTGTTTTGGGGTATGGGAGTATCAATAAAGAAACCACTGCCTCCAGCCCTACCACCACAGTTCTCATCTTTGTAAGAAAAAATGACTAAATATGAGTCCTACCCTCCTTGAGACGGTAACGTGATAAACATAAACTGTATACTGAAAGAGTTACCAGCTGTACCCATTTCCCCACTGCATGTATCAGCCCTTCCCTCTTGTCCCAGGGCAAACAAAGCTGTGGATCTGGGCCCATCAACACTGAGTACTCAAGCACATACGCACTGGCCCCACGTCTGTGCTGTTCTCCTCCTCCTGCAGCAGACTGACTTTGCCTTGACCAAGGGCTCAGTGCTAATCCCACCAGCTGAGAGAATCAGACCACTACCACAGCTTAAAGCCAAATTTGAAGCAAGTTTTAATTAAATAATGACCAGGTCCATACCCAGGTTCTCAAGAAATGGCACAGAATCAAGTACGGCAAGAGCTTAAGAAGGAAAACCCATAATTCATTGTGTTTCCCATTAGGTCCAATCAGGGGTAAGTGTACATCCTGATGTACTTCCTGCCTGTGAACCTCCCACCTACATGTGATCAAGCACATCCAGTGTCAAACAAACTTGTACATGATTTGTTATCTCCCATAAACAATAGTCTCCACCATTCCAGGAACTCTCTGTCCTTGGGTAAGGGACTTGCAGATCAGAGGCATTTTTGTTTCATGGATCTCTAAGGCACAGTAATTAAAACTTAAAATGTAACTTTGGCTCTCATCTCAGCTCTCTTCATATGCCTCAGAAAAACCCTGGTTGGGCTGGATAGGTTTAATAGGTGCAATGGCAACTGGTAAGCAAGCCCATATACCACAGGCTACTAACACATTGTTTCTACCTACTGGAGTCCTAGCTGCAATTGTGATAACTCTTTTCTCCTTCCCAGAAATCTCAGTGTCATTGGTTCCTTATTTTATAAAACTACAGAATTATAGTTATGCCATCTTGTGAACGTATTCCTAAGAATACTTTAATTGCTAAAACTATCTTAGGTAAACTGGTCTCTGGTCATTTAGACAAGTTATAAATTCCCAGAGTAAACTGGTTTCTGGACCAGCCACAAATACAAAAATACAGTATGTCCCTGACCTAAAGGTTAACTGCTATCTCTCAGCCTCTGTAAACAAGCTTGTTTGCTGCAGATGTCCACAGTTGCCTTTCCTGTGTACATCACAATTGAGGTTTTTGCCTTTAAAAACTTGAACAAACTGGAGGTCAGGCAGCTTCCCACACTCTGCCTGGACCTGACTACGTATAACTTACTCAGGCATCTCAGGACTTTTTCTCTTCAGGTACCCTGGAACAATTGCTCTTCCAGGGTGAAATGAAAATGTTCGAAAGGAGCTACAAAGCACAGGTGCTGGTCCAGGTGTTGACTGCCGGCGACTAGGTGGCAGTTCAGGTGCTAGGTGGCGGGGCTCCAGGATGGTTTTAACCCTGGAGGGGCTGGTAGAGGAAGAATAGTCTCAATGCTCCCCCACCCTTTTTCTGAGAAACGTAATTTGACTCTACTTGTTATGGTTTAAGTAAAAAGCTGCAGGTCCCCCAGGGGTGCAGTGGCAGAAATGCTGCAGGTCCCCAAGTGGCAGCAGGCAGCAGGCAGCAGGCAGCAGGCAGTGGGTCCCGAGACCACAGTGGGACACAAAAGCAGCTGGGTCCCAGGCAAAGAGCCTCTGAGTGGCCCACAGGCCATGAGGGCCAGTTGGTCCTAGACAAAGAGCTGCATGGTGTGTGTGAGAGACTGAGACACATGCCATACAGAAGTGGGTATTTATTTAGTGGGTTATGGAGGGGTAAGGGAAAAGGGGAGATGGGGGAAGAGCGTGTGTGTGGGGGAGAGTCAAGGCAGCAGCTGCCTCTTTGGGAGAAAGACAGAAAAGAAGGGGCTCAGACTAGAAGCTGAAGGAAGATCCGCCTGCCTTGGGAGAGTGGGAATGGGGGGGAGGGGGCAGGGCTTGTCTCTTAAAGGGACAGGACAGATCATTACACTACTTGCTCCCACACACCTAGAGACTCCTGTCACTTTCAGCAAGTGCATTAAAGACCCCTCGGGGTACTGGGGTGATGACTTGATCAGTAAAGTACATGCCACACAAACATGAGAACTTGAATTTGGATGCCCAGTGCCCCCATGAAAGGCAGGCACAGGCACAGTGGTGTGTCTGTAGTCCCCATACTGAACAGACTGGCCTCTGGAGCTCACTGATCGGCCAGATTTGAGCTCCAGGTTCAGTGAGAACCACTCACCCCCTCCACACACACACAAAGGTGATTGGGCTGGGGATAACTGGTAGAGCACTTGTCTAGCAGGGCAACGTCTTTGGTCCAATCCCATGGTCCTTGGTTCAGTCCTCAGAACTGTGCCCTCCCCATAAAAAAGGTGTACAGCAGTTGAGGAAGAGTGCTGATGTTAATGTCTGATCTCCACAAACACATGTGTAAATGTGCACATGCGTACACACATATACACACCAGGAAGGAAGGAAGGAAGGAAGGAAGGAAGGAAGGAAGGAAGGAAGGAAGGAAGGAAGGAAAGGGAAGTGGAAAGGAAGAGGGGGAGGGGAAGAAAAGGCCCCTTCGAGCACCTGAGAGCCATCCTCCATGCGAGGGAGGGTCTGGAGATAACAGTATTCCCTTGCTGGTTTCCATCCCATGGAGCGCAGGCTGTGACATCCATTCAGGAAGAGCCTCATGACAATGTCCAGTTCCCAACCTGCTGCTACTCAGCGGTTTCTGGGATTCTGACTGCTGTTCCTTTTGGAGACAAGGCTGCACATGCACAGAAAGTTCATTGGAATACAATTCCCAGCATCCCACCGAACTACAAATCCCAGCTCAATGGAAAGCCACGCATGCGCAGGACATTCTCCCAGACGCACCTGCATCCCCCTTTAAAAACGGGGGGATGCCATAACTCGCCCCCTTTTCTCCTTTGTCTCTTTACCCTTGTCCCTCACCTGTCGTCACCCCCCCCCCATTAAAGTTCACCCACATGGGAGCATCGTGTGTCTCGTGTTTTCTCTCCAACCCCGCAGAAAGAACAACACTGACTCCTTAGCAACTGTAAGTGAGACTCTAGCCACAAATTCTCTCTGAGAATGGACAGAGGTGGCAGCTCTCCCAGGGCAGCTTGGCACACACCTGCCAAGACAAGCTCAATAGAGACCAATCGGAAAGTGGGCCAGAGTCTCCGTTTACCCTAAAGCAACACCTGACTCCAGGAAAGACCACAAACTGGGACCACCCAGGGACCACCCAGGAATGGACCAATCATTATCCAAGGGGAAGTACCTAATGTTCCAAAGGAAATTCCTAGTTCTAATTATTGTAGATAGGATCACCTGGTGTCCCTTAGCCCAGCACATACCCATCCCATTTCACCAAGACACCCCTAGACAAATGTCAGTCAATCAGGGTCCTGAACCTTAACCCCTGCTATTATAAAAACCCCACCCCAGCTGAGCTCAAGGCTCTCTGATTGTGCCAATGTGCATTGTACACACGAAGAGTCCAAGTTCGAACTTGAATAAAGCTATTTGCTTTTACATATAGGATTCAGTCTCTGTGTTGGTCTTTTGAGGGTACCTGTGACCTGGGCATAACAATTTCTAGTGAGCTATAACCCTCCTCTGACTGCCATGGTTTGTAGCAGAGGCATGCTGTCACTACAGGGACACCCAGAGCACATGGCTAGCCATTACTCTCACAGTGGGCTAACAACAATGGCATGGAAAACGAGTCCCAAGGTTGGGGGTTGTTAGGAAGAAAGACTTGGCTGGAATGCTAAAGACTCCGTGGTAAGGATGTCAGACTGGGTGGCAGGAAGAGATCAAAGTTGGGTGTGTCATTGGTCAAAGATGGTAGAAGGCCTGGAGAGAGGTTAGCAGAGGAGACGGATCCAGGACAAACAGGAAACTGAGGCCCCAACACTTCTGACAAAGATTTCATCTGTTCTTGTGAAGAAAGAATGGTAGAGATTGCTATCAAGGTTTATTTTAGGGTTAAGCCCATTAAACCTCTCAGGGTCCAGAAAGATTCACTATGGCAGTGAAAACCTGATTAATTGAATCGAAGGGTAAAATGAAATAAATCAACTCAAGTACATTACCACTACATGTTCTTTATTCTTTGGAAGGAAGAAGCAGCGAGAAGGAGAAGGAAGATGAGGAGGAGGAGGAGGAGGGGTGATCTCCACAAAACTTTCAGCTTATATAGGCACAGACAAGTTAGCAATCCCACAGGCGGTAACAATTGTATCAAGCATGCATGTTCACAGAGTCACAAAAGCAGGTGGATCTGGAAAGGAGGCACCTTATGTCTCAGAGGGGGCGTGGCTATGAAGCCACATTCCTGGTGGCTGGAAAATACAGCATTGGTAACTATACTAACCTGCACACCTGATTTGTGTTAGCGTCTAGCTGGTTGCATTAAATGGAATCTCTTCTGGGGACCTTGATTTTTGACTCCAGCAGGGTGCTCAGGTGAGAATTGTTCTCTCTGAAGCTAGTTTTAGTGACTCAAGCCTTTTTCCTGTATAAACAGTTAATTTCCTGGGCTATGATTTTATGGTAGTTGAAACTAAGGTGGAGGGTAAATACAGAATATTAGTAGCCTATCAAGTCAGAACAGATTACAGCTTCCTGAGTCTTCTGTTAGAGCAGACATATTGCCTCCTGTATGGGGCTCCTTTATTATTAGTCAGCTGTCAATAAAGCTGTGAGGAGTAGGCTTTGACTCTGAGAGCAAAGGTTTGACTGAGTGAATGTCTTTACCCCAGGGCTTCACTGTGTGGGGAGGTATCGGGTTGTCCTATGGGAAAAGTCAGGTTTATGCACTGCTGGGAGACTATAGAAGGGAGAAATGCCATGATTTCACAAGTTTTCTACAGAACTGACAGTGTCAAGTCCAAGGATGCAAAGGACGGGTGTCCCCGAAGCTCTGCAAAATTGGGTTCTCCATGTGGATATGTACATATACACTTCCCGTGGATTAGTCCAATAGATGTGTCAGCCGTACATTCACTGTACAATACTTGTGGGCTCACCACAGATTGCTACCCAAACTAATGAAACCTGAGTGGCATTTAAAGAGTGTGTGTGTGTGTGTGTGCGTATATGTGAGTGTGTGTGTATGGTATATGTGTGGTTGTGTGTTGTATATATGTGCTGTGTGTGAATGAGTGTGTGTGTGCTGTGTACATGTGGTGTGTGTATATGTGCTGTGTATAGGTGGTATATTTGGTGTGTCTGTGCATGTGGTGTATATGTGTGTGGAGTGTGTGTATGTGTGTAGTGTGTTGTGTGTTGTGGTGTATGTATGGAGTGTGTGTCGTGTGTGTGTGTGGTCTATGTGTGCTGTGTGGTGTATGTGATATGTGTGTGTGTATACAAGGTATTTTGTACTGTGGGTTTTTTTCAGTGACACCTTTTATCCTAACATAATTCCAAAGTTGAAAAGACTCTCCATTGGGGATGGTGGCACACTCCTGGAATCAGAGATACTCAGGAGACTGTGGCAGGGGTATCACAAGTTAAGGACCATCTGCGCTACAGAGAGAGACCTTATCTCACAATAAACTGAAGGCTTGAGGGTGTAGCTCAGTAGTAGATCCCCTGCTCTCTGCGTTGGGAAGAGATGGAAGTGAGGAAAGCAGCATTTGGTGGGGAGAGGAGGGGGTTCTTCAGAGGGCAGAGGACGCATCCCTTCTCTGATTACTCAGATGAACATGCTTTGAGCAGGCATGGGGAAGAAAGGCCCAGAGAAGGGTGAGTCCCCTAACCAGGCTGCTTCTAGACAAGAGAATGAGCTTCTGCCCAGGGCCAGTACCACAGTGAGAACAGGTTGCAGAGAATTTCCTGAGTGATGTCCCAGCATGGGCTCACCTATGAGGCAAATCCAATGGATGAACAGTACAAAAGGTGTCTACAGGATCTTCTCACGGTTGAGCTGGTACTTGAGGTGTGAACTGGACCGTGAGAGGATAGATAATGTGCTAGACGGAAGAGTAGCTTGGGCATAGCTAATGGGTACACTATTACTGTGGCATGGGAGGAGGAGAAGGGTGAAGGTCCATGCAGGGTCAGGTAGAGTCAGGGAAGGAAGATATCTTAGTTACTTTTCTTCCTGTGATAAGACACCATGACCAAGGCACTTCATGGAAGAGACAGCATGTTGGGGGCTTCCATTTTCAAAGAGTGAGTTCATGACCATCTTGGCAGGAGGCTTGGCAGTAGACAGGCAGGGAAGTTTCTGGTGTAGTAGCTGAGAGCTTTCATCTTGAGACACAACCAGGAGGCAGAGAGAGACAAGGAATGGCATGGGCCATTCCTTGCCTCAGTGACACACCTCCTCCAACAAGGGCACACCTCCTAATCTTCCCCAAACAGTTCCATTTACTCCAGACCAAGCATTCAAGTACAGAAGCCTATTGGTGCCATTATCATTCAAACCACTACAGAACGCTCCTGAGCAAATTGATCTTCTAAGGGAGTTGTAGGAGGATGTGCTAGGAACTCTGTGTGGTGTGAACAGGGTTAAGAGGAGACAGGAGATTAAGAGATCATGTAGGAAACAGAAAGCTCGGATGAGTGGAGGGGGTGGGGGGGGAGACAGGACAGGCACAGGTGTAGACAATGAGAACATATTTTATAGACATGGAGCCAAAAACATGGGTTGCTGTCTTAGTTAGGGTTACTATTGCTATGATGAAACACCATGACCAAAAGAAACTTGGGGAAGAAAGGGTCTGTTTGGTTCATCTCCTGAATCACAGTCCACTGAAGGTGGCCAAGGCAGAAACTCAAACTGGGAGGGAGGGAATCTGGAGGCAGGAGCTGATCCAGAAGCCCTAGAGGATTCCTGCTTGCTGACTTGATTCCATGGCTCACCAGCTTGCTTTTCTGTACAAACAGGACTACCTGTCCCACAGTGGCCAGGGCCCTCCCACATCAATCTTTAACAAAAAAAAAAAAAAAAAAAGCGTCACAGACTTGCCTACAGTGTTTGGGTAAAGGTTGTACTCCAGCCTCTGGCATGTTCGGTTGGAAGTGTCACCCTAGCCCCTGGCATTCCTATATCCAAAGAGTCTGGAATATTCGGATGGAAGCTTCACCCCAAGCCCTTTCCCCTGGAGCTGCCTTAATCCAGACTCCGCCCCTAGAAAGTCCACCAAATGATGACCCCTCCCCAGAGATACTCAAGACTAATTCCACAGGGTATTTAAACTACCCCCCAGAGAAAAACCACATGATTTACTGGGCTTCCTTTCCTGTTTCCTCTCTAGGGAGCTGGAAAGCCATCCAGGAGTGGGAGCATTGGTATCTATTAAAACTGGGCTTTTTCTAATTTGGTTTGATTTGGTCTGATTTGGATTATTGCATCGGTGGAGAGGCTTATCAGGGTGCAGAAACCGTTCATACAGGCCAATCCGATGGAGCCATTTTCTCAGTTGAAGTTTCCCCTTCCCCCAGATGACTCTACCTTGTGTTAAGTTGACAAACAACAACAACAAACTAGCCAGCACAGCAGCCATGTTAGGGGGTGAGGCCTGGGGGTGAGTTATAAGCCAGAGCCTAAGCAGTTCCCAGGATTAGCCCAAGAAGTGTGATGTCTGAGCTACCAACAACACAGGGAAGCAGAGAAGAAAGGAATGGGAGGTGTTTGATTTCTGACATCCCTTTTAACATCCAAGAGGCCTCAGTGAGGGACTGGGGAGATGGCTCAGCGGATAAGAGGCCTGCACACCATAAATTTGATCATCTATTTAACATGATCATTTCAGCTTTGATATGACTAGGTCTATACGTATAGTTGTTTTTCAGCCTGAGATTCTTCTCCAGCTTCTGCATGTGAATGCATGTGTGTGCACACTCAAGCACTCGTGAATGCATATGACACACACCACACATATATAAGAATTAAAAACCCATGTCAACAAAAATCCTTAAAAAAATGTTCATAGCAGCTTCATTTACAATAACCCAAACTCAGTGTTCGCAGATATATGAAGAACTGTGCTATAGTCATACAACAGAATACAATCCACTAGGGAAACGCAATGCCAGTCAGAGGACTGAAAAATATGTAAGATCATGGAGACTTCGCCATGAACGAAGTAAAAGAAGTCTGACATTAAGAATGCATGCCATTAACTGTATTTACATGTGATTTTCAAACCAGCAAAACTTATCAGTGTTGATGGAAATAAGATTGTTGGCTGCTTGTAGGATAGAGATGAATTCGGAAGGGGTATAAATGACATTGAGGTGGGGCGGGGGGGGCGGAGCACTGAAATGCTTTGGATTAAAGTAGCAGACAGATGTATATAGTTGTCAAAACTTATCAGCTGTGCACTTAAAATCTGTGAATTTTATCAGTGTAAATTACACTTCAATAAAGTTGATTTAATAAATCCTCCTCCACTGAACAGCCTGCAGCAAGATTATAGCTTCCAAAGATAAGACAGATGCAAATGTGACAAGCTGCCAATGCAGACAGCAGCAGCTCTCTCTGCCAGCGCCTGCCTTCCAGCAGGCCAGCAGCACCCCGGGGGGGGGGGCGTATTCGAAGAGGGCCACACTTTAAAGAACTGACTGGCAGGTGCCTAGAGGGAGGGGACAGGTTTTGAAAGAAAACATCTCTGCCCAGGAGATATTCCGCCCTCAGTCACAAGAAAGGAAGGAGAAAGTGGATATTTCCACAGGAGCACCTGGGGGCTTACGACAGTCTGGGGTGCACAGGGTTCTCCACTGTTCTGGGACAGAGGAGTCCAAGTGTCTGCAGCAGCAAGTGTGGACCAGAGACACAACTCCACCCTGCAATAGCCTGAGGTGTTCCTGGCGGAGCCTGCCGTTCAAGCAAAACTGGATCCTTGAGTTCACTACAGAAAATAATTTCCGAGTCCACCAGTATGAAGCAGAGTTGTGGGTTAAAATAAAAAGATTCTATTTTTTAGCACAAAATCAAGTAAAATAATTAGCAAAAGAGCTCAGGGCAGTGGTTCTCAACCTTCCTAGTGCTGCGACCCTTTAATCCAGCTCCCCATGTTTCTGTGACTCCCCCACAATAAAATTATTTTTGTTATGAATCATAATGTAAATATCTGTATTTTTCATGGTCTCAGGGGACCCCTATGAAAGGGTCATTCGACCCCTAAAGGGTTGAGACCCAAAAGTTGAGAACCACTGGCTTAGGGCAAGACGACATGCCCAAGGTCATGGATATGGGCTTCTCAAGGCAGTCACACTTCCCTGTCTATAAGGGATATTGGTGGGTTCAGAAGTTGTTTTTAAAATTGCTAAGGAATATAAGGGAAATCACAGAGTGGCTCCTGAGGTGAAGAGGATAGGATTAAAGTTGATAAGATAAACCTAGCTCATCAGAGAGCTGTTAAGGGTGTTAATAGTTTCCACTATAAACAAAGTTAGAGTCTTGCTTATGAGCTTTAGGAAGTAACAGGGAAAGGGTTAGGTTACAATGGTTCAGGCTACAGGCAGGGTTCGCTCTTATTTTAACCTTCTCATTTGAAAAAAAAAATCTTTATATAAAAGTAATGTTGATTCCTAGCTGGCTGGTGAGAGGCTGCAACCAGACTCTGAGGTGAAGTCGTCTTTTTCTTCTTGTGCCTCAGCCCACCTCAATATCAAAAGGAACAATTTCTTAGGTGAACAGTGGCTGGTTTACAATTGCATTGCTGTTAGCAGTGATCTGTGGCAAGAGGGAGGTGGGGGAATCCTGTATCCTAACTAGCTTCTTGGAGAGAAAAGGCTGGGCTGGGAGTCAGAGCTGGCATGGGTTTTTCATAGGCAGTTAATATTAATCTACTTCTCCTTCACAACGGCAGGTCCAGACATTTTGCTAGCTGCATTCAATCCATCTTCAGCTAAAGAGCCAAGTGCGTCAACACAGCACCTGGGGGTCCCCATGGGACTTATTAAATCTGGATTTGGAAAGTCAGAGTTACTAAACCCAAATTAATTGCTTGCAAATTCCATCACAGCCAGCCTTCTTTCTGACGGAATGCAAAACATAAAACCAGGCTCTCAGCTTCTTTCTCTTCCTTCTGTGGTCTCAGGCTTGGGGAAGGTGAATCTATAAACCATACCAGCTGGGCCTCAGACCACACCATGGCGGAGAGGAGAGATTTATGGGGAATAGGAAACTGCAGTGTGGTTAACACTTGGGTGGAGAGAGAATAGTCAGGAGCATTTGGGGGGGAGTCCAGAGCTGCCTTGGCTGCCTCCTGGGAGGCAGAGAGAATAGCAAGAAGGTGGGAAAGCCTTGCTAGTTATAAAGAAGGGGGCAGGATGGCTTCAGGGAGGAAGATGTGACATCCAGAACAGCCTGGAAGTTTAGAGTATCTGTGGGGGACTTGGATATGTGTTACAGGTATATTCTAATAGAAAACTAGATGTATTACAGGTATGTGCTAATAGGGAAGCAGATGTGTTACAGGCATGTGCTAATAGGGAAGCAGATGTGTTACAGGTATATTCTAATAGAAAACTAGATGTATTACAGGTATGTGCTAATAGGGAAGCAGATGTGTTACAGGTATGTGCTAATAGTTAAGTAGATGTGTTACAGATATGTGCTAATAGGGAACTAGATGCCCATTTGCCGGAGGTAGAGGGTTTCCTGGTAGACAGAAACCAGGCTCACAAGTTTTACAAGTTTCTGAGGAGTGCTGAGTGTTCCTCAGTTTTTCTGTTTATCCTGTTAGAGTCCAGCCTGAGCTGAGCCCAGCTGTCATTCTAGACACAGTCAGTGGCGCTGCCATTTGGAGGGTTTGGGGGCGGGGTTGGAATCTAACATTGCCCATCCACCTAGAAATGCCCAATGAAAGCTTCAGCAGGCCTCACATGCTGATGTTATATGCAGCTTCTGCAAGATTTGAGGACTGCAAAACCAGTCCAGAAATGGAGCCGGAACTTTTTTGAGTTATTTTTATACATATACACAAGTGTTTTGCCTGCATGTATGTATGAATGTGCCTGCCAGAAGAAGGGATTGGATCCCTGGATCTTGAGTTATTGACAGCTGTGAGCCACCATATAGGTACTAGGAAACAGAACCTAGGTCTTCTGCAAGAGCAGCAAGTACTCTTAACTGCTGAACCATTTTGACTGAATTAAAGCAAGCTTTTACTAAAAATTTCTATAACAACCAAGATGAAATTTGGTTGGGACTGCTCTCTGGAAACTTTCAAGCTCAGTGGCCCCAAGACACGTGATGTTGGGGCTTTTATGGACAAAACTCATTGACTACCTCACTTTCCCAAGAGGTTTTGGTGTTATTCTCAAGAACTACAACTCCCAGAATTCCACGAAGTTGCCTGTCTTTGGGCAGGTGGGGCTTACAGGTTAATTTAGGGTCTAACACAGCTAAGGAACCAGAATTTTATCTTCTTTAAAAAAGAGCAAATTCGAGCATATACAGATCTAAATGAATTATTACTACTCATCACTTGTTCTGTTTGACTGCAGCTAGTATGCATTGCTCTGGTCCCTCTGTGGCATTCCCCCAGGCTTGTTTTTTTCCTTTGAGCAAACTTTTTGTCCAACACTGGAGAGCTTTCAGATTCCTCCTGCAGCTTGGGCAGGACACACATTGACACTCCAGTGACCCACATGCTTGATTAAGAAGCAGCTCGAGGAGCAAAATGCATGCTGGTCAGAGGCCATGCATCCAAAAAGAAGCCTGTCACAGTGACCAATAAACCTACAGAAGCCAGAGCAGAATCCTTCCTGCTGGGTGAATGGACAGGGAGGACAGAAGGGATTTTATGGCCAGGAAGTTGGGGAAAGCTGTAGAGTTGGGATTGAGGGCAGTCACTGGCTACAGACAATTACCTACCATACAATTTGGCTCACATTTCCCAACCTCTGCCAATCACTACAACTGGCCTTTCTTGTTGTATGGAAGCACCATTATTCAAGTGCTCAGGCTAAGAGCCCAGGGGAAAATATAGTCAGGCCAGCTGGTTTGTTAAATGGAGGTTAACAGCTGGGGCCAAGGATAGCTCAGCCAGTTAAGGGCTTGCCGTGGAAGCTTGCAGAGTTATAGAGACAGAAGTTTCTGCTCTGCCTGGTTCCACAGTCATTCAGTTCTAAAGAAACACACAGAGACCTACATTAATTATAAACTGGCTGGACTGTTAGTTCAGTCTTATTATGAACTAGCTCTTACTACTTAAATTAACCCATAATTCTTGTCTATGTTTAGCCACATGGCTTGATACCTTACTCAGTGCAGCATTTTCATCTTGTTTCCTCTGTGTCTGGGTGGTGACTTTAGGCTGAGCCTTTCCTCTTCCCAGAATTCTCTCAGTCTGAACACCCTGCCTATACTTCCTGCTTGGCTACTGACCAATCAGCACTTTATTAAACCACTACAGGTAACAAATCTTTTTTTTCCTGTTCTTTTTTTATTTTTTTTGTTTTTTTTTAAATTTATTTATTTATTAAGGATTTCTGCCTCCTCCCCACCACTGCCTCCCATTTCCCTCCCCCTCCCCCAATCAAGTCCCCCTCCCTCATCTGCTCGAAGAGCAATCAGGGTTCCCTGATCTGTGGGAAGTCCAAGGACCGCCCACTTCTATCCAGGTCTAGTAAGGTGAGCATCCAAACTGCCTAGGCTCCCACAAAGCCAGTACGTGCAGTAGGAACAGGGTACAAGAGCATTATCCCACAGCACTTTTCCTTTTTTTTTTCTTTTCAAAACAAGAACTCTGAATCTAATCTCCATTTTTAAGGTTTTTTCCTGACCATTATTTGTAACAACTTGTAACCAACACTCTAAACAAAGACAAACATCCACAATCCATTTTTGGGCAATGTGGGGGTAGCTTTCTAGGCTACTTCCTGCTTATTGGGGGGTGCTGATAATCTTATGGGGACCTAAAGAAAGTTTCAGATTATGGTCAGTCATGACTGGTGTATTCTTTGAGGCTGGATCATCTCAGCCAGCAGTCTTGAGGCTGTTCTGGCTGTGAAACTCAGAGGAAACAGAAACAGAGGTCTGAAACATTGGAGCATCAGGGTCATCCACTTCTATCGGAAATTTTTCAGGGGGTCTTCCTCAATCAAATCTGATTTTTCTTAAGCCAGAATGAATCAACAGCCTCTCATTTCCTATGGGGAAAAAAAGCAAAATCTCTTCTCCAAAGTAATGTATCTTGTGACTTAAATTTTGAAGTCAAGGCATTTTCAAATATATAGGTTGGATTAATCCAGCAGCATTTATACTCAAATGTCTTTTAGCAGCTGTTGTGCCTTCCTGAGCAGTCAAACAATCAAATACAACACAACAACATCCAGATTCTCTGTGTATTTTCCATCTTTACATGGAAGCTAAACTGGGCTGATGGGAGCTGGGAGCGCTAGTTTTTCTCATGAACCCAGGTGGCTAGCTCCAGCTCTAACAGAGCTGGTGGCTAAAAAACCATGGACAAACATTTTTTTTCTGTAAATCTGTGCCCCAAAATGAAGCACTATTAATAAAAAACTCAGAGAGAGAAATTAGGGTTCAACCGGAAGGTCCAAAAAGCAAAGCAGCCAGCCCCTGACTCTTACCTCAACCTCAGTCCGAAATGCTGATCCTGCCTCCAAGATATCTTAAAGTGAGACTGTGACTGAGAGCTGTTTCCTCTGATTTCATAATCCTCTCTAGTTCTGGGATCAAAAGCACGCCCACTGCCCGGTTTCTATGGCAGCTAGTGTGGCTACTGGGATTAAAGGTGTGTGTCACCACTGCCTGGTCTGTAAAGCTGACCAGTGGGGCTGTTTTACTCTCCTGATCCCCAGGCAAGCTTTATTAATTAAAATACAATTGTAATGCTACTGCAGAGCTAGCCAGATTAACACATTCCAGTTCAAAGTAAGAGGACCTGTTGAAAAACCAAAGGTGGCCAGTGTCCTGAGGAACAAGGTTTATCTCTGGCCTTCATGCATATGTACACTCTCATACATACACTCCGGAATACACATGGACACGCACGCACACACGCACAAGCACGCAGAACACACACTCATACAAATCAATTTGGAGATGCCATGTGACCCCTTCTCCTCTCAGCTTTGATGAAATAGATCATCTTGAACCGTGAGATCAAATAAAATCTTCTTTCATTAAAAAACAAAAATAAAAGCATAGCATTTGTGTCACCCGTCAGTACCGAGGACTAGATGGATCTGCCTTGATGTTTGGTAAAGTTCCAGATGGGGAAGAGGAGGACATATTCAGCCTTTGGGTCTCTGCTGTTCCTCTTCATAGTGGTTTATTTCTTAGTCTCCCCTTCCAGCTGTATTCTCTGCTCCACTCTGATCTCCAGGTCCTGTTTTCCATTTAACTACTTTTCTTGGTAACATGCTGGCAGCAACAACAATGTGACTCTCTCTCTCTCTCTCTCTCTCTCTCTCTCTCTCTCTCTCTCTCCCTCTCTCCCTCCCTCCCTCCTCCTCCTCCTCCTCCTCCTCCTCCTCCTCCTTCTTCTTCTTCTCTCTCTCTCGCTCTCTCTCTCTCTCTCTCTCTCTCTCTCTCTCTCTCTCTCTCACACACACACACACACACCAATAAATGAAAGCACTAAGAACTTCCATTTCTATCCACAACCAAGTAGCCAGTATCAGATATATTTGCCCACGACAAACTGCAGTTTTACACTGAAAACAGGTGATCCATGACCATCACTCCCGAAAGAAGAAATAACAAGGCCTGTCACATGACAAGAGCACTCTTTGAATTACTTAGAGACAAGGTCTGACAGAAGTCATTTAAAGGAAGAGAAGCTTGCTTTGGTTCACAGTTCAGAGGATACAAGAATCTATCAGGGTGAGAAAGGCATGCTGGGCAGGGAACCAGGTCTGTTCTGTGATGGCAGGAAGTTGCTAGCTCATATCTCCCGTGGATCAGAGAGAAAACAAATAGAACACCCATGTGCTTTGATGGCTTTTCCTTTCCCCCTTTCTATCCCCATCCCAAAGGTATACCTCACCAATGCTCAAACTATTTATTAATCTAAGGAACTTGGAACTCAAAGTTAACAATCTATTTTTCTTGCTAGAAGCACCCCTCACTCTTGCGTCCCTAGCAAACAGTGGTCTTGACAAGGGGAGGAGACAAGCTGTGGTTTGCTGTGGGATGGATATTCCTTCTGTACTTCTAAATGCTGTGAATATATGTTGCTCTCATTGGTTGATAACTAAAGTTGCTTTGGCCTATAGCAAGTCAGAATATAGCTAGGTGGGAAAGCCGAACTGATTACAAGGAGAAAGAAGGGCAGAGTTGAGAGAGATGTGAGCCAGCCACCCAAGAAACAAGATGCTAGGACTGGAGAGATGGCTCAGCAGTTAAGAGCACCTCCTGCTCTTCCAGAGGTTCTGAGTTCAATTCCTAGCATCCACATGGTGGCTCACAGCCATCTGTAAGGAGATCTGGTGGCCTCTCCTAGCCTGAATGCATACATGCAGGCATAACACTGTATACACAATAAATAAATAAATTTTTTATTTAAAAAAAAATAAAAGAGCCGGAGAGATGGCTCAGAGGTAAGAACACTGGCTGTTCTTCCAGAGGTCCTGAGTTCAATTCCCAGCAACCACATGGTGGCTCACAACCATCTGATCTGGTGCCCTCTTCTGGTCTGCAGGGATACATGCAGGCAGAACACTGAATACATAATAAACTAATAAATAAAAATAAATAAATTAATTAAAAAAAAGAAACAAGATGCCAGCAGACTGGTAAAAGCCATGACAATGTGACATTACATAGATGAAGAAAAAATGAATAAAAATAAATTTAAATGTAAGAGCTAGTGAGTAATAAGCCTGAACTATAGGCCAAACATTTTGTAATTAATATTAAGCATGCTAGAGAGGAAAGAGCTATGCAAAGAAAGTGCTCCAGGATGCCACCTTGATGTCTCTTTGAGTTTCAAACTCAATACTAAGCTGTGTATTTTTAGAATGGAACCCTAGGACTGGGCAAGAACTGCTACCTAAGAGCTGTGAGGTGTGCAGTCCTCAGAACTCACCCATGGCTGGTGGATGTTCGCTTAGAACCAGTCAGAGGGGAGAGACTGTGTTGATCACCTGGGGCATGTAAAAAAAGGCTTCCTGAAGATCCTAATATTCTAAAGCTTAAAATAAAGGCTACTTTAGGACCCCTAAACAGAGTTTAAGAACATGCCTACAAGAATGAGTTTGATCTTCCCATGACTTAACTACCAGCCCAAGTCCAATTCTCTTTAAAGACGGTGACAACATATAGATGCTCAGTTTTACAGGGTCTAGGATATAATCTGAAATAAGTATTAAGCCGAGATGTAAAAACCAATGCCTTATAACCAGAGGGAAAGGAGATGGAAATAGAGGCAGAGGTTCTGCATCCGGGGTTTATTTTTGTTCCGTATTCAATCCTCGTTTTAATTAGCAGTTGATGTTAGCTCTGTCAGCCTATCTCGCTATGAAGTTACTCTGTTTATTTCCAGCTGATATTCTTGACATCTAATTAACTAACATTTACCAGAGCTCCTTGGATGTCTGTTGACAGTCACTGCCTTGAAAGAGCTAAGAACCTGGGCTTGCCTGGATGAGATGAGGTATAGCCCATCATGGCACACGAAAATAAAACATACCAGATGGTTTCCTTCCAGAGAGTTCATTCGACCATCTCTGTGGTGATATTTTGTTTGTGCTCTAACAGATAAAGCTTGCCTGGAGATCAGAGCAAGGAACTAGCTACTAGTTAACCGTAGAGGCCTTTAATCCCAGGCATCTGGGAGGAGGCAACAGGAAATGATATGGTTGGGTGGAGGAAGGCAGGGATAAGACAGGGCAGAGACGGAGCTGAGCAGTTGGTGAAGTAAGAGGTGGCTGTGCTTCGCTCCTTTGTTTCTCTGATCTTTCAGCATTTACCCAGACAGCTGACTCTGGGTTTTTATTTTTAAGACCAAGTAGAATTTGAGCTCCATACCTCCTCTTTAGCCCCTGTAGATTTTGTCTGTGTCCCAAAGCTTCACTCCCCCATTTGGCTACAGTGATTACAAAGGACAAGAAAAAGCTACGTGGTAAACATTGACAGATTCCCAGAAGGCAAGCGGGGACACTGTGAGCTTCAATGGTGCTTTGGCTCGCTAAGATCTGCAGGGGATTGTGACAAACTGTGTCCCTTTCTTTAGTGAGCACATAAAAGTGTCCCAACATCCATTCAATAGCTCGGACTTTTATTCACAACAAACAGCCCAGCAGAGCCTGCAGAAGGCAGTGGTCATGTGGCTGGAGAGTGGACTGATCTAGGGTGACCAGAAGGGCAACCAGGAGGGTGTCCAGGAGGGCAACGAGGAAGGCGGAGGGTTTGGGTCTCAAATAGAACCCCTAAGTGGTAAACTGAGGACATAGGCAGTGTAACTTTTATTTTAAAATGTCCAATTCAAATGTGAGTTTTCATTTTAAACGTGTGTGTTCGCACATGCGCTCACACTCACACACACATGCACATACACCACACAAATACATACACACACGACACAAATACATACACACAAAGTCCCCCAACATACGACACAAATACATATACACAAAGTCCCCCAACACACACACACACACATGTGTAACCCTCTCCACAAACACAAAACCCCTACAAACACATGCAAATCCACATACAAACATACATACAAAGACACAACCCACACGCATGCAGGCACACACACATATACAATCTACCCCCAACACACAGGTACACATTGCTCATGATGTGTAACACTGTCTGCCAAAGTGGCAAGGGGTCTGGACCACTCTCTGACTTTGCTGGCACCAAGTTGAAGGATCAAACAACAGCCACACACTGTGTCCAGAGTTTAGCTGTCCGCTTCAGACCTCTTTCTCATGTCACCATGTGGGTGGCAGTGCTCTGGCCCCACAATGACCCTGTAGGATCTGAGAGCTGTAACTTTGCTGCCATCTTGGAGTGTTATCCAGAGCCAGCAGCACTGGGCTGCATGCAGGCGCTAATTAGAAGGGAGTTGTTTGCTCTATGATGCGGGGGAAGCCGGCGGTTAAATTCTGTTCGCTCTTGTTCCCTGTGGCGTTTGTGAAGGGAAACGAGGGCCTCCTCCTGAGAGCAAGGGCATTATCCTGGCACGTGCTTGGCTGTGGCTGCCACTGTTTCTGTCTCCTCTGAACTCTGCCTAAGTCTGAGAAGCGTTTGTTTTGGAGTGGCTTTAAGCCACCAAGGCTGCCGTTCTGCCTCCTGGAGTCAATGTGAAGCACAGAATCCAGTTCTTCAGCAAGCTTACCGTTCCCTGACTTCCTCTGTCAACATGGCATCTGCGTGTTTGGGCTCTGCCAGTGTGGATCCAGGCAGGAACTCTCCACCTCACTGGGAAGCCCAGTTTTCTAAGAAGAAAGCTGTAAAAGGAACTGAGGGCTCTCTTTACTACTTTGTGGGTCTTTCTTTCTTTCACAGTGTAAGAAACAAATCAGCTGGGGTTTCTACACAGGAGCATTACACATACCCTACCTTGATCCACTCTCTGCAAGCATGCTCCAAGCCAGGCCATTCCCCACTAGACTGAAGCATTGACACAAAATTCTGATCATCTAGGTTCTTTTTGCCCCCCCTTTTCTTTTGCTTTTTCCTTCTTTCTTCCCTCCTTCACTTCCTTCCCCTCCATCCCATTTGCTTTGTTTTCTTCTCCCCCTCCTTCCTTTGTTTCCTTTTTCTTCCAAATGTAACATTAGGTTGGGCACCATTCTGTAACAAGAAAGGCCTGCTTTGGGGCTTTCTGTCTCCCCACCAGGTCTCAAAGCCAGCAGGCCCCCAAAAGAATCACACAGAGACTCTACATTAGGTTATAAACTGATTGACTCATTAGCTCAGGCTTCTTATTAGCTCTTATCACTTATATTAACCCATTATTCTGATCTATGTTAGCCACATGGTTCTGTACCTTTCTCAGCGGGACAGCTTCTTTGGTGGTCTGGGTAGGAGTCTGGGAAGAATGGGCTTCCTCCTTCCCAGCATTCTCCTGTTCTCATTGCCCCACCTCTACTTCCTGTCTGGTTGGCCCGCCTATACTTCCTGCCTGGCCAATCAGCGTTTATTTAAAATATGATTGACAGAATATAGACAATTCTCCTGCACCATTCCAAACATTCATTTCCTTCCTTCTGCACCACGTTCCTTCCACTCAAAACATAAGCAGTGTGGAAATATTGTTCGGGAACACTAATGTGTGCCTCTATGAGCCCCCAAGGCTCTTTGGAAGTCCTACTCACCTAAAGAGCTGGGTGAAGAGTGTGCTGTGGCATCTTTGTGTGTGTGTGTGTGTGTGTGCCCAGATGTCAGCATCGACTGTGGCCACACCTCAGCTTTCCATTTCACAGCACAGCTGTTTTTCTGTGCACAAAACGAAGTCAAGACTCAAGACAGTTACTTGATTGCATGCAGAATGCAAATATGTCCATTTAAAGTATCAGCTGATAGGAGAAGCACTCCTTTGTGCTTTCTGGCCAATGTTCCAGGCCCCCACAACATTGTGTAATGGGCAGATGCCACCTCTGAAGGCACACAAAGTCCAGAGACTTCTGCCTGATAAGTTGGATTTATTCTCTCTTCATCATCGGATGTTGGCATTCAAGAACAAGTGTCTTCCTGTCTGCCCAAAGGTGGACACGTCACTCAAAAGAGGTCTACTTTTGTTGCCGCAATAAGTGCTATGACCAAAAGCAACCTTGGGAGGGAGTGTTCATTTTAGTTTGTTATACGTCCATCACTGAGGGAAACCAAGGCACAAGTTTGAAGCACAAACCATGGAGAGATGCTGCTTTCTGGTATTCCTTGGTTTGCTCACCTACCTGTCTTATATAGATAGCCCAGACCCACCTGCCTAAGGATGGCACCACCAGCCGTGGGCTTGGCCTTTGCACATCAACTAGCAATTAAGAAAATGCCCCCATAGACTTGGCCACAGAACCATCTGACCTGGGCATTTCTTCAGCTGAGGTCCCCTCCTCCCAGGTGACTCTAGTATGTGTCCAGTTGACAAAAGGTACCCAGCACAGGAGACAGCTGCTAAAAGTCTTCCTGACTTGTGCGAAAATAGTTTACGAATGGGATTTAAAGGATGTCACCATTGCTCATGCTGTTGATGGTGTATTAACTGGCCACCTTATTTCTTCACGTTTCCCCCCTCAGATTCCATCAGAGGAAGAGTGGGTTTAAACAGAAGGTTATTTATCTATTTATTCAGTTATATAACAGATACTCGGAGAGATTGGACTCCCATGTCCCTATACTTTCCATAATGACATAATGGCCATCAATGAGAGGGTACCGCCACAGCTCTAAGCTGTCAGAAGAAATCGCCGGTGCAGCCCAGCTGTGTGAGCACAGACTCTCTCGCTGATGAGGGCAAGCTCCAGAATGCAAACCAGACGCAGCCACATTTAGCATTCGGCCTGCATCACCCAGACTGAAAAGCAGTGTGTTAACGAGGGAGAGAGCTGAGCACCATGAAGTCTCACTTTACAGGTTCTAAAACGAGCTGGATACACTGAGTGCCACTGTTAGCTTCAGGGCTGAAGGTGGTCATGGAGGGCAAAAACACCGGGAGGCGTGCGGCTGGTGGAGCGAACAGTCGGGACAGGTTCTGAGAGCCTCCCCATCTCACCCTCTATCCTGATCCCTGCCCCACAAAGAGGAAAGCAGTGAGCAGGGAGGATATGAATGCACTTTTGCCTCGAGGACCCAAAGCTAAAAGAAGAGCCTGCTCTGCTCAGCCCCATGGGATGAAAGATCTAACTAAATTTGACCAAAGAAAACAGAATTGCATCAGTTCAAACAACTGAGAAGCCAAGGTCATAGCCGGCCTTTGGCACAGCTGGGGCCAGAAACCAAACGAGGCCATCTGTTTCTTCCCCCAGTATTTGAGCTCTGACTGCTCTTGCAGGTTTCACCCACAATTTATAGATCTTTTTTTCCTGGTAAAAAAGGGTTGCAGCTTTTCCAGGTTCCCATTCTGGTCTCTGGAGCTGAGTCATAGCAGCTCAGATTGGTTACCTGCAGGCCTCATGGTCATTCCTATCCCATCCCTGAGGTCAAAGGGATGTGTTCTCCCTAATGATGGCCTGGCTAGGTCACATGCTGACCTCTGAGGTTAAGGAGAGCTCAGGTCTACAGTAGGAAAAATAATTAATTTCCCCAAGAAAAGTTGAATTTTATCAAGGTAAAAAAGCTCCAGATAGCAAACAGGACCGTATTCACTTGAAAGTAACCAGCTGAGGGAACAGAGAGAGTCTATGGATGGCTGAGGACTTGGAAAGATAGCCCTAAGTGGTGGCTTTGTCTGGTTTCTGAATGAATCCTCCTAGTCCAAGGGCTCCCGGAAACATCAGGGCTCTGTTCTTGGCAGTTGTCTTCGTCACGATGGCCGTTGTTGAGAAAGCACAGGGATTATCAAGGACAAACAGAAATGAGTTTGTTCTCACGGTCAGTCATGTGTCTTGAGGGCCCATAATACCTAATCACACACAGTGATTAGTTACAATTTTTACTTATTTTAAAATTATGTGTGTACAGACAAATTTCAAATTCTGCGAGACAAATGTCTCTGTATATGTGTACATATGCCTTGCATACATGTGAGTACAGGTCCTCACACACTCCAGAAGAGGTCATGTAATGCCCTGGATCTGGAACCACAGGAAGGTGTGGGCCACTGGATATGGGGGTTGGGACGTGAACTCTGCGAGAGCAGTGGCCACTCTTACCACTGACCCACCTCTCAGCCCTGTCTTCCGTAGTTTTGACCGCTCCTAAGTTTTTGTGTTTTCTTCACAGACTATTAACAGTGAAGCCACTGTTCTGGTGTCTAGTATGAACTTAAAGAGTTGAAGATATTTCAAGTTGCAGGTTTTATTCGAAGGGTCATCATTTCCAAATTTATTGATTCTGGGAATGCTTCTCTCAGGGTCCTTAGTGCTGAGCAACTAGGAGAGGCCATTCTGAAAGTCACCAGCAGTAAACGGAAGCTTCCTAAATAGCGAATTCACTGAAGAGACCGTAGCAAGGCTGTGTCCTCCGCCTGGAGCCTGAGTTAGTCTGACAGACTTAGGTAGTTCTCCTGAGCAGTTCTCGTGGGGGGGGGGGAGACCTTACGATATGGTAATCTCAAGGGAACCAATAGGAACAGTGTTCACAGATCAAAGGGATCTGGTGATTGATTTGAAGTGGAAAAGACCAGGCCTGGCTGTTACTTCTTTCATGCCTGGCTATGCTGTGCAAACTCTCTGGAGTAAGTACTCTAACACTAACAAGGGTGGAAGAGGTGTCACCAAAGGCTCTTGTTCCCCAGTGACATCTCCTCTCTTCCACTCTCAGTTCTGCAGGAGTGCTTATTCCAGAGAGAATCCGGAAACATTTCTGGAGGCCCCAGTGAGATCTTTTTCACCATGACCCCATGGTCAAGAAGGGCTTCTCATTCCACCAAAGGTCTCTGGAACTGGAGTGCATGCACCCCAAATAGGACATCAGGGTCCCCTTCCAGTGAACAAGGGGCCTGTGAGACCTGGGTCTAGGGCCACTGAGGAGAGGAGTCACTTTCTACTAGACTGGATGCCCAGACGAGGTAAGGACCCTGAGGGGATACAGGCAGGGAAAGGCAGCAAAGGCTTGATCACTGCCGGAGACTGACTCACCTAAGGAAGATAGGAAGAGGATCTCAATGAGAAATTGTTTAGATGTCTTAGAAGTTTTCGGCCTGTGTAAGGAATTATCGTGACTTTGTTAACTGAGGTGGGAAGACACACCACTGTGGGTGGCACCCTTACCTAGCTGAGCATCCTAACTGTAAGAGTGGATACAGGGAGCTGCGCCCCGGTGAACACGCGTTAATTCAGCGATCTCTGCTCTTGACTATGGATGTGATATGTCTAGTTGCTTCACATCTCGGCTGCCTTGAGTTCCCCTCGCAATGATGGAATCTGGAATTGGGAGCCAAATAAACCTGTTATTTTATCACAGCCACAGGAAAGGGAACGAAGACACTCAGCATCATCCCTTCTGTGATCTCAGCATACCTGCTGGCCATACACCCACCCAACGAGGGCTAAGCAACTGTGAACCTGGGGTGGGAGAGGTCTAGAAAAGGAGACAGCAAACCTTCCCCCTGTAACAGAACTTTTATCCCCCTTCAGCAGCAAAGGAAACCAATCCTAAATTCCAGCAAATTCTGCTCTCCGTGGACACACTAACGAGTGCTCAGGATTATCTTCCTGTCTTTGAGCAACCAGAGGAATAAAAGCCCTGAGTGTAAAAACAGTTGCAAGGGTTTCAGAGGCCTTTTTTACTGCAAGAACAACATTGAGAGGTTCCTTCCTTCCATCCCTGGACAATAAGATTGCATCCACCTACTTCAAGGGATGTTTCTCTCTCCCAAAAGCTCTTTGTTCCACAAAAGATCTGGGTGTTCAGTGTCAGGAAGGCTGATGGAATTCCAAAGAAGCCTGTCAAATTCAACCACCTAGCAGCATGACAGAGCAGGAAGACAGAGACACACCCACAGAGACACTGAGGGAGGGAATGGCACACACAGAAAGAGATAAATGAACACTAAAGTCAACAGACACACAAGGAATATACAGGGTATCAGAAACAAAGACCAAGCGAAGGAGCGAAGGTGGAAATGGGAAGAAAGCAGCAGTGTCGAATCTTGAATTTCATGTTCTGTCTGTCAGGCTAATTTTGAGTTAAAGCAGTTGCCACACCATGTTAGACCCCTCAGAACTGAGGTTCTCAACCTGTGGGTCGTGACTCTTTGTGGTCGAAGGACCCTTTCACATTACAGTCCACAACAGAAGCAAAATTATAGCTATGGAAATTCGTTCAGATGATCATTGTATGGGACAGCTTGACTCAATGGGGATGGTCTTCTCTGGAGATAAGTGACCCAATAAAACCCAGGGGGCAGGGGCAGGGTAGGGGGTGTCATGCACTCACTTGGACTGAGGAGGGCTTGCTGAGGCCACAGCTTGGTGACCTTCCTTGGACCTTCCCGGTAGAGGAGCAGCAACTCAATGGTGGGGTTACCACCTTGTTGTGTGTTGTAAGTGTACTTTATCAATGTGCACCTGTTAATAAATCTGACCCAATCACAGAGCTCCCTCCCTCGGTACCCTCCAGTGTTGCTCAAGTCCTAGATGGCCTCTCTCTCCTTTACTTAGGTCTTCTGGAAAATGTCCCTGGGTTTGTAGGCCAGTTTGCTGCTAGTGTGTGTGTGTGTGTGTGTGTGTGTGTGTGTGTGTGTAAAACAATGATAATTATAAAAGAGAAAGTCAGGAATTTGAGAAAGAAAATGGGAGGATAGAAAGGGGGAAGCAGAAGGAAGAGAAGAAAATGATTAAATACAGTACTCACACATGAAATTCTCAAAAAATTAGTAATTAAAAGTCACACATCAACTTCGAGGACAGGAAAACTAAAGAGAAGATGTGGCAGAGCAGAGACTGAGGTCATGACTATGGAAGGTAAATCTTCCACTTTCTGTCTCCATTCTGACAGATGCCAGGCACAGGGGTCCTGTGAAGTCTATGCTGTCAGCTTCAGAATCACCGTGGAAATGAATAACCCCTGGTAGGGAGCTGTGCTGGTTTGAACAAGAATGGCCTCAATAGGTTCCTCTGTGGGAATGCTTAGTCCCTAGTCGGTGGAACTATTTGGAAAGGATTAGGAGGTGTGGCCTTGTTGGAGGGGGTGTGCCACTGAAGGAAGTGTTGGGCTTTGAAGCTTCAAACGCTCACACCATTCCTGTTAGTCTGATGGGTCACAGCTTCCAGGGTGAGCCCTGACTCACAACCTGAACCTCCCTGCCTATGAGAGACTGAGTTAGCTAGTCACCCCTTAGATTCAGAACAGACCAGGGCCCAAGGCACAAGTGTCCCTCTCCACAGCCACCTTATTTGTGCATCAGACACTTCACATTAATAGACTGTGAAATTAAACATATGGATCTACAAAAAAACGGCTGCCTTTTGTGAGCTGGCGTAGGCTGTTAATTACCGCTCCTAAGGATCTGGCTGCATGCTTCATGCTATTACGTCCTTTGCAATCTTAATTACATTCTAATCAAAGCTTTTACATGGCCTATTTTAAGGCTTTCAGTTTAATTATCAGCATTAACAATATTCTGTTGTTGCTTTACAGAGCCTTCTGGCCATTTATCTTTAAATGTTAAGTATTGTATAAATGGACACCTCGTGGTCCAGAATTTTAAGTAGCCATTGACTAAAGTATAACTGTGTCTCTTCTTGCAGACTGATACTGCAGAACCAGATTAAAGCCAGAGTCAAAGAAAAAAAAAATCAAAGCTCCATTTTCAAAAAAAAATGCACTTTTTCTTGCATTTTTACTCTCATGTTTGGATTTTAAAATGCTAAAATTTTTCATTTCAATCCAGATATTACTTTTTAAGTTTCATGTGAATTTTACCTCTGGTTTTAAAACTGTGTTTTATGAACTAACATGACTTCATTGTCAAGTGTCCTACATTCATTTTCCTTTTAAAATGTATTATTCATTTATGCGTGTGTGTGTGTGTATGTGTGTGTGTGAATTCCATGGCGCATGAGTGGAAAGCAGAGGGTAGCCTGTGGGAGTTGGCTTTCTCCTTCAACAGAACAGGCCCTGGGGATTGGACTCAGATTGCCAGCTAGACAGCAAGCACCGTAAGACACATTACCCACTGTGCTATTTCACTAATCCTCACGTTCTCTTTCCAGGGTGCTTGTGAATGTAGCTGCTGTAATTGTTTTTGCAACCTAAGCTTTGAACTGGGTTGGACATTCATTCATTCATTCATTCATTCAGGCCTTTCCCTGCCTCAACCCACCATTGGGCAATCATATGGCTCTGTGCCAAAACCATACCTGGAGAGGACCATAGCTGGTAAGGGCCACAGCTGGAGAGAACCACAGCTGGTGAGGGCCACAGCTGGAGAGGACCACAGCTGGAGAGGACCACAGCTGGAGAGGACCACAGCTGGAGAGGACCACAGCTGGTGAGGACCACAGCTGGAGAGGACCACAGCTGGAGAGAACCACAGCTGGAGAGGACCACAGCTGGAGAGGACCACAGCTGGAGAGGACCACAGCTGGAGAGGACCACAGCTGGTGAGGACCACAGCTGGAGAGGACCACAGCTGGTGAGGGCCACAGCTGGAGAGAACCACAGCTGGTGAGGGCCACACTGGGGGTGGGGGAACAGGTAGTGCTTGAGCTCCACATGAAGCTTGTAACAGCAATGCTATGGTGATGGCTCCACCCAGACTGCTCATGCCAGAGCCCCTCAGCTGGTGCTTTAGACAGCCATAAGAGCCTCTGAATGTGCAAGCCGTTACATTAACTGCCACAGTATGACATTCTTCAGACATCAAAGATGCATCACCTTGCATAGCATCCAGTCTCAGCCGTCTGGAAACCCAGAGGGAAGTGAGGGAATGCTCTCAGCTTTGAAAAGAACAAGCTGGCCAGGAGCTGTACTCAGCCAGAGAAAGATGAACCATTTGCCAGCCTGACAAGCCTCACAGAGGCAGCAGCTCCCTGCTCTTTTCCTGCTCCTCCTCCCAGGTCCTGCCCTGCTGATGCTTCCTCCTGGCCTGCAACCAGACTATGCTGCCACCAAAGACCCCTCAGCACAGAGCTGTGCAGGATGCAACTCTCAGAGGGGTCAGACAACTCCACGACAGTTCTTCCCCCAAGGGAAGCCACAGGACCAATGTCCACACCAGTGTGCCTGCTCACTCAATCCTCCGTGAACTCTGCGAGGGTGGAATTATGTTCAGAACTGGCCCCCTAACCTAGACTGCAAGGTGGTAAGAATCTTGTGCCCAGGACCCATGAGGCAACCTTCCCACACAGGGAGCCCCTAGCTGACAAACTTAGAATGATCTAGAGACAGTGCCTGCTTTGGGCCTCACTGTGAAACCCATCTCGGTGCCTAATAATTTTTGATGTACTGATGGCGAGTGCCACGTCTTCTGGGTGGGAGACTTTATTATATTTTACAACATGAACACAGAGGAGGGTGGGTGCTATGGCAAACACCTCAGGTAAAGGAATCACTGGATGAGCAAGCATGCCCATGCCCACCCCACCCTTGCATCTGCCTTCCTGGTGCGTGGGTCTCTCAGAGACTGGTCCCGGTGTCCCGACTTTACAAACTGAAAATGTTGAAGGGAGACATGGGAAGCGGCAGGAACACCATCCACAGAACAGAAGCTGAGGGGACTTTAGAGTAACTGATGAGAATCACATTACAGAAAAGCCGTTCCACTGTGTTATGACATCAGGGTAGAAGAATGAGCCAGGGGCTCAGCGTCCATCTTTCCTAGACACCCATCATACGGGGCCCTCGGTGATCCCCTCCAGAGGCAAGCTGGGTGCACTGTCGTCTGTAGGCATCTCCTCCTTCTTCAGTGAAGTGGGCACTCGGAGGCTGACATACGGTTTGTGACACGCCGTGTTGGCCAGGGGAGGGTAATGTTGTCTATAGCAAATATAGGCAAAAATGAGGCCAATCACTCCTCCAACAAAGGAATCTAGTGGGAGAGAGCAAGTGGGAAAGACGGTTATTCTTCCTTCATATGAGCAGCCCAGATATCCAGAAAGTTCTTTTCCCACTTGCCCTAGATGATGGGTTGCTTTCAGTCTCTCCACCCCAACCTCCACTCCCCACCCCTGGAAGACCAAAGGAAAAAATGCACACTCAAAGTGTAAACTGCGGCAGTATCTCCCAAACTGCCATCATTTCTAGCACTTACATGCTAAAAAACAAGGGCTCAAGACTACTGAAATGGCTCAGCATGGAAAACATTGTTGAAGAGCCTGACGACGTAAATTCCAGTATAACTTTCAAAAAGGTGGATGACAGGGAAGAGAGTCCACAAAGTCATTCTCTGACTTAGATATGCATCGCCCAACCCCCATGCACACACTTTTTTAAAAATCAAGGACTAGACTCTGTGCCCCACGCCTGCCCTTTAACTCACGCCTTAGAACTGCAAGAGCTCAGACTGGCATTCAAGACTTTTCAGAGTAGAAGAGGTCCTAGACATCTCTCTCACATCTGAACACCCGCAGGGGCTGACATTTAGTTTTCCTAGGCAAGTCTTGCTAGAGTCTTTCAAACTTGCTGGTGAGCTACAAGAGCCCAGCAGGTGTTCCGGTCTGTGCCTTACAGGAAGGGGTTTCTCAGGGATGAAATAACCCCTCAGAGGCATCTGGGAATAAATCCTTTAGCAGTCCTTGAGACTTGGCACACTCTTTAGAGCTCTGAACAAAGGAGCTGGATCCCAATAGTGAGCTGCAGGGATCACTGAGAAGAAGGGGTGATGCTGGAGGGAAGATGAAGCGGGATGACTCACCCGTAGGCAAAGACAGACTCCTTTACCAAACAGAGCACCCATCAGCCCTCAGTGTGTGTGATGCATGCCCGAACGGTCTCTACAGACTATTTCTGCCAAAATATCCTAACACAGTGGGAACCTCCAACAGTAAGAGACTTCTTGAAACTCATGCCATCGTCACTGCCAGGCTCAGCTGTCATTGTCCACATGCCAGCTATCTTGCTAGGTTATACTAACTTCCTACAGATAGTTGGAAGCACCTCCGTCCCTCCCACCCCCAGCATTCCCATTGAATTCCATTGCTGTGGCAAATCCCACTGCCAAGAGCAATGTAGGGGAGGAAAAGGTTGATCCAGCTTCCAGTTTCAGTCTATCCTCAAGGGAAGCCATGGGAGGAACTTGAGGCAGAAACCATGGAGGAGCATGGGCGGCGCAATCAAAGACCTACGCTTGATAAGCTTTCTTATACAGTCCAGGCTTACGGGCCTCGGGAATTAAGTCACCTCAGGTGGGCTGGGCCCTTCTACATCAATTGACGATCAAGATAGTCTCTGAATATACATGAATACAGGTCAATCTGATCTGGTGAATCCTTTAATTTTAGATGCCCTTTTCAGGTGACTCTAGGCTGTATCAAGTGGACAGATAAAACTGACCAAGGACACGGAAGGCTGGAACACTGTTACCTGACTCTGTAGTCTGTGCTGGTCCAGGGGCCATGTAAACCTTTACAGGTCTATTCATGGATAACTTCGTGACTTTTTGAGGTCTCAGCCTTCACAACGTAACAGGCCTGTGGGATAAAGGCTATGTCCACTCTGGGTCAAACAAGGAATAACTGTTTCCACACTTCTTAGGACATCAGGCACCCTGTAGCCTCCTCAACTAAAGTCAAGCTACTTGCCTGTTGCTTCCTCTGAGGCCATACTGAGTTGTTATCAAAGCCTTGAGTCTTTCCAGACAATGAACTGCTCAGTGAGTAGCTGCGTGTGCAATACCAGTCATTGCTGGTCTTGTTAGATGTATTAGTCTCTACCTGAGCTATCAGAATAATTTGAAAGATTTCTCATCTTAAGTGTATTCAGTGCATAAATGTACATGTGTGCATGGGCACACACGCACGCCATGGCTACTGTGTGTCTGAAGACAACTTTTAGGAGTTCTGTTCTCGCCTTCCACCCCATGGGATCTGAGGATCAAAGCCACCATGCTTGTCAGCAAATACCTTACCTGCTGAGCAAATGCCATGGCCCTCACAGAATTTTTAGTGGGCACAAAGTTTTGTATGTCATTATCCTCCATAGAACCAACAACTACGACTGTCAAAATTGATAGTAGGCTAATAGGCAAGCACAATCTCCTTGAACAAATAAATTTAGCGATGTTGTACACATAATTTTCTTGATCTACAATAGTAAAATAGAAAAAAACAAGTATAGGTAAGAGTGCTTTCCATGTTAGGGCATGGATGTCAGGGGCATGCAGCCCAATGTCCAGCTGCTGCTCTAATGGCCAGAATCTAGAGTCCCGACACAGCGGCTGCAGATCCTCCTTCATGTGCGAATAGATGGAGCTGTGCTTCCGCTCAGTGGACCTGCCAATGCTCTCACAAACCAAGAAGGCCTGGCGTCAACCAGAGTTGCTCACATGGCTGTCATGTACTCCAGTCATGTTCCCTTCACTCACGGTCTTTCTGCCTGTACCTGCTTATTTCTTGGTTACATACATGTAGTTTCCATCCCGGGCTCAAAAGGATCCTTCTTGCTCCCTCTCCTGCTTCAACACCTACCTTGTTATCCTTCCAAAAACGAAGCCCGGGTATACACGCTGGCGACCCCTCCTCACTCCTGTGTGACTAATTCCAGTGGTAAATGATGGTGAACTTTGCAGCTGTGGATGGCTAACACTAGGTTTAGAACTCTATGGGGACAAGGGTTGAGTGTCCTGTTGGTGCTGACTCCCTCAACACTTGGCCAACATCTTGCTGCTCACAGCAGAATTAAGATTGCTGAGGGAGGTGAATGCACAGGAGGTCAAAGATGAGATTTGATGTCTGCCCTGTGTATCCTTAAGTGAGTCCCTTGTCCTTGTCCTCTGTCATCCTGATGGTTATATCTGAGCATGGGGAAAGCACATGGTCATGAAGAGGTTTTCCTGTTTAAGAGTGATCCAACATAAAGGCCAGGAACACATACGAGTATCTGCTTGGCCCTGAGGAACAGCCATCAAGATGGGAGGTGATGATCTGACAGATACTGGTAGAATTAGGAGACCATGGGCTTCAGGAAGTAGCCCATCCTCATTGATCCTCAGGGCCCAGTAGGTTCACCTGGGACATGGTAACACACCCACCATCTACTCATACCCCAAACAAAGAATGCCCTTGTGGTGAGCTCTCTGTTTAAGACACTACAAGCCCATGCCAGGGTGAATCACTTCACCTCCCTGAGTCTTGGCTTCCGTCTCTCTCAGATGGAGATGAGGTTTCAAAATTCTCCTCATTGACCATGACAACAATTTCTTGCTACTATTATTAAAGTCGATAATACAGGGTATGTCACAAAAGGACCTAAAGGCAGCTGTCCTCATCCTGTTCCTCTCACATCTTACTCCAGGAACTTATGGAAATTTTTTGATTCTCCTTCATCTTTCTTCCCACACAGGAAGCCAAGAGTCGAGAACGGTAACCTCAGGAACATGGCCATGTTTTTGTATCATTTCATTTTACTTTTAAATGCAGTATCCTTTTAACAAAAGATTAATTAATTGTGTGTGTGTGTGTTTCTGTGTGTCTGTGTGTGTGTATAAAACTTAGAGGAAAACTTGAAGGAGTTGTTTCTTTCCTCCCACCATGGGTGTCCTAGAGGAATAAACTTAAGTAGCAACCCTGACTTCAGGTGCCTTTACCCACTGAGCCATCTCACCAGCCCTTTAGAGAATTTTAAATGAATCACCCAAGAACCTGTAAAGCAGTGTATTTACTATGAATTCTTGAATGGGTCTTCAAGGCACAGTTAGCTTCATAGATTGAAACATCAGCTCAAATGAAGAGCTTCTTCATGTAATCTATGGATACCAGTCCATAAAACACATTACAGCCTTTTTCTAGTTCAAGGTTTTTTGAGCTGCACTTTTATATCATTTTATTGTCTTGTCCGAGCCCAGGGTGTTACTTTTATAACCATCTAAAATAAACCACAAAACCTGACCTGCATTTGATCCACTGACTATCAAACGGACCAAAGAGCTAAATCTGCAAATGATACCACCTGGCTTCTCCGTGGCTCAGCATTTCAAGAGGAGGGTCATTGACTGAAGACGCCTAAAATTTCCAAGCATATGCTTCCTGGGCTCATTGATGTAGCAACGGGCAAGGAAATGGTGATGCCAGACCAACCTATTTCCCGTTTGGTAGAACCAATGAAATACTAAGAGGGGTGGGAAGTAACAGGGACAAGACAGAGTCTTATCCAAGGCACTTTCAAGCAGTTATCACGGCTGTGTGTATTACCAAGATGTAAACAAGAAATAACTTGCTTTATGAGGGAGCTTGACATCAAGGGTTCAAGCAGGCTACTGTTGTTTTAATCAATCCACACACATCCCGTTGACAGATATCAGGCAAGGGGCATGTGGGTCCTCATTGAGAGAAAACCCATTCGGGATTGACTTCACCCCAAGAATGGTAGCAATGTTCCTGAAAGACTCAAATTAAGAAATAATGGATCTCTGTGTCCCTGGCATCCAAATGCTGCTGTCTCCTTATTCAGCACTGCCGTCAGTCTTTCAACACATGTGTTTATTGTGTGTGTGTCAGGTGTTAGGCATTGGAGTTAGACTTCACACCTCAGGCTAAAAGAAGCATAGGCAACCCTGCTACCCAGAGTTTACAGCTCCAAGGGACAAGAGAGACACTATGTAATGGCGGCTAACAGTGAGTTGCAGCAGTGATTAAGTACCATGAATGACAAGTGTGGGGACTGAGAGCTGGCCTGGGGTAACTAGAGCACACGGTTGGGCTGAGGGTATGACTGAGACATTAGGAAGGGAAAATAGAGGAGAAAAAGGTGCCTGCAGGTTTCTTGGAAGGAAAGAAATGCATAAAGCTGCCAAGAAAGGAAGAAAAGGGCTTGTCAGACTGAGAAATGGATGGTAGGATCACCTAATATAAAGGATATAGGACATAAGGCTACCAATCAGGTTGGGTGAAGAATATTTCTTACATTCTTATACAGCTCTGATGAGCCCTCAGCATGGATCACAGCTCCACTTTCCTCTGGGGCAAAATCCGTGCAGCTCGCAGCCTCTTCTCTTCCATCCTGTTTGGTACCCTACTTCCAAGTCTGTCTGCCTACTACTAGATGGCATCTAGGATCCTAAACACCTTGCTCGTGCGCACTGCCTCAGAGTTCAGTTTCTATTCTGCAAGTGTTTGGCAAAACAGATACACTAAACATCACCTACAGGATACACCAAACTGTCAACACCACTAGCCACAAAAGGCCATGCGTTCCATGCCTACTAAAACAGTCAAACCCAGGGACAGACAGTCGATCAGTGTTGCCAGGAGCAGGGCATGCTGACTGCTATAGTAGAATTATGGTGGCTGCGCTATTCTGCATATGCAGATAAAACCCACTGCACTGTGCACTTCCAAGGGGAGAGCTTTACCATGCCAAATGAGAGCTCAATGAAGCCTTTCTTTACAGAAACAGAGGGAGGAAACCAGCACTAGATGGTTTTCAATGGGACCAGAAACTCTGACTTAGAATCCAGCAACCAGAGAATAAATCTTTGCCTTTAAGATGGGCATAAACTCATCCTCATCTTCTGAGGTCAAAGGACAGGAAACGACTTCACTAGGTCTTCCACAACCAACATGCCAAGCTATGTTCACCTGCTCCAATAAAACAGCAACATGAACAAGGGCTTCCTATTTGTGTTGGCAGGTCTCCAGGAAGAGCACATTCATTCCTGTCACCATGGCAACATTCAACATCATTGAGTTCACTTGACTTAGGACTTTGTATGTCTTGGGCTTTATGACCCAAGACACTCAGGCAAAATTTAACTCTGAAAAACTCAACAATTACGTGTGATACTTTTGTTTGTTTGTTCTTTTTATCTTTTTAGTGATTCTCTGTCTAGTGAGATTTCTGCTTTTGTGACGTAGTTTCTAGAAAAGAATTTATATAACACCAACATACCTAGTACACTGGAGGCTGGAGGCATGGAGGCCATACTGCCTTACTGAGCCCAAAAGCACAAGGAGGCATGACTGAATGAATATTTAAAATGCAAATTTAATTTTTTTTTTTACTTTTAAAAAGAAAAGGAAAGAACTGACAGAAAATGTGGCTTATTACATTAAAATTTGTTGGATGTGCTCAGAAAAACTCAGAGCATCTGTGTTACCTGCCACATCCCAGAAATACCAGTTTCTGATGCAAAGCCTCTTAGATAAGCCAAGGGAGTGATGGAAGCCAGCCAAGCAGGCCAACATGAAGTCCCACAAGGATACTTGGAGTCTAGCATTCTAGCATCCTCTGTAGAGGGAACTGTTTCTTGCACAGACAATGTCAGCTACTCAGCTACTGCTTGGAATATTGTTCTACAAGGTAAAGCAAGCTAAGTTCATGATGCTCCAGCTACATAGACAAACATAAAACCCTCTCCTTGTGGTGGGAAGGGCAGTGAAGGGGGAGAACTGTGGAGTGGTCTCATTCTTTTGAAGCCCACAATTACTGGACCCAACAGCAACTGCCCGGTGTCATCTGGGCTCCTACGTATGTCCTGCTTGTCTTTCTTTCTCTGTTGGAATGTTACAGAGAGTCAGTCAATGCTTCACACACTGCTGAGCATTTTCTTCAGGCTCTAGGTAGCTTTCCCCATTGCTGTAATGCAGATGGCTGAGGATGTTACCAGTGCAAAGAATGTGACCAGTAAGAGAGGAACACGTTTTAAGCCATGTGCATGTTTGTAATGTCAGTACTCAGGAGGTTGAGGCAGAAGGATCGTGAGTTTGAGGCTATCCTGGGCTATAAGACAAGTGAGTTCTAGGGTAACCTGAGCTCATCATGAGGCTGACTCAAAAAGGCAAAACGCAAAACAAAGGAATCAAAGAGTCAAAAATCATCCACTTATTTAGCATGTATTTATTGAGCTGACCTATGTCCTTTTAAAATTTCTGTCAAATTCCCAATCCCTTATAACACAGTGAGACATTACTAGAAAACTTGTTCTTAAGGTTTTGAATTCACTGTGGAACTAAAGATGACCTTGAACTTCTGATCTTCTTCCCATTGCTTCTTGAATGTTGGGATGATAGGGGTGTGCCACCACCACGGGGCCCTGAAGACAGAACCCTGACCCCATGTCTGGTAGATAATCACTCTATAAGTAGCTATATCTACAGCAGAAGAAAAACCATTTGGGTTCTTTCTAGAAGATGAGACCATTGGGCCGGACCCTAGCCCCATATGACTGGTATCCTTATAAAGATGGCGGTTAGGGCAGATAAAGACAGCGGAAGTGACGTGAAGAGATGCAGGGAGCATGCCATGGGGGACAGCAGCAGAGCCTGAAACTCTGTTTCCACAAGCCAAGGCACATCTTAGGTTGAGAAAATGGAGTGTCAAGAAAGAGTCCTTCTTCAGGTTTCCAGGAGCATTGTCCTGGAGGTCTCTTGTCCAGCCTTCAGAATAGGAGCACATTATACAGTAAGACAACATACTGCTAACTTTCTAAACCCCTGCTGTTTAGACGTTTGTTCTCGAAAGTCTAGGGAGCTCCATCAGAAGATAGCATGAGACATGCAAACATCCCGCCTATGCTGGGGGAGCCAGTCAGTGACACAATTCTGCTCAGCTACGTATAATTTGTAGTTGCCTTCACATAACTGTCACAGAAATGGTTTATCTACATAAGGCCTATATAGTATCTACAAAAGCCTTCCTCCCCTGCCTTGTTCTAGCGAATAGAAAGAGACAATTGTCACCATGCACTAAATTAGTTGTTAGAAGGTAGCAAATGAGTCAGGGTAGCTGGGCGGTGGTGGCGCACGCCTTTAATCCCAGCACTCGGGAGGCAGAGGCAGGCGGATCTCTGTGAGTTCGAGGCCAACCTGGTCTAGAAGAGCTAGTTCCAGGACAAAAAAGCTACAGAGAAACCCTGTCTCGAAAATAATAATAATAAAAAAAGAGTCAGGGTAGAGGGGCAGGATATGAAGCTGTGATATAAGTGAAATGATACTGTCAAGTGCATCCCAATGTGATGTGTGGACCATGGCTAGGAGGGCAAAAGATTACTGTATGCCCACATCAAGGGGAAAGGATTGCAGGCACATGAAGAAGCCACTGCAAGGGCCAGGTGGTGAGATAAGCCTGGAGTGTTTGTGAAATAGCAAGAAGCCACAGGCCTGAAGGATGGGATTCTGTAGGTTACTGCAGGGTATAGGCTCTGATGTTGAAGGAACAGAGAGCATCTAGACAAAGCCATGGTCCTAAAGGCTCACTGGCCGCAGCGAAGGGACATGGATGAAGACTAGCCAGGAGCAATGGACCAGCATGGGTAGAGGGATCAAACTTTAGCAATAGCTTGAACACTGAAGTTCCCAGGAAACCACAGGAAGCTGAGAAGAGAAGAATTCCTTGAGTAAAGGGAAGCAAGGTGTCCATGGAACTCGGGAGTAAGCAACATCTTTCCTCGGGGAAACTGGGCAATGGGCCAGCCAAGTACGGAAAGATGCAAAAGGCCCAGCGGAGGAAGACTCCCATGGGCCACATTCTGCCTGTCTGGTGGGCTCTATATGGATGGAGGGGTGCCATGGTGCTTCAGACTGCTACTAACTCTCCTGAGCACCATGGGCATCTGGACCCTGAGGTTCCTAAACAGCATGGAACCTTGGGAATTCAGCCATGCCACACAGGTAGCTAATGGAGAGAAGATGCATTCACTTGGAACAGAGCACAGTAGGGGGAGAGCCACAGGGCCTTATTCCGTTCAGCCCAGAGCTGGAAGGTTTCTGGTGGGAACAACCATATGGTCCTAAGAATCCCCTTTCAAGTCCCTTCATTTAGCAAATCAAAGGATTGCTTCTTCTCTCCCTCCCCACCTCTCTCTGTGTGTACCCATGCACGTGCCTGTGTGTGTGTGTGTGTGTGTACACGTGTGTAGGTATGTGTCTATGCCCATCATGTGCCTGCGTTTGCCTGTGCCTGAGCTTTGCATGAGTGCTAATACACCCCAGGATGAAGCAAAGTACATGTTCATACCCGTCCTAGCTATGGTTCTTCCTTGGCCAGGAACCACAGAATACACAAGAGAGAGAAGAGGCAGAAGCTTAGGGCATGCTGTGTCCTTCTCTGCATGGGTCTTCCCCAGCATGGGGATTCTACAAACTTTGGAGTTCAAATGCTTTGTGTCCATGGTTAAGCACAAAGGTGAGCCTTGCTGCCAGGCATGGGGCTCTGCACTGGCACCACCTGCAAGTCTCTCTGGCTTCCCAATGACCTGGATGCCAACCTAGCACAAAGTCAAATGGAGCACCCGCCACAGAGAGTTTTAGTATCAATCCAACCAGCTCTCTTTCTGGGGAAGTTTCACTAAATATTTTACATGTAGTCCCATCTATGCCTAGGCCCCCAAGACACCTCATTCAGTAAAAAAGCAGACTTGTATCTTTAGAGTGGACTAAGGAGGTTGAAATAACAGAAAACAACCATCATAACTAACAGAGCAAGCCATGTGAGATTATGGGATATTGATTAGCTATGAATATGTAATGAAGTAGTCAGTTGTATTTCTGTATCTGATATTGCTTAAATCACACTGAAATGGAGTCATAAAATCTCGTAATAGTGATGCTGTTAACTCACATTAATAATGATAAGGGTTTGGGCTTTGCTGATGTCTATGGGATTCTGCATGGATTTTCACCTTGATTGACGGTTCCCACCTACGGTCACTGGGCAGCTCAGTTCGCCACAGAGAAACAAGCAATCTGTCTCAATCAAGCCTCCCGCCTCCAACATCCACCCACACTGCAATCAAAGGCCTCGCTGCTATGTGTTTGCCAAGCCCAAAACCTCAGAGGCTACCTCCATTTCTCCCCACACAAGTGAGCACTGAATAAATACAATCTCTCATTCTTTCCTCATGATTACATTACTGAGCCACAGAGAGAAAGGCAGCAAGCCAGGCCAGGGTCAGAGAGGATTGAAGAGGTGCATACCTCACATCTTATGCCATCAGTATAAGATCATGCAAAGATGAAGAGGGGGGACATCAATTTTCTTCAATTCTGAGACTCTTTAAATTTTGGGGCAGGGACTCATATATCTCAGGATGAGCATGAACTCTTTGTGTAGTCCAGGATGACTTTGAATCTCAAGTCATCCTGCCTCCTCCTCGCTAGTGCTGGAATCAGAAGTGTACAATCTATGTAGTGCTGGGAATGGAGCCCAGTACTTCATGTAGTAGGCAAGTGTTCTAGCAATGAGTGACATCTCTAGCCCCTTGACGTTCTTCACTGCTTCCCCAATCCAAAATGGTCAGGTCAGGGTGGCAACTCTGTATCAGTGGCTTTTGATCCGATCATATTGGGGAAATACACCTGACACCAAGGCAGTTGTTTAGGAAACCCTACACATCCTCAGTAACGGTGAGCAAGGCAACAGAGAAACTGGTTGGCACAATTGGGTTCATTATTACATTCAGTCTATAACATGACTCTGTGAAATATTCAGATATTCTCATTCTATGGTCAAAGAAGAAATTGGAGTTCCTTGAGAAATAGGAGACACAATTCACACAAGGCTGTTTGGTCCATACTGTTCTTGCAGGGGGATGTCCTAAGCCCATTGGCAACAAACATGGTAGGAAAACATGGCTAGAGCCAGCGTCGCGTGAAGACGTGCCTCTGTTGCTGTTGGTGCAGGACTCTCTTCCTCCCTCCTTCTTGTAATATGGTTTTCAAGACACCAAGCACTTCACTCAACTCAGTGAGAAGCAGGGTGAGCTGCAGCTACAGCTCTGTGGTCCTTTCCTTACCTCCTCCATCCAGGGGCGTGGGGTGATGATGCATCCCCTCTGTAAACTGCCCCAGCATCTCTTCCCCATACCCTGCACCTTCTACATGACTCCCAAGACATGAGCTCCAGGAGGGCTTGGGAGTAGACCAGAAGCTGGGAGGGAGCAGGAGAAACTGTCTCCTTACTGTAGGCGACTTTCAGAAGCGACCAGAAAGGTCATGCCCCTTTGCCAGACTCCTGGACACCACATCACACTGCATCCTACTCCCAGAGGCCCATTCAGGACTGATGGGATAGGGGGAGACTGGTCAAGGTGGTCTGAGGATGCCATTTGGGGAAGCCACACCATAGACGCTGCTGTCCCTGGAAGCCACAACAACTATGGCTGTCGGGCTGTCACCTCTGTGTCTGTTTCCTGTCTATTATGGCAGGTGGGGATTCTCTTTCAGGACACTGTGAGTTGCAGTTTACTGACAGAGACAGGGTTGGGTCAGTCACATTCCCAAAACAAACCCCTCACTTGCTTACAATTTAAGTTTTAATGAATATCCTAGGGCTGACACATAGAAGCAAGCTTCACCCCTGCCTTGAGACAGAGGCAAGCCTCACCCCTGCTTTGTGATTGAAGTCTTGCCTTGATACAGAGTAAGGCTCAGGTCAGTCTTGCAATAGAGGCAAGCCTTGCCCTGGCCTTGTGATAGAGACAAGCCTCACTACAACTGTATCAAATGCTAAGTGTCTCACCCCAGCCTGGAGACAGAGGGAAATCTCACCCCAGCCTTGCAATAGAGGTAAGCCTTATGCCAGCCTTGTGGCGGCTACTAAAATTATTGGTGAAGTTGGAACTTTGGACTGGACATACCCTTTGGCACTGCCTCTGTGGTGAGAAATACGCCCTTGGGGACTGGATTTACAATGGAGAAGGAGCCAAAAACAACTTGGCAGTGAGTCTGGAGACCAATCAAGCAGAGAAATCACATTTGGGCTGGAGGCCAGGGTGACCACACTGAAGACCTGATATCCTGGCAGGACTTGAGCTAAGTCTTCTTGAGAACAAACAAGAAGAAAAAGCTCAGCAGGGCCAAGATGAATGCCAGGACACACTTAAAGCGGCCTGCGTCTTTTATGACCACATCTAGTCCAGCTTCTGACAGTAGGGACTCAGCTCTTCCCAGCTCAGTGACTGTCCAACACCTATCCCTGGAGGAAGAGGGGGGCCACTCTGAGGACTTATCGGGGACTCACCTTGCCAGTGATGCTTGTAGTCACACATGCGCGATAGGGCAATCATCATGGCACAGTACAAGGGCAAGATGGCAGCACAAAGCCGCCAGCTCTTCCCCCGCCCACTCTCCGTGAAGCAGTGCAGCTTGCCAGCCAGGTAGAATGTTGTGAAACCGAGGCCCGAGAAGGCAACTGCCGGAGAGAAAAAGCAGATGTCACCCTAGCAAGAACTTGGCAGCCTTCCTGTCTGCCATCTTCATGCCCCAGGGTCAAGGTCAAGGCCAAGAGGAACCAGGCACCATGTAGCCAAATCTGTTCTGCCACAATCACTCTAGAATAAACTTTCAACCATGAGAATGACCCTTCAGGCCTGCATGTGGCCAGAGTTAACTTTGTGTCATCATTCTCTCTCCTCTCTCTCTCTCTCTCTCTCTCTCTCTCTCTCTCTCTCTCTCTCTCTCTCTCTCTCTTCTTTCTCTCTGGCTCATCCATTCAACAAAGGTTTAATGACTCAGGTCATTCAATGGGTCTTTGTTGTCAACGAGACACATCTGGAAAACGAAACCTCAGTTAAGAAACTGCCTTCAGCAGATGTCCGTAGGTCAGCTTCTTGATTGCTAACTGAGGTGGGAGGGTTCAGCCCACTGTGGGCAGAATCATCCCTAGGCATGGGAGCCTGGGCTATTTAAGCAAGGTAGCTGAACATGGGCAAGCAGAAAATCAGGGTCTTGCTTTAAGTTCCTGCCTTGGCTTTCCTCAGTAATGGCCTGTAAGCTGTAAGGTGAGATAAACCTTTTATTCCCCAAGTGGCTTTTAGTTTTCAGTGATTTATCACAGCACAGAAAAGCTGGCTAGAACAGCTGCCTGATATATGCTAGGCAGACACATGCTAAATGAGGGAAGGAAAAGATGCCCAGGACACATCTCTGCTCTCATAGGGTATGTGCTTTGAAAGAACATGATCCCCAAAGGGAGAGGCACTATTAGGAGGTGTGGCTTTGCTGGAGTCGGTGTGGCTTTGTTGGAGGAAGTGTGTCACTGTGGGCATGGGATCTAAAGGCTCTTTTGCTCAAGCTTCCCTCAGTGTGACAGTGAGAGAGGCCATTTTCTGCTGCCTTCTGATCAAGAAGTAGCCAGCACCATGTCTGCCCACATACTGCCATGCTCCCCGCCACCCCAATTAAATGTTTTCCTTGTAAGAGTTGCTGTGGTCATGGTGTCTCTGAACCAAGCAATAGAAATCCAAACCAAGACACAGGGCTTTGGGGCTGTTGGAAGGGCATGGGCATTCTGAGAGATTATTTAAAAATGTATTACATTCAATAAGAAAGAGTGTACCCAAAATATTCAATAAAAACTGCTTATATTAGAAGGGTTGGGACAAGGGGAACCTGAAATGATCCCTGGCTTTTGACAGAGACAGAACATGCCTTGGCAGCATTTGCTAGGGTGACATCAGCAAATGCCCCGAGGAGTCAGCTTGATGGAGAGGACAGTCGTGCCAAGCACCTTGAATTCTTCTTAAAATATAAATTATTGTATTTTAGACATGCAAAGACTTAAAACCATAGAGTTTGGATCTAGTACAGACAACCCCCCAAGCTTTCATTCATTCGTTTATGCCAATCTGGATCTGGAAGACACTTTATTCAGTGAAATAAGTGTGCCCAACAAAGACAGTTCTCGCTTTGCTTCCACTGCTATGACCAATACCCTGAAAAAGGAAACCTAAGGAAGAAAGGTTTTATTTACTTACAATTGCAGGCTACAAGTCCATTACTGTGGGGAAGTCAAGACAGGAAAGCAATGTATCGCCCAAAGTGGAGAGAATTAAATGCATGGAACCTTCCTTGTTTGCTCTCAGCTAGCTTTCTCCTCTCTTATAGTGTTAGGATGCCCCCTGCCTAGAGAATGGTGCTGCCCACAATGAGTTGGCTCTTCCTCCATAAGCTACCAATTAAGATAACCTCCCACATACCAACCCGTTCTGTATAGTTCCTCATTAAGAATCTCTTTTCTAGTGATTTCAGATGGCATCAAATCAGCAGTGAAAAATAGTAAACACCAGGAAAAACACCATGCACTTTTACTCATGCGGGAGCTAAAATTTTGACTTCATAGCAGAGAGTAAGACAGTGGTCTGGGATGAGCAGTTGGAACAGAGAGCGTTTGGGTAGAAGGCACCAAGTTTAGTAGGAAGACTTCGTGCCAATGCTCTATAGCACAGCAGGGTGACTACAGCCTGACATCTGTTGTGCATTTGAAGATTAAGCAGAAGTATCCAAAGGCCCTACACAAAATGGTCAGTGTTTGAGGAGGTGAAAATGCTAATTACCCTGACTGGATCATCCGGCATGGTTTACAAGTATTAAACTCGCATACTCCACCCTATAAACAGGTACAAGTATTGTGAATATTAAAATTTTTAAAAAAGACTTCATGTTGTAAAAAAATGTTGCAGTTATAACTCAGTGAGATTTAAGGTTGGTCTCTGAGGACTTAGAGCAATGGTGTTCAACCCTGGTTACATAGTCTCCATCAGTAGACAGGAAACTTAAAAACTGCTGGTATCTAGGTCACATTGTCTGTAGTGGTCTGCCATGGTCCTGGACTGGGTGCATCTGTTCCTGGATGCAGTGCTGTAATGATGCGTCTGTACTATCCTCTGGCTATAATGGTTTCCATGACCGAGCTCAGGGGCTTTCCTTGAGACCAGGTACTGCAGCTACTCATCTCTGGATGGCAGACTTAACCAAATCTTCATCTCGGCTGGAAGATAAAGACAAGAGTTCCCACAAACACAGTGACTCCAGGAACACAGGCCTGAGAAATGCATCCTCAGTACACCAAGTCCAAGGGATGGGGCAAAGCCTTAGCTACCGTGTGGGCATCGTGAAGGAGTTTATTACAGATATAGGCCCTCGAGGCTGGCTGCAGATCCCTGAGTGAGGACTGGCTTTCCACAGTACTACCAAAAGGATCATATGCACACCGCAGTGTGAGAAGCCCTGGGCTAAAATGTATTCATTATCCTTTCAGGGCATCTTTAGAATGGTCTCAAGGTGGTAGCATAAACTCCGAGGGGAAACTAAAAGACGTTCTGTTCGAAGCTGTTTACAAAAGTGGAAAATTGGAAGCCCAGATGCGTGACACCTTCTCCAGCCAGGGAGGCAACACAAAAACCCAGATTCTGTGGCAGCGTTGAGTGACAAGAGGACTCAGCAGCAGGTGCCAGGTCAGCATAGCTACAGTGTATGACATTAAATGACCTTCAGTTTTTCCAAATCATCTCTGAAAATTATGTACCTACTTAAATGGGATCTTGGGTATGAGCATGAACTTGTGCCAAAGTAGGTCTTCCTCAGCCACAAAGAGAGGCTCCATTATAAGCAGTTTTATTTGTTTGTTTTGTTTTCTTGAGATAGGAATTTTCTGTGTAGCCCAGGCTGTCCTGGAACTAGCTCTGTAGACAAGGCTGGCCTCGAACTGACAGAGATCCACCTGCCTCTGTCTTCCAAGTGCTGGGATTAAAGGTGTGCACCACCACTGCCCAGCTCCCCCCACCTGTTAAACAGATGTTAAACCTGGTTTATCTTGGATACACAGATGAAGCAAACATCAAGAAACCCAAATGGAAGCTGTGTGTGAGCACTGAAACTTTTCTCGTTATTACCAGCGTTCCAACAGTAGAAAGCTTAACCTAAGAGGTGAGATAGGGCACAGCCCAGCATGGCACGCTAGGACGATAGAAAGGTATTAAGTGATTTCCATAGTGTTCTAACGTGGAGTCATTTGGATACCGTCCTAGCTGGTTCAAAAGCTTCTTAATCCCCACCCACATGCACTGGACTCCATCCTTCCCATCCATTTACATCCCCACATGAGGTACAGGAGTGGGAGGGCTGGACGGCTTATTCCTATTGTTTCTGACCGCATCCTGAGCTCTTACAGGAGGAATAAAATGGACTTTATTCAAGCGAGATAGCTTAGCAAATCTCCCCTACCTAATTACCCAAAGTGTGAGGAGCCCAGAGGCTCTGTTGGGCTATGGATGGAAATCTCCAGAATCAGAAGGGAGACAGCCTAGAGAAATGCCAAACTGTCATCTCTCAGGGAAATGGAGTACTTCAAAAGCCAATAAACCCTGAGTGGATGAGGAGGAGGAGGAAGAACTGGTATACGACCCATATAAGAATGTCTTAAAGATTTCAACACTGATAAGCAAACAGCTCAAGCTACCAGTTCTGTCTGCACTCTGGCACCTTCAGGAAATGGAGAAGGAAGGAGTTGCCTGGCTTAGAACCTCCACCCTCCTCCTGACTTCCACCACCTAGGACCTCTCACCTGGCAGTGCAGACACCAGCTCTGGCATCAAGGGCTTTGCATCATTCTCTGGAGTGCAGGTGAAGCCTTCTCTCCTGCCCAGTGGGAGGCAGCACCAGGGCATAGCCTCTCCCAAGCACTGAGGCCTCTCCCTCTCTGCAGAGAGGGGAGTTCTTTTCAGTTGTAAGTGGGGAGGGCAACGGCTGCAGCAGCCGGTTTCCTTTTGACACGTGCTACTGGGCCTCTGGACAGTATTGTGAAACTGTTGTATGCTGTTACTTTTCTAGATGACAATATAAAGTTCCAATTTCATGCTAAACCTTAAGCTTGTCACTTTGTTGCTGACATTTATACAGTTATTGAGCTGATGTAATGTTTTCTGACAAAGGACTTTGGAGGGAATTCCTTCTGGCCTGGCAGACACAACTGTGCATCAGGCTGTTCTGGTCCTTTGCACCTTTGCCTTTTCATTAAAAACTGAGTCTGAATTACACCCATTAAGCTGTGGTTGAATAAACATTATTCCTTATGAGACAAGGGGTTTGGGACCAGGATGTAATGTTCCATAAGCCAATCGGCTCTCAGATCATGAATCCTAGATTCGAATTCGATGAGGAGAGCAAGTAAACAAGAAAGCCATCAGAGACAAAATTTCCAACTCTAGCCATATGCTCCCCCCTATTTTCTTCTCAAGGAGTCACACCTAGCTTAGCTGCTGGGGTACTTCATGCCACCTTGGAACTGGTGACGATGTCCATTTGAAGTGAGAGTCTGCTCTGCGTCTTCCTTTAAACACACTCCCACTTTCTAACCTGATTGAGTAACAAAACTGGGACTAGAATTCAGCAAGACTGGCAGAATGCTTGTTTGAGGCCCCGGGCTGACGTCTAGTACCACATAAGTCAGGCATGGTAGTGCAGACCTATAAACTCAGAGCTTAGGAGACAGAAAGGTCATAAGTTCAGGGTCATCTTCAGGTGCGTGGATAGAATTTAAAGCCATCCTGGAGACCTAGAGACACTTTCTCGAAGGAGGAAAGGGAGCAAGGCAGGGAGAACCCATCCCAAACTGAGAAAATGGACTTTCAAATGCACAGCCAGGGCGCTGTCCACTTTGGAAGATGGGTTTCTGAGATAAATGTGTGTTTCTGAGTGTGTGTGTGTGTGTGTATGTGTGTGTGTGTGTGTGTGTGTGTGTGTGTGCACATTGCCAAGATTAGAAATATGAGCAGATCCCCTCCAAAAACAAAACAAAACAATCCGAAACCAGTGAAGTGAAGGGATTCCAAGGACCTGTTTTTCCTGGATAACAAACTCACAGGTGTTCCAGAATTTGGAAACACAGTCTTTTACCACAGATGGGAGGGACGTGGGCATGGTGCTATGCGAGAAAAGCATTGTGCTTTTTGCTTTCGGAGTCTGCAGGCTCTCGGCTGGAAGCAGCTGACCGTAAATACTGACAGGAGGATCTGCCAGGAAGATGCTCTTAGCTAGGGAGAAGGCAAACATGAGATTCCCTTACCTTGTTACATGAATATGGGTGCTCACTCATTGTTTTCAATAACTCCAGCAAGAGAAATGGGGCAGGAGGGGTGCCAGGTCCACCCAGTGACCGGGCTGGCTGCCTCCCAAGTGATACTGGGTAGTGATCACTCTTTGCTCTCCCTGCAACCCAGATGGATGAGCAGAGGCTTGCGGTTCTTCTCTGGGGAAGGAAAGTCCATTTGCTGAACCTGCTTAGGTACTCAGGTGGCTTTCCTTTTCTCCTCAGCTGACTATTAAACCAATTCTCACTTCAAAGACTTCAGACGTGAGGAAACTGGCGCTGAAGAAGATGCTTCAAAAACCGATTCATTCTTCTTATAAATGGGAAGGACAATCCCTAACTTCAGGCGGAAGCTTGAAGACCCCAGATAGCCAAAGCCACCCCAAGGAAAAGAACGATACTGGAAGTATCACAATATCTGATTTCAAAGCTATGTTAGAGAGCAATAACAGCAAAACCAGCATGGTACTGGAAGGAAAATGGATACAGTGGTCAATGGAATAGAACAGCGGATCCAGAAGTAAACGTGCACAGCTACCTACAGCCACCAGATCTTTGACAAAGGTGTCAAAAACTTAGCCTGAAGAAGAAACAATCCCAGTAAGAAATGGCGAGGGAAAACTGGTGTCTCTCAGAAGAAGAAAACTAGATCTCCATCTCTCATCCCGTCCAAACATCAGTTAAAAATGCTTCAAGGATTTCAATGTAAGATCTGAAACTATTAGGGGAAAACCCTTCACAGTATTGGTACATGTAAGGATGAAAAAGCACCAGGAACTTAGAAAACAGCAGCAAGCAGCGGCAAATGGAATCACATGAAATCAAGAAGCTGCTGCACATCTAAGAAAACAGCTGGGTCCTGCCAAGCCTACAGAACGGAGGCAACTCCTTGTTAGCTACACATCTGAAGAGGATCCATGACATAGTGATCTCAAAGTCTAACCCCCAAGCCATAGACAGCCCAATCAATAAATGAGATAATGAAATGGACAGATAGTCCCCCAAAGTACACATTGCTAAGAAGTATATAAAAAAATGTTCAAAATCCTGAACTATCAGTGACATGCTAATTAAAACTCCCTTGAGATGCCATCTCACTCCAGTAAGAATGGCGATCGGCAAGAAAACAAGCAATACGAACACTGGTGAGCTTGTGGGGTAAACAGAGCCCTTTATATTGCTAGAGGAAAACGAAATGAATCCAACCACTGTGGAGATCAGTGTGGAGGTTCCCTACAGGCTAATTACAGGTCTATCATACGCCCCAGCCTTATTGCTCTTGGTAAGTGTCTAAGGACCCTTAATGTCAGCCTGCCATAAAAACCCCTTCACAGTTATCTTTGATGCAGCTTGGCTCACAATGGCCAAGTTATGGAATCTAACAGATTCCTTTCATAAACAGATTTCGTCCATAAGCAAATGAATGGATAAAAAAAATGTGGTCTCAATACACAACAGGGCTTTATTCAATCCTAAAGAAGAGTGAAAATATGTCATTTTCTGGAAAATGGATGTAACCAGAGATCACCATAGTGAGCAAAACGAGCTAGACTCATCAGATAAACACCACATTTTATCTCCTTCGTGGATGGTAGATCTTCTCCGGCCACATCAAATTATTGAGATATGGCAACAGAGCAGATGAGACACCGGGAGAAGGGAGGAGGGGTAGGGAAGGAGAAGGCAAGGAGAATGTGGAGGTGAGTGTGGTCCATATTCATGACACCCTTGAAAAGACAGATATGCCTTTATGAAACCACGGAGAAGGAAAATATGAAACAAATATACAGATGCTGACCAATGGAAATCTGATGTCAGTGAAGATGGGGAAATGAAGAAGATTAAGAAGCAATTAAATCATCATATGTCCCCATACCCAAGATGCCACTGATTTTAGGATTTATTATTGTTTTTGTACCACATAAAGAAAACAAAATACTAACACTGGCTCTCCTATCACACTGCCTGTAAGATGTGTTCAAACATTAGCTAATTAAAACTGCCCTGTAGCTTAATGAACAAATAAGACAAGACTGGAGGAACCATCCTGCCTGTCCTGTTGCAGTTTTAACTTTTGCTAGTAATAAAAAATTTCCCAGGCAAGCATCATTCCTGGCATTGCAGACAGACCGGTGCTTTAACGGAGCAATCTGCATACATCTTCCATCTGATTCAAAGAGCTGGGGTCTCCTTTCCTAAGAGGAAGAAGGGCATCACTGACATCTCGATGACCTGATGGAGGATGTTCTGCAGAGGCTTCAAAAGCAGCTGGTCAGGACCATCGAAAGCCAAGGGTATGGGTGGCAAGCATGCCACGACTGTCTCATAAGGAGCAGTGTGGGAGCGAGAGTCAAGGACCTGGTTTCCTCCCGTTGGCACCTTCTTAGAAGATTGCAAGTTGCTGTTCCTCTCTGGGTTTCAGTAACGACAGGCTAAATACTAAACAAGCAAATAAAGTCATTAAAAACAAAAAACTTTAAAGCATGCTGTCCTGACATTTCTGAGAAATGTCTCTAGATTTTAAACCCAAACAACTAACTGAGAAGTCAATACAGTGCAGACTGAAGAGAACTCAACCGCAAGCAAGCAGGGCTGGGTCTCAGGATGTCACTCTAAGACCTCACCGTGGTCCTGCTACCAAGGTCGACAGTGTTTGAAAAGACCTCTGAGCCTAAACTTCCACTGCCCCCAATCTCCCTACTGGAGGAAGAATCACCTGATGGAACTCAGGTCATTTTCCTGAAGGTGAGAACAGCATCACGTGAAGACGAGCAGGTGATGCTGGGGCCTGCGTAACTTCATTTATTCTGGGAGCACAATGAGTAAAGGAGAAACGAGGGCTTTTTAGGAGCATCGAGTCTGCAGGACCCAGTGCTGCCATAGAGTCCTGCATGAGTTTGCATCATGGGACCTTCATGTCCACATTTCCACCTTAGGGTTAGTGATGCCTGATTCTCAATACCGTGAGGACGAGAGAACAGAAACTTCCGGACCCTCAGCCCAGGTCTCGGCAGCCGCCCCTGCTCACTCTCTCACTTCTGCCTCCATTCTGTGAAGAAGCTCTTTTATAATAGCTTCCTCTGCAGCCTCCAGCTCTTTGCTTATGTAACTACAAATCCACTTAGAGAGAATTCCAGGGTCAGCGTCCAGGGCTCGTCACAGCCCCCGACGCTCTCAGGAGCAGAATTAAAAATCTTGAAGACAGGAAGAGAACAGGCAGTGGAGGGGTTTGTCTTCCTCTCTACAGGAAGCTTGGCGCTCTCAAATGAGAGGGCCCAGACGTGCTTGTGCCGAGTGATTCATTCCAGAAGGTATCTCCTAGACTCCTTGGAAATGAGTTCTATGTACGGCCTCTCTCTCCCTGTCTCCCTCTCTCCTTTCCCTTTCTCCTTCTCTTTGTCTCTTTCCCTCCCCATCCTCATATGATGCTTCTAAAAACAACTTCAAACTCCCGATTCTCTGATTCTTTTGCCTCTATCTCCCTATCGCACCATGACACCTGGCTTTATACGACCAGTTTCTCAATTCGCAGTTTCCCTAGTTTGTTTTGTTTTGTTTTAAACTCATGGACGTGGCCTAGCTAAGATACCAAAGACATGGCTTCTGCCCTGGGGAAGTTATACTGAAGAAAGAGAAAATGAAATAACATGAGACATTGCATGGAAAAACACTGGAAGGTGGGAAAAGGCTGAGGGTGACCTTGGCTGACTGGAGTCCAGGATTAAAAGCAGCAGCCTTGTAGAGAACTGCTTGTGAGTTCAGGCATGGCTAGAATAGCCAACTGTTTCCAGCAGACTCGCTTAATACAGCATCATGAGCCTTAAAAGGCAACAAAAACATGGTCTACTGAGCACTTGTGTGAGCCATTTGCTTGTGCAAAGGTGGTGATCTGGGCCCTTAAACACCGCGGGGAAGGCAAGCTGAGTCTGGGACTGCTGAAGTTACTCTCTCTTCTCCTGTCCTCTCAAGAACCGTCCAGAGTCAAAAGGCCCTGGTGGGTACAACCTGGCTGTCTTCCTTTTGATTGAAAGTGCTTGGTGCTTGTTTAAACTCCTGCAGTTTCCACTGTATTTTCAGTTCATTGAGAAGCTGCTTCACCTTCCTATGCTCTGGACCTGAGAATCCCATGTTTCTTTGCTTCCTAGAGCTTCCTCTGACCTATAATCTAAGATCTTGAGTCTGGCCCAGCTTCTGGGCCAGCTGTCCCTGAAGAACCGAGAGGGCCCTGCTCTTTCTGAAGCTCGGGGGATTCTGAGATCACTGTAGCAGACAGACTCCCTCCTGTCCCCCACACATAGTGGGTGAGATGTAGTCTCACACCCTCTCAGAGTTGCCCGGAGCCAATGCATGTGCAAGCCTGACTCCGAACTTCTTCCCGTCTACTGGGCACACAGTTGCCTGCAAATCTTCTCTCATCGTGTCTGCATCCTTTTTGTCATCAAGTGCAGACACGGGAGTCAGAGGGACTACTCAGTGGGTAGGAGCAGTGGAAGAGAACGTGCTAACAAAAAGGGGTAAATGAGGGCAGATGGTACCCACGCCTTTGCCTGTGTTCTAGAGGCACCAACCCCAGAAACAGGTATTGGCCCAGGGGAGGAAGCACAAGCAGAGGAAAATTAAGGGTTTCTTTTTTAAAACAAGAGAATCCACTGTGGCTTCTCTCACCCACCCCAGGGATTACTGAAAAACATTTATCAGAATCCAGAAATGTTCTTCCCGGGCTTGAGAGAGCTGTGGGTGACTAGCCGGGAAGATGGGAAGTGGCCCTGCTCATCAGAACATCTCAATCTACAGCAGGTCTAAAGCCTCAGGACAACTTCTCCTTTTTTTCAGCATGAATGATATGTCACAATGATTTGAAACATAGTACATGACTAAGCCTTCAAAAGGGAGAAATTACCTTTCCCATTATGCCTTGAGGGAAACCGATAAGAGCCCGGGCAGGATCCCCACAAAGATAATATTTTAATGGAAAATCCTTTCATCCCACTTCCAAAGGCCTTGACATAACATAAATTTGACGATGGGGCTTGAATAGTAATGTGAATGCTTAGAAAAGGCCAAAAGGCAGTAGATTTGACCTGCTCCCTGCGCTTGTCCAGGGGATGGTGAAGGGCTTTGGCTACGAACTTCATGGAGTTGCAGTGGCTGCCATTGCCTGGTATCCTCTAAAGAGAGAGAGCTTCCACCTGCCTGTCTTTTATGCGATATAATAGCAAGACAGGAGATAGCATCCCGCAGGCAGTGAGGGTAGGGCTCATAACAGATGATGAACCAATCACAAAGCACAGCCCTCGTCATGTTAACACTCCCCGAAAATTGACAAGTAACTCTCTGGTTGGTCAAAGGAGCATGGATATATACAATGAGTTTCAGGTCAACTTAAATTCTAGGCTCGATCTAAAAAAAGAAGAAAAACAACGTATTGTAATAAGGGGAAAGGAAGTAGACTGGAAGTTACACCCTGAGCTATGCTCTGTTGTTCTTGCTGAGGAAGACAGCAGGCTCAGACATTGCCCAGTAATGGTCCAGTTGACACAGTAGCATTCAGAGATTCCCAGGCTTCCCTGTATTTTTCTCTTTGAAAATACAATGAAAAATATAATGTTTGTATAACCAAAGAGCAGTTATGATCACCTCTCAGATTCTCAGAGGAACTGACCATAAATATGTTAGAGAGCTTCCCATCCTTGGTCTTGGAAAGGATGCCCCCCCCCCCGTTACTTACATTTAAACCTAAATGGATGAGAACTTTGTTTATATGAAAACTGTGCGATTATTTGTTTAAGTTTGGAGGGCCATGTTAAGTTTGGGACAGAAAATGTATTGCGCCATCATCTCCACGACCTTCACAGACAATGGCTGATCGTGGGCTTTTATCCAGAAAGCCAGCTTCAGGCTTCAAAGCTCTCAAGAGAGCGTGTGAGTGAGGTCAGTGAGCGGAAATCCTCTGTGGACTTCTCTTGAACTATCTACTCCAAGTCAGCCTCATCTCCCGGGTGGTTGGAAAACGTGGGTTCTGCATCAGCCTGCATGGTGCCTTCCACAGAGATCTTGTCTATTGGCTAAATGTGGATAGCCACACCTGCAGGAAAGCGCTCTGGAAGCAGAACCCAGCGAGCGGCTCTAAGGTGCTGTTGTGATTCGTAGAGCTCGGGCAAACAGAGATCTGGGAATACGACTGAAGAAGCTGGGCTCAAACTCAGATCTGTCTTCCCCTAACTTAAAACACAGATGCTGCTTCTCCGCTCTCTCTGTCAGCTCCTTGTCACTTCAGAGCGCCAGCTAGACAACTGCTAGACCGCACATTCTATTATCTCTGATTTTAATCAGCTCTCTTTTCTTTTTCCCAGCATAGATACACCCAGCAAGTGCCAAACTCAGGACTTCAGATCTTCTAATTGAAGATGTATGGTTATTATGCTTATTATGATTATTATGTTATTTAATATGGGTATTATGTTTAAAAAACCAGAATGTTGATAAAATTAAAAACAGCCCCCCCCCTTAAAGACATCATTGCATTGAAAAAAGAATAAGAGCAAGGTTTCCCTAAATGAAGAGATGGAAGGAAACAGTGAGACCAGGGTGGGCCACCTGAGTATCATCCATGAAAGGCTCCTGATCTGTACCCACGGACACGGAGGTTCCGGGGGATGACAAATACTGTGTTGGAGAAGAACTGAATAAACCCCAGAACCCCAAGACTACACAACCTTCCCAGGAAAAAGGACAGCGTAGACCTGTTTCCACCTCCATCTCTGTGCCGTTGGATGTGAGACCCACCAGCCAACTCCTGGGCTTGCTGCTTAGTTTATGCTCCTCGTGCGGGCTCCGCAAATCTTTATGTGAAGAATTAACTGTCTGAGTGGTTCTAACGAGACTATGCTACGGTGCAGTTGGCAAATCTCCTCTCTCCAGGAATTCAACATTCACCCAGACTTTCCCAAAGAGTATGAATGAGAACCCGCAGCTGACTCGCTACCAAGCTACCAACTGAGATACCCCGATGACAAAGCAGAGAATATAAAATCACTATATTCAGTCTGTGTCAAGATTTATTGAGAAGCTTGAAAATGAGGACAGGATAGTCATGATCAAGGAATTAGAAGACAGATGTTTTAAAGATTTTCTTTTATAAATTTATGTGTATCCGTGTGTGTCCGCATGAGCTGATATGCACCGCATGCATACATGGGCTTTGGAAGGCAGGGCTACCTGAGTCCTTCGCAAGAACTCTTAACTTCTAAAACATCTCTCTAGCTCCAAATTGTATGTTTTAAAGACCAAAGAGAATTTTCATAAATGAAAAACACTAACCATAAAATGTATAAACTCAACAGAGGTTAAACCGTGTGTGAGGCAAACTGAATAAAGAATAAACAAAATAGAAGAATCATTTGTTTTCATAGAATTCAACTAAAAGACAACAAAGGAAGAAGAATGGAAAAGCAGAAAGGACGAGTTGAGAGAGACAGGGGCTGGGAAGATGGCTCAGCTGTTAAGAATATGTACTGATCTTGTGGAGAAGCGAATTGCACTTCCCAGCATCAGGAGGCAGGGCTCATAGCTGCCTGGAACTCCAGTTTCAGGGAATGTCATGATCTCTGCTGGCCTCCTTGGGTACCTGTTCTTTTATGCAAACAGCCACAGACATATAATTTAAAGACGCAGACAGGAACAGGCAATCGGATGAGGAAGTCTAACAAGTGCCTAACTGAAGCTTGGAGCGAAGACATGATTCAATGGAGGAGAAACAAGATTCATATCTGTAACAGTTAAGGGTATCTCTAAATGCTGAAAGACAGGACATGTTCATAAAGCCAAAAGAATCCCAAATAAGACATGGGAAAGAAAACATATGCCTAGAAATATAATAGTAAATATTCAGGAAATAAAAAGAAAGGCAAAATGTTACCAAAAAAAAAAAACTAGCCAAGTAGAAAAGAAAAACTTTGCATGAAGTAGTAATAAGGCTTACAGATAATTACAAATGAACCCAAACCAAACACTAAATATAATAAAATAATATCCCTAAGGTTCTGGGAGAAAAACTGTCAAACTGGAATCCTATAAATAAAGGTGTCTTCCAGAAACGACAGCACATAAAATCTACAAAGTGAAGACAAAATTTTCCAGAAAACAATAAGGAAATGTAAAGCTCGTCCCTTGGGTTATGGGTGGGAAGCCTGAGGAGAAGGAGGGGAGAAAAGAAAAGATGCTGCCAATGGCTGAACTTTGCCCAGGCTGGGGCTCTGCTGGAGAGAAGGGGAGGAGAATCAGGCTTAGAAGGAAACCGCGAGGCGAGGCAGCACCGTGACTTAACGCTGTGCTCACCAGATCACAAGCATTTTCTGTCTTTACACTGTTCAGAGAAAAAGGTACTCACTCAAGACTTTGCTACCTGTGTGTATCAAAACTTAAGTTTATAAAACTTTCAAAGGCAAAGAAGAAAAATATAGACACAGATGAGAAAATAGTACAAAATGAGAAAGTATATAAAGTTACTATAAATAGTCTCATGTTTTAATAAAGACTAGAAATGCAAGTGAAATTATTATCTTAAATTTTTAAGTACATGAACAGGGAGTATAAAATAGACAAATTCTAGACAAATATTCAACACTGGAAAGCTGAATCAACGTTAACATAATATTATTTTTTACTAACATTACTACATTGTAGTAATAATTATATCCTTGAAACCACATGTCATATTTACATAAGATTTTGTGTCTATGTTTAACTCTTAGTTAATCATCCCCTGTTACATCATGCAGAGTGCATTAAAATGACACATTTCGAGAGCAAAGGCAGAGCTATAAATGTCATTCAAGTGGTCACAACAGGGATTGTACAGCTACCCACTGGGCCACGAGGCCAAGCCGGCCCACGTCACGTGGACACCCACACTCAAGTTCTCAACCTGCACCTCCTTCCATTGTGACAGCTCCATCTTTGCAGGGGATACCCCATGTGCCCGAGCTCTGCGAGCCAGTGTGAATAAGATGCTAATGATCAGAAAGTGCTGGATTTTGTTTTTCAGAGACAAATACATACTCTAATTACAGAGCCTTTAAATCGCATTTTTATGATGATAGTGATTTGGTTAACCAGAAAACAGAAACCGTGTTCCTCAAGAGAAAGCAGAGGAGGAAGCCTGCCGGAACGGCGGCTCATTATTCAAGTGCAATGAACTCCAACTAATGCTTAATTACGAGAGGCGCGGGGAAGATGAGAGGAGAATGAGACATGGGCATCTCGCGAGGCACTTGATTGATTTCTCAGATTACAGAATTCAAGCTACTGCAAATTCTGAACACACAGACGCAGGCAGAAAAGGCCCAGGGAGCACACATGGCTGGTGGAGGGAATGAAGGCAAAATGAAAGAAACTAGCTGGGCTGTCTGACCCAGCTCTTAGGCTGGAACGTATTTCAGATTTCATCACTATTTTACTTTTCGAGTGCAGCTATTTTTTAACGTTGATTTATTTCTTTGACTTTGTGAAATTCTGCATCTGTCTCAAAGGATTCTAGATCTCATGTTGACAAATGTCATTAACCACCATACCACCCAACCATAGGCAGTAAAACATCGAATTTAGAGGAAATTCTTTAGCTTTAATCCCTAAGGAGATGCAAGCTTGTTTCAATGTCTAGGATTACATCTTGCTAAGATTTTTCTGGACTTCCTAAAACACAGAAACAATACAACCTTCTCATTAGCACAGTCATGGAACAACTACTTGGAACTATAGTGTGAGAGTTTTGTTACTAGGTCACTAAGCCAACAAATATTTGCTTAGATCTGCTACATTTTTGGCTAGTATGTTGATTCTAGGGAACAAATATCAGACTTGGCTATAATCTCAATGGATTTAGAGACAGAAATCATTATTAACATCCAAGAGTATCAGTAAAGAAGCAAGATAGGCTCTCGGGAAAGAGGATGCTGGGTGGGAGCAGGGGAGAGCCACCATCATCTATATAGACGATTGGCAGGGAAAGGCTAGGCAGAGTACTGAGGAGAGTAGCCAAACGGGGATCAGCACGGATCTGTGAAGAGGAAATACTGAATACACTCAAGGTACCACCAGACGCCCGTGTAGAGCTCGGGTACAGAGCTCAGAGGTACAGTGATGCGTGGCGTATGTGAAGCCCTGAGTTCAAGCCCCAGCATATGAAAGTGTTGATTGCCTTGGCGGGCTACTCAGTCTAGGGTTAGTAGCCCGCCTGGCAGTTCAGTTATTCCAGGGTCGCGGAGAGGCACTACCTGGAAGATATGGGCTAGGAGACAGGAAGAAGGCCATGCAAAGTTTGTCAAAGCCTCCGTTTATTAGGGATGAGATACAACTTTTTATAGGGTAAGGAGTTGGGGGATGGGCACAGGGTTCTGGGCTCTTGCCGCCTGGTTCACGTTGGTCACATGGTCCTCGTTGGTCACGTAGGCAGGAGGTTATCTTCGGTCAAGTCACAGTAGGCCTGGAAGTTGACACACCTAGTTCTCTAGATAGTTTAGAATGTGGGGTGGGTTCCGCTAACAGATAGCTCTCATTAACAGCCAATTTGGGTGTGGGGTAGGCTTTGTCAATAGAACCATTCTTAATACAATTAGGGGTGTGGGGTTCTCTGCAGACTCCCCAGGGTGATGGTTCCTGTAATGATTTTAGGAGGAAATTGGCTCCTGACATGAAAGAAAAGGCTGTGAATGTAGCTGGAAGAAAGAACAGTATGAGAGGAAACCTCAAGAATTATTAGGGATACAGTTTTACAGGGCTTTTAATAAGCTGTTCAAATTTTATTCTAAATCAGTTTTACCCTAAGACATTCAATGGATGGTAGGAAATGAGTTAGATATGTCTGAATGGCTGGGAGATGAGCAAACGCAGAATGAAGAAGACTAGCCAGGAGCCACTGAACTTCAGTTCTCACTGGATCTTTTGGATGCCAGGAAAGCCAGCCCACAGGGAGGAGGCATTCAGGTCAGCCCCAGCTTTAAGGTCTCTAGGCCCTGCATCTGAACTGCATGGTGTCTTCAGGAGTGGAACTTTACCTTCCACCTCTGGGGAGTAAATAAGGGCAGCCGCTGTAGGCGACAAGTTCTGGAAGTTCCTTGGACAGCTCTGGCCAACAACTTAAGAGAGGGCTTCTCGTGACTGATAGCGGATTTTGCTAGGTGGTCTTTGGCTTTGGAGGAAAGACTATCAGCCCAGATGAAAAAAAGTTGTTAAAATTATATATGTATATTTTTACATAGATTGTATGCATTATAGATTTTTTTTAGTTTGGTAAATAGTTAATAGTATGATACCTTGTGACTTTTTCAGATATCCTATTAGTTATTTTATCAAATTCCTCCTTCCTCTTTATTTACTTCCTCTCTCTAAAGAGTCCTTCCTCTCTTTTCTCAATTTCCCATCGGATCATTTTATACATTCTGTTTTGATGATCTTTATCCCCATCCCCCAACTTCTCCCAGATGCACACCTTTTCCCCTACCCACCTGACTTTGTGTCCTCATTTCTTTTTAAGCCCATGCAGTCCTTAGTGCCGATCTATACTCTTGGGTGTATGGCCATGTATTAGAGCTTATTCAACCCATCTTATTTATTTTTACTTTTTAAAAATTTATGTCTATGTTCCTATGTGTCTGTTTGTGCACCACACGCAGGCAAGTGTGCAAAAGGGCTGGAAGAAGGCATCAGAGTCTCTGGAACTGGAGTTATAGGCAGTTGTGAGTCACCCACTGTGGATGCTGAGACTTGAACCCAGGTTCAAGGCAAGAGGAGGAAGCGCTCTGAACTGATAGGACATCTCTCTAGCCCTAGTGATTTCCTTTTTGTTGCTCTCTCTTCTCCTGCTGACAAACATTGGTATTGTTTCTGGTTTGGGGTTATTAGAACAAAAATTACTATTTTAATCCTTCGTAGAAATTCCTTTGTGCGCGCAAGCTTTTCTCTTGGGAATGGATCTGCTGGGTAAGAGGACAAGCATGGGACTGAATGTTATAAGAAAGCGGAGACCAATTTTCAAGGTGGTCGTTTGAATTGATGCTTCTATTAGCAATAGTTGAGTGCCACTCATCTGCACAGTCAACGTGTGACAGAGTCCATTTCCTTTATTGTGTTGTGAAGAAGCACTGTCTGGTGCAGGGTTAATCTGCATTTTCCTGTGAGTCAGTAACAGAGCACTCGGTCACATCCTGACAGCGACCTTCCTCTGCGGACAGTCTTCTGCCTACCGTCTGATCACATTGCCTTTTTTTTTTTCCTTTCTGTCTTGAGCATTCGTCTCAGCCGTCTCCCACCTGTCAGTCATACACCACAACCCCAGCCCTGGCTTCTCTTTTTAAACCACTGATCTGCAAGAAGGCCTCTGTGAAACACAGGACTGGGGGATATTTCCCTCCAGTCTGTGACTTGACTTCTAATTTCCCTATTGTCTTTGGAGGGATAGAAAAAAAGGGGAGGGGGTGGGAATTTGGGTGGAATTCTAGTTATCATTTTATTCTATTGCTTGCATTGTACAGCCCTTCTAAGACATCTTTGTTTATCCCAAAGTACTGATGATGCTCTTGATAGTGCCCTCAAGAGGATTTTTTTTTCTTTTACCCGATCCAGTTTGGATTAGTTATGCATATGGTGTGTTATGGCTCAAAGCTTTTCTTTTTCTTTCAGATTTTTATTCGAGAATTTTATTACCACTAACTGAAACTTTCCCTTATAAGTTACCTTGGTATCCACGCCAAATTTAGACCAACCAAACATGTGGGTCTGTTTATTAGCATGGTACTGTCCCATTAACAGCCCTCTGCATTCTTAAAAAGTTTTATTACTTTATTACTTGCTTAATTTTTGTATGTGCATGCATAACTGGAGAATGGGTGCCCAAGTGGAGGTCAGAGAAGAACTTGCAAAAGCCAGTTCTCTTCTACCACGTGGATCTGAGGGATGGAACTTGGGTCATCAGATTTATTAGTAAACACCTTTATCTGCCGATCATCTCACCTCTTCACCCACCTAGTCTTAAAGCACATAGGATCACTACATATTTTGTAATAACTCTTAGAATTAGGTACTTTAGACATTTCAAATTTGTTTGATGATCCTGGGTTCTCTGACTTGGCAGATAAATTTTATAATCAATGTTTAAATTTCTACCTCTATTTTAAAAATAGAACTATGCAGAACACAATATATATTCTACTTACTTAAATCTTCCTTAAATAATACTTTTTAGTTTGAAAAACACAGGCCTTTAATTTTCTGTTTATTACTTACGGCTCTCTATATAGAATCATGTGGAAGTGGCATTTTTAAAGTTTCTAACTGCCGGTTTCTATTATAAATATACAATTGATTTATCATGTTGCCCTTGTTTCAGAATACCCATGGAATATCATCTTAATTAAGCACTCAAATAATAATATCTACATGAGATTCAATCACATGGGACTAAAATAAAGACACCAGCATTTTTGGAAGGCCAATGACATTGTTTTTATGATAAGACTCTAAAATATTTCTACACTTGCTTTAGAGATGAAAAAAATAAAGGCCCAGGTAAGTCAGATTATCAAAGTCTTTGAAGTTACCTTGGCCTCACACTCTTGCCTTTCACATTTCAGTGCCTGTAACGTTCCACTCAGTCTCATGGTTTCTGTGAACTAACATCCAAAGCAGTGCCCCAGGGCCTGACAGTTGGAAGGGATTGCACCTCATGAATCTGAGCAGCCTGCACCAGGAAAGAGGAGTGCACAAGAAGAAAAATGCTGTGTTGGCTAGGTTTGTGTCAATTTGACACAAGCTAAAGTCATCTGGGAGAAGGAAACCTCAGTTAGAAAATGGCTCTGCACAGGAGTCAGAGACAGGTGGAATTCTGGGTTCCAGGCCAGCCTGGTCTACGGAGTGAGTTTCAGGACAGCCAGGGCAACATAAAGAAACCCTGTTTCAAAAAACCAAACTAAACAAACAAAAGACAAAAAATAAAAAGGAAGGAAGAAGGGAGGGAAGGAGAGAGAGACAGAGATAGAGAAAGAGGGAAGGAGGGAGGGAGGGAGAGAGGGAGAGGAGAGAGAGAGAGAGAGAGAGAGAGAGAGAGAGAGAGAGAGAGAGAGAGAGAATGCCTCCATGAGATCTGGATGTTCTTACTTAGTGACTGATGGGAGGAGGCCCCGCCCATTGTGGTGGTGCCATCCCTGGGCTGGTGGTCCTGGGTTCTATATAAAAGCAGGGTGAGCAAGCCATCCAGTAATCAGCACTCCATATCTTCTGCATCAGTTCTTGCCTCCAGGTTCCAGCTCTGTTTGAATTCCTGTCCAGACTTCCTTCAGTAATGGGCTACAATGTGGACGTGGAAGTCAAATGAACCCTTTCCTCTCCAGCTTGCTCTTAGGCATGGCGTTTTGTTACAGCAATAGTGGCTCTGACTACAAAAGATGCCCCTTGGTCTTTCCATGTGGGTCAAGAAGGGTTCCCATGTGTTCAACAAAATACAGCTCTGGGCAGAAAGCAGCTCCTTAGTCAACCATAGAGAGATGACATTGATCCACATTGAGTGACTGGGAACCCCTCACTTGCCCATTGGGACTTCCCTGCAAACGGTCAACTGTTTTTTCAAAAGCTTACAATGCCACCTTCCATTCTAAAGGCGAGACTGAGGAGGGAGTTGAATCCCACTTGCAAGGGCTGTGTCTAGACGAAGCCACAGCGCTCCTAATCTCCAGCCCCTTCTCTGAAAGGCACCTAGTTCTTCCTAGTTAGACCACACATGTGTTCTGGGACCTCTCCTTATAGAGTGAGTGCCTTACTCTAGGAAATGGTTCAGGCATTCTTTGGAAATATCCCCAGTTGGAATTCCCCATGTATTATGAATGAAATTGGTGAATAATTGTGAATGAGGCAAGTTCTTGGGGTTGAGGCCACAAGGAGCTTAGGGCTTCCTTGGTTATGATGGGAACCGAAGAAGACCACAGAGCAGGGAGAGAGGGCTGGGGAGATGTAGAATCCAGAGGATTGAAAAGAAAAGCTGGAGGCCAGCCAGGACCTCATCCTGCCCTCCTTTCTGCTGCACTGTCACGTTAGGCCAGAGCAAGGGACAAGAGCAGCATCTTGAACCTAGTTCTGCTCAAAATGACAACAATATGAGAGATTCTAATTAGCCCTCAGGGAGTGCATCACCACACTCCGGGAACTTTGGGTTGATGTAAAAGTTTCTTTTTGTTTCCGTTTGGTCTTAGCAAAGCTTGTTATTTATCCCATCCTTCATGAACACGGTGCTTCTTCCACAGCTAATCACCTCCCTGCCCAGATAACTCTGATCAAGGTTGATGCACGGCTAATAAAAACCCAGAAACTGGTATTGGGGTTCAACCTAAAAACCAGAAAAGCAAAGTAGTCAGTCACTGGCTCTTACCTCTACTTCAGTCCAAAATGGCGATCCAGCCTCCAGGAATCTCAGAATGAGACTGTGTCTGAGAGCTGTCTCCTCCCGTTTTATAATCCTCTCTAGGGCTGGAATGCACCACTGAGATTAAAGGCACACACCTCTCGGTCTCTATGGCAACTAGTGTGGCTGCTGAAACTAAAGGTGTGTCACCACTGCCTGGTCTGTAAGGCTGGCCAGTGTGGCTGCTTTGCTCTCTGATCACCACACATGCTTTATTTATTAAAATACAAAGGAGATGCCAATACACAAGGTGCTCATCAAAGCTCAATGTCTTGATCCTCCCCTCTAGGAGAAGCACCATCTGAGGTAGCAAAGGCTGAAGGAGAACAGGAAGAACACAGGCACAGCCTTCTGAGTTTGGGACCATGGGGATAAAATGATCAGAGGTTAGAAGCATCTGAGCTTCTCCATACCTAAGAAGGAAGACAGAACACCTGATTCCACTCGAGACCTTGACTTTGTTGTTGGCAGTCCCCAGCTTTCCAAAGTCTGATGAAGACTGGTCATCATCAGACATCATCCTCGTCAGGCTAAACTGCTGTTCCAATGGAGATAAAGCCTAGGGCCACCACCCAGGACTTGGACTTAAGACACTGGAAGACCAGGTAAAGTTATGAGCAGATGGATGGGAGCTGGCCAACTGGCAGGCGTTGGCTTAAAAGGTAGCTTCTAAGGATGTGCCACCGTAGCTAACTAATGTCTTTAAATGGTTTACATGCTGTGGCCCCTTCTCCATCACCAGGAAAATCTGTGTCCCAAGCCACCATGTGCACCAGGTGGGGGGGGTGCATGGAGAGTATTCTGCTCATAAGCTCTCTTGACCTGGTCTCACCCCACTCTTCAGAAGTTACAGTTCTAGATCCCTCTGACTGTGTACATGCATAATTACACATGATACGTTTTCCAACTAGTGTGCTTTGGTATTATAATTAAACGGCCATTTGTGTAATTATTTATCTAATATCCACTGTTCTGCATCACAGCGACCAAAGAAGGTTGTTTTGGAGATCCACTGTCCAAGGGTGCCCAGTGCAGGAAGGAGACCCGCTCCCATTCACTCGGCTCTGTGCCTAGCCTTGTGCATCTTCTGGGAGGAAGGGACACCTTTGCTTAAGTGACATAGTGCACCCTCTGTGCTCACAGTGTTTCTACCCCGTGAATTCCATGAAACCCATGTCTGTGGCGGTTTTATATCACTGTCTCCTCCTGCATTAACCCAAAGCCAAGTGCATAGAAAGTACACAGTAAGCATGTGTGTGGAATGAATGCTCTTCCTGCGTGCATGCATGAACGTGTGTGTGTCCCATGAAAGCCTGTGTGAGCGCCAGATGTTGATGTTCAGATGTCTTGCTCAACTGTTTATTTATTTATTTGTTTGTGTTGGAGGTAAGGTCTCTCACTGAACCTGGAGCTTGTTGTCTGGTCTAGAGAGGATAGCAAGCAAGTTCCCAGGATCCACCTGTCTCCACCCCCAGTAATGGGATTGCAGATACACACTGCCATACCTGGTTCTTTCATGGGTGCTAGGGATCTGTATTCAGACCCTCATGTCAATGCAGCAAGCACTTTACCCAATGAGCCACCTCCCCAGCCCAAATGAATGCTTTTACAATGGTTTGCAGGGTACCGAGAATTTTTACCAAAGATAGGAACTAAGCCACAGGCTCAGGACAAAGCCACGGGAGAAGCAGGGAGTGGGCATCAGATTCCTCATCAGACCACAGTGGGCAATTTTCTTACATTTCTTTTTTAAATGATTAAAATCTTGCCTAACCTGTAAGATGAATAACACCCAGGCCAAAATATCAAACATTTACCCCAAATACCACATTAATAAAGAACAATAAAATAATATGAGCCAAGTTCTTCACAAGGTCACTAGCCACCTGAGTATGTGGGAAGGCTTCTCCACTAGAAGGCTCTCCTGGGTGACAATCATAGGTTCCACTTAGTAAATAAGACCAAGGAAAGCCAGGATCAATCTCCTCCTCTCCCCCTTCCAGCAAGGAGAAGGTCTTAGTTCATTCCTCGTGACCCAGAAAGCTGATGTAGATCATCCTATGAGAAAGAATGACTCGGGTCCTGGAACTGGATCCACAGATCAATGGCAATAAACACAAAGAGGCTTCTATAGAAGCTTTAAAGTTCTAGAAATGTCCATGTACTAAAGTACAGAGTGCCAGATCTGCAGAGTGAAGATACTAACTTGTTTCTACTCCTACAAAGCCCTGGTTCTCAGTTCCACCCCAAGCTTCTGGTTGATTGACACCTAGTGTAAGGGCATTCCTCTAGCTCTTTCCAACCCTGAGCCAAGCCCACAGCATGACAGAAGGAGGCAGAAGGGTTCCAGCACATCCAAGGCTTCTTCTCTATGCTTGGCACAGGGCTGGGTACTCAGCACTCTTTATCCCAGCAAGACCCAAGTCTTCTGTAGACATGAAGCCCTCTTGGGAGGTTGATGAAATGCAAGGGCAACAGAGACCATTGCTCTTACAGCACAAAGGAACTGGTAGATATGCCCTGACCTGTCATCTTTCGAGGGAAGAGGAAAGCCCTGAGTAGTGAGAAGGCCACAGAATGAGTTCTCTCTTACTAGGAAAGGTATACACTTGTCACAGATGGAAGAGCTCAGTTCATGAAACAAGACTTGGAGTTTTGGATGTGAGGCTTCATCAGGGAAGCTGATGGTCCATGGAGCCTATGGGAGCTCGGAGGACCTCAAGTGCTGAGTTTTTATTAGAGATAACTGTATGCAAAAATACCATATAATCTTTAAACCTGTGTTCCTAAGGGATAGACGATTTTGTTTAATAGATCACCAGGCAGAACAAAAACAAGGACTTGTGGACTGAAAATATATGGGAACAAGACAAGCCTTTGTGTCTCAAGAAACACACATCCCAGTCCCTTGAGAGGGAATGATCATTTCATGCTGTCCCTAGTGTGCCATGGGTCAGGGTGCTCTTAGATGCAGAATGTATTTCTTTCTCAAATAGGGCTACTGGGAATGTAGAATGTCCTGGAAACATGACCTTGATGATGACACTGGGCCCCTACACATACACACACAGCATAAATACAGCTTTAGTTTAGGCTTTATCCAGTTAAGCCAACAAATCAATCTGCTCAGTAAATATCTGGAGTAGCTATTTTGGACTGTTCATTGTTCCAGACAGTAGGGACACTCCAGAGATAGAGTCATTCACAGCCCATGCCCTGATGGAGCTAAAGGTAAACCCTGAAAAATATTAATAATCAATGATGACGAAGGCAGACTCAGTTAAACATTCTGTCAAGGAATAGTGAAGGGGAAAGTCAGGGTCTGGGATCCAGAGTCTTTGATGAGGCCCATGGAGCTAGAAACACTGAGAACGCACAGGAGGTAGCCATAGGATATCCTAGTTTTGGGTTCCTTCATGATGAGACCTTGGGATGGATTCAAGTGCCAACAGTATATTAGCAAAATGAACCAGAAAGCCCCTAGTGAGGCCAGTGTGAGAAGGAAGCTGTCATAAAGTATGAAGGAGCAAGTGATGACTCTAGGCAGGTACAGCACAGTCCATTTGGTGGCTCTGGGCACTCTTGAGATGCGCACAGGGCACGGAGCTTGGGTGTGTATATACCCCCAGTCAGAATTGCCTGGAGGCTGCTCTGAGGATGGCTGCACACCAATTCCCAAGCAGCCCTTCTGCTGTGCGCATGGGTTGAATGGCTGGAATCCCAGAGAACTTCTTGGTAAAGAAGGTGGCTGCTGATGACTGGGCATAAGATCAGTGTGCAGGGACAGAGGAAGGGTAGAGTGGGTGAATATGGGCAGTCCAAGGCAGCACATGGAAGAAAAGGGAAGTCAGGGAGGGCAAAGATCAAGAAAGGAAAGGAGCTATCTAGAGTTCTGCTATGAAGTTGAGCCTGGAATCTGGTGTCAGACAATCTGGGTGTAAATGTCAGCTCTGTCATAGGCTGGCTGTGTGTCACTGGGGGAAATTACTATCTTATCTGAGCCTGGGGAACAAGACAAATCATAAGTAGCGAATCCAGAAATACTTAATGAGTATAAAATGGAGTAAGGCTCTCCTTTAACACAATGCCTGAGACATGTTACTGTCTTGTGTTTTATCAAGAGAAAGAGAGTGAGGGGCTGAAACGGGGAAGAAGAGGACCTGAGGCCATTAGGGCAGCAATGGCCATGTCATATAAAGCATGAATACCCGTGCTAGAGTCTAGGTATCAGCTGTGGGTGGATTGGAAGTCACTAAAGACTTTGAGCTAAGGGGTTGGCTGAAATAGCTATTCTAGGATGTAGTGACCTCCAAAAATATGGATCACTTCTACATCTTCCATGCTTAGGTTGCTGATGGCAGAGGATGAAGGTGCTGCTTTGCATTAAATAACTGGAATCCAGAAGCTGATGGAAGGAAAGATACATTGGTCTGAATTATCCTAAGCTGCCCTGACTTGGCTGGGGAAGGATCTGTCTCATTTGCCTTTGGCAGATGTAGCTCTCTGACCATGCTGACTCGGGCTGCCATCCAAAAGAATCTGCATTTTCCAAGCAGCTGCCAAAGGTGGGTAGAGTGTCCCCTAAAACTACTGGGGGGCATAGACTGGGACAGAAGTGGTCGGTACAGAGGCCATGGAAATATCTGTATGCTAATGAGTTCTTCTCAAAAGAGGAAATAAAATACTCTTCTAGGAAAATGAATTTGAAAATGGAAAATACACACACACAAACACACACACACACACACACACACACACACAGAGAGAGAGAGAGAGAGAGAGAGAGAGAGAGAGAGAGAGAGAGAGAGATTGGTTATTCTGAATCTAAAAGATAATACTTCTATGGCAAGACCTAGGCTGAGGGTGGTCATGGTCATTCAGCTCAGAAATAATTCTATTTCCAAAGAAGAGGATTATGGAACATTTGTTGGCTCCTGATATTTACCTTTTAAATTATTTCCATCTCACTGGGGTATAACTGACAACAAAATTCTATATATTCAAGATGCATATTATGGGATATATCTTAAATGCTCCCTCCCCCAATCTCGTGTGTTGATGTCTTGCTGTCTCAGTTAATCACACCAACAATGGTCAATCTTGACTATCAACAAGGCTGGATTGAAAGACACCTAGTACATTAGAACACTGCACTTTTGGGTGTGTCTGTGGTGATGTTTTCAGAAATGGCTTGAATGTGGGACAGCAAATTGAAACCAGAAGATCTTCTGTGCAGTGGGTAGCACAGTTCAATAGGATGGGGATCTAGAGAGGTAAAAAGAAAGAGGAAGTCCACCAGTATAGGCCAATTAACTCTTTGGCAAGTGTGTTTATTGCTACTATATAACACACACACACACACACACACACACACACACACACACACACACACAGAGAGAGAGAGAGAGGGGGGGCATGCTCTGCCAGAGAACCTGAACTAAGAAAGCAATGGTGGAAATTTCAGGAGGTAATAGAGGTTCTTGGGGGGCTGTCCTTTGTTGTGTTAGGAGCAGCGGGCTACTTTCCCGGCATCCGGCCGCCCGCACGGCTAGCTTTATCTGAAATAATTACATGGAAACTGTATTCTTTTAAACATTCCCTGGCTCATTAGTTTTAGCCTCTTAACCCATTTCTAATAATCTATGTAGCACCACGAGGTGCGCTTACCAGAAAAGATCTTAACCTGTGTCTGTCTGGAGTGGGAGAACCATGGTGACTCCCTGACTCAGCTTTTTTTTCCCCAGGTATCATTTAAAAAAAGGGGGGGGGATTAACTGGTTTGATGGGATGATTGGTATTTGTGATTTATTGTTTTTAGAAAATTGTATTGGTACTATTTTTTGTATATTGATATATTGAATATTAAATATGAGTGTTCCTACCTCTATTTTTGTATAAGAGTATGCTTATATTGTACTGATACATCTACCATATCACAATGTACATTTCTACCTCTGATACTATTTACATAATAACATTGTTTACATTTGATATGTAATGACATTGTTTACAGTTGAAGATCATTGTCTTCATATATTGCACAGTTGTTTATTCTTTTAGTCTTCAAGTTAGATAGGTATTGAGAATTATATGTTTGTCATATTTATTTTTAGGTTAATCAGGTCTTTTAGATACATAGAGATTATATTTAGTATAGATAATATAATCTTCAGCCTCTTCGAAGAGCTGTAGAAAATGGCCTTTAATCTAACCTAGAATTCTGTGCCAACGAGATACAATTACTCCTGGCAACGCCACTCTACTCCCGAGAGAACGTTGAGCACCAAAGACACTCCGCTGGGAGCTTGTCTTCTTGGCAAAACTGGCCTTTGGGTTAAGAAAAGCCCATACCTCAACTTCTGACAAAGATACAAAATATCCCTAAGTGGACGAAACAGGATTGTCTTATCCTGCCAAGACAGGGTAGGATAGTTCTAAAAAAGTTCCTTGCCTTTAATAATGGTATGTCAGTTATGTTAGGCCTTAGCCAAAGTTGGTTGACTCAACCTTGCAAACGAGACTTTGGGTGATTGCCCAGGTAGTCAGTTGTCTCTGTCAATTGTTGCACATTTTGGATATCTCTCGTTTGTTAAGTAGTGTTTATTTCCCTTCTCAGATCTTTGAGGGAGTTGAAGATTATATAATTGTAGTTACTCTCTATATTATTTAGACTCCTTGAGATAGAATGTTTAGCAAAACTTTTGTTTTCAATATTGTTTGTTATATTCATTATTTGTTATCATTGTATATAGTTGTATTTGATTTAGTTCTGTCTTATTTAGACAAAAAGGGGAGATGTAGGGATAAGTCCAAGTCCAGCCCATTGGGGGCGTGTTCGCCCCGGGCTAATGTTTACCTATAAATCTGCCGGGCTTGTGCCTAGCCGCCCCTTGTGGTACTGTAAGTCTAATTTCCCCCATTAAAGCTGTGTATATTTTTGACAATCTGTCTGCATTCATTTATGCCACTACAGTCCTTGGACAACTCCATTCTGCCACCACCCCCAATCAGTTAAGCAGCTTGTCTCTAGCGTGTGCCCCCAGTCATGATGTTGTGCCACATCATGAGCCAAAAATAAACAAGACAAATGAAAATGGCACAACAAACTAAAAATGTCAACAAAGAAATAGAAACACAAAAGAGAATCCATAGGAACCATTAGAGTTGAAAAGTACAGTAACTGAAATGAAGAGTTCATCAGAGAGGTTCAAGGGTAGATCAGAAGTGTCAGGAGACAGAATTAGTGCATTCATCGATATCCAGTAGAGAGTATATAACCCAAAGAAGAAAGTGGGGAAAATGAACAATATTAGCAGAGTCTCAGAGAAATGTGAGACATCCAAGTGTATCATTACAAATGCAACGTGAGCCCCTGAAGAAGAGGCAGGTGATATGGAATAATCCTCTTGCATACTATAAAGATTTGTGCTTGATTTGGTTTAATAAAGTACTGACTGGCCAGTAGCCGGGTAGGAAGTATAGGCAGGGTGACCAAACTAAGGATGATGGGAAGGAAAAGGGTGGAGTTAGGAGTCACCATCTACATGTAGAGGGAGCAGGAAAGGAATGTGCCATGCTAATAAAGGTACCACCATGTGGCAGAGCATAAATAAGGAATGTAAAATGTAAGAGTTAGCTAGTAATAAGCCTGAGCTATCAGTCAAACATTTATAATTCATACTCAACCTCTAAGTCCATTATCTGGGAATTGGCAGGTGGTAGGGAAACATCTGTTTACAGGTGGAAGAGAAAAAGGGAACAGAAAGTTATTTAAATAAATAATGGCTAAAACATCCCTGAATCAATGAAGCACACTAGTGTACACACCTAAGAAACTCAACGAAGTAAACATCGATAGAAGTAAAGAACTGTCATAGAAAAAACCATAGCACAAGACAAGGAAAGACAAGGATAAGGATATACTAAAAACTGCAAGGGAAAAGAGACGTGTTGCATACCAGGGAACCTAATAAGCTTAATAGCTGGCTTTTGGTTACAAACAATCCCAGGAAGAAACAGTATCACAGATCCAAATTGCTCACAGGAAACAACTGTCAGTCAAGTCAGGACAATTACCTTTCAAATATGAAGGCAAACTTTTAAGATGTCCTCAGAGAAATTAAGTTGCTAGCTAACTCGCCTCATTAAAAACAGCAAAGGAAGTCTTCAAGCTGAAATGCGTGATCTTAGGTGGTAATTTAAATACTCACAGAAACCAGAGAACACCACTGACACTCCTAAAGACAAAGTAAATGTGGAGCTCTTCACTATGTTCTTTAGAGAAACAAGCAATTGTAGGGAACAGTAGGCAACTGTACTGCTGGGTCCTCTGCTGGACCAACCGTGGATGCTTTTGCTAATAATAGCACAGAAGAGGCTGATGGGAGCAGAGTTAAGAAAATGACACTGGAGGGCAACTCACCTTTAAGACCCCACAATAGAGACAGCCCAACCTAAAAACTATTAAAGGGTCTGCAGAGAAAACTGTCCAAAGACGGTACAAAGCTGACCAATAAGCACCAATAGCTGTATGAGTTGAACGCGCAGTATCTCTCACAGGTTCAAGTCTTCAAGCACTTGGTTCCCTGCTGGTGGTACTGTGTTGCGAGGTTATGATATTTTTTTTTGGATGTAGGTGGGAGCTGGCTGGCAGACTTAGGGCTAGAGGAGTGGGGCCCCCACTTGGGATGGAGCCTCTTTGATTCCTAGTTACCCACACAAATTAACCAGTGCCTTACGTACCTGCTGCCAGCCATCCCCATCATCTTGGAGTGCAGTTCCTGAATCATGAGCCAAAACAAACCCTTCCTGCCTTAAGGAATGTTTGTCAGGTATTCCACAGCATTAAGAAAAATAACAGCTACAAGCATAAAAGAAATGTAAAGGAAAATTACAAGCAGACAATGGTTTATACCCACTAATACACTATACACCCCCAAAAGATGGGATGTAGCTAGGGATAAAGATAAAGTGTGCCAGAGACCTCATTTACTTCTGGTGGGGAATAGAAAATGGTGCCATGTGGTCCATCATTCCACAGCCAGTAATAACCACCCCGAAAGTATCCACCCACACAAATTTATACAGGTATTGATGTAGTATTATGTCTCACAGTCCAAAGCTAAAACCATCTCATGTGTCCATCAACAAATAAGTAGAGAAATAAGTTATCATACATCCATACAATAGGACATTTTAGGACTGTGGAATGCTCCGCCTCAGATGGAATATCGATGATGCCCCCCTCCCCACAAGGCTCAGAGATCTCCACGGGAGAGGGTGTGGAAAAGACCGGCACAGCCAGAGGCAGTAGATGCTTATAATAGAGCAGCATCGTCCAGACACAGCAGGGCAGCTGCACAGATAATCTCACAGCAGCTGCGAGAGCATGTGCAAGACCCATGCAAGCTCAAAGCAGACAGAATGCAGAACTCAGGTAGGGAGGTAGACATAACCCACGCTGCTGAGGAGCTACTGGGAATAGATTGGGAAAGAGAGAGTCAGTTCCCTGTAAGATCGACCAAGTCTGGGGGTGGCCACACACCCGAGAATAAATGGGTAGCACTGATGATGGGTTTAAAGAAGACAGTGAGGACACAAAGTTGTGTCGGTAGAGAAGGGGTGGAACTGAAGGAATTGGGGGATGATCGAAATTCTCAACATTTAGCAAAATATTTAAAAATAAATGATTTATTAATGCTGCACCATCAATGAACTCTGAAAACACTACACTAAATGAAACACACCACTTAACACAGAACTGCATATTATATGACTTAATGTATTTGACTATGTGGAATAGACAGCCAGTAGGTTGACGTCTCTGGGTTGGTGAAAACTGAACAAGAGTTAATGTTTTCAGGCTTTCTCTGTGGATGACAGAAATGTCCTAGTCTGAGGACTTATAAAAACCCCATGAACAAACAATAAACTATAAGCATATACCACAAAATATTTTAATGGTTGAACTGTATCATAAGTAAATTTTATTTCCATAAAAATTCCCAAGACCAGTTTTTGAAAATGCACAAAGTTATTTACAACAAAAGCTATAAAAAGTATTCCACAGAAGAACTTCATAAATAAATGTGGAGAGAGGCTGTTGATGGAGCAGAACACTTGTTAGTGAAGAGATGTCTACTCTCCCTGACACCGCACAAGCTCCGTCCCCTTCCTGGGAGGCCTCAGAGGAAGAAAGGGCTTGTAATTGCCAAAGGCAATCTTGATAAAAAAGAACACAGAGGAAGGGCTCAAACTGCTTGACTTCAACCTGCTTTGTGCTGCTCTGGTAACCAATAGGGTGAGCTCAGCTCAGGGGACCAGCACAGCGTTTCGGACAGCAGGCATAGTGCAGATGCAGATCCATCCTTTAATACTTGACTAACTTTTGCAGAGGCACTAAAGCAATCTCATGGAGAAATGGAAGTCTTTTCAAGAAAGGAAGCTGAAAAGTTATCTCAATACGGAAATACACCAGCTTCCAACTCGACCTCACACTATGTCACAAAAATTGATTTGAGAAAAGCTTCTGAGTCAAAACAATAATTATAAAGTTTTCTTTAAAAGATTGACTTTTATATGTGTGTGTGCATGTCATGTGTTAAGCACAGGTGTGGGTGCCCACAGAGGTCCAGAGAGGGCATCAGATGCCCCGAAGCTGGAGTTACAGGAGAGCTGCCTGACATGGGTACTAGGAACCAGCACCCTTAACCACTAAGCCACCTCTCTGGCTCCAACAATAAAGTTTTATTTTTAAAAAATAAAACAATGAAGGTATCTTTGCAATTTCAGGGTAGCAAAGGAAATTTTGTCCAGTACACAGTAATAATCACGAAAGAAAGATTTAGTCAAAGTCTAAACCGACTTTTCATCAAAAGGTACCATTAAGAAAACTGATGAGCAAACAAACAATCTCCATCACAATGAGAGAAAACATCACAAAGCATTTAGCTGGTACAAAAAAAAAATCTTAGAATATGGAAAACACTACCAACTAACTCTAAAGAAGAGAGGAAATGAACGCAAGCAGATGATATGCAAATAGGGAGACATATGAACAGTCACTATGCAAAAGGCCAGACGAAACAGTGTCGTTAATCGCAAAGCAAATCTGCCAAGAGGTACCACTAAATACACAGCAAGATGGTAAAATCAGAAAGACTAAGCCCACCAAACTTTAATGTGATCCGGAAAGTCTGGAGTTACGTGCACTGCCAGTGGGAGGGTAAACTGAGGCAAGCATTTTGGAACAGCAGCTTCTTCTAATGTTAAAATTAGGTAGCTTTTGACTCACAAGGGCTACTCATAGATATTTTAAGAAACAAAACAACAACATGCATCAATGGAAAGAACTATGTAAAAACATTTATGGAGAATTTATTTATAATTGGAGAAATCCCCAATGCTACCAAGAATAGACTGCACTCAATGGGGTGACATACAGCTCAGCAATAAAGAGGAATAAAATAGAGATATTTACACCAACATGAATGAATTAGAAGACACTCTACTGATCAAAAGCTCCCATGCACCGAAGAGAGCACATTGTATGATTTCCAAATATAAAGTTTAAATAGACAAAGCTAATCTGAAGTTAAAAAGAAAAAGAGAAAGGAAAGAAAGAAGATATAGGAGAGGTAAAGAGAGGATGCCTGACACCAGGGGGTGAGGATTGGCTGAGCTGGAGTGGGTGCCTGACACCCGGAGATGACGGTTGGCTGGAAGAGCACAGAAGGGATATCAGTGAGCAGTGTTCTTCTGTCAGGACTGATTGGCTCCGACACACATTTCAAAGCATGAATCATTAACATGGCTAAAATTTCAAAATAAAAAATGTTACCTTTTATCAGTGGGGGTGGGGAAGTAGCAGGAAAAACAAAAACAGCCAAGTGAAAAACAGGAAAAAAGAATAGTAGTGTGGGTCAGATTTCCGTCACCACGACCAATGCTAGAGAGAAAGGATTTAAACAGCGGAAAGCTTGTTTCTGCTCATGGTCTCAGAAGGTCCCTGTTCACAGGCCTCCATTGTTCCTTGGTTACTGAGAGGAGCAGCTCATGCCATGGTGGTCAAGAAGCAGAAAGAAATGCCTGTAACAGGGCTTCTGGCTTCCCTCTTGCCCCATCCATGGCACCCACGTTTGGGGTAGGTCTTCCCCCCTAGTCAGAGGTCTCTGGCGACCCTCACAGACACCACGGTGTGTTTTACTGGTCTTCTAGGTGGTTTTCATGCCAGACAAGTTGATGGGCCAAGCTAGGATGCTGGGGGCATGGGGATTTCTCAGGCACTCACTTCTCACTTATGTGTGCAAAAATTTTATGGTAAATTGCTAGAACTAAATAAAGTGGAATAGAGAAGGGCAGGAGGAAAGGTGGGAGGGAGGGTGGAAAGGTGGGAGTAAGGGAGAGACAGGGAGATGGACAAGTAGACAAGGAATGAATTGAAACCATTAATCTGGTTTTGTTCTCTTTTTTCCCCCACAGAAATCCAACAGCAAACCAATCCTTTGAGACAGATTATTTTGAGTCAATTAAATAACAACCATTTAAAAGATCATACCAATTCAGAGCAGGGATTTGGGAAATGGGTGAATTTAACACATGAATAACCAGCATCTTCCCTTTCCTGCATAAGTGCCTCCAGGCCAGGTTTTGCAGCCTGGACTGGACTAGACTGGACTGGAAGGACTCACATTTTGGACTCTAAAATTCTTTGTTGTTAAGTTTTCTTTCTACTGTGACAGACTCAGCAGCATCATCCCCTATACACAAACACACATGAATTCACTCTGACACACACACACACACATTTATACTGAGACATAGACACACACAGATACACAGATACACACATTCACACTGACACATAGACACACACAGATACACACATTCACACTGACACATAGACATGTATAAACAAACACACTGACACAGGCACATATATATAGACATGCACAAAGACACTCATACACACAGACATGCCAATGTGCACACACACATGCTCACAGACACACTGACATAGGCACACATAGACACATAGACATACAGACACAGACAAAGAAACATTGACACAGATATAGATACACAGACACACATGCACATGGACATATATATGTGCACATAGACACAGACCACACAAATACACACAGACACATAAACACACACAAATTAACACAGAGAAATAAATGCACACAGACACACATATACACAAAACCATAGACACACAGACACACAAAAATATAGTTGTTTAGAAACACAGAACTACAGTTGCACAGACACATGTGCATAAACACATTAAACACACACCAGACAACCAAAAATGTCTCTAGACATTGTTAAATGTCACTGTGGAGGGACAAATGGTCCAGCAAAGAATGAATAGCCTAGAATATACTTCCTTGACAAAGATGCCATCCCTTCTGGGAATGAAAATTGGCTCTTGTGGCCAGGCAGTGGTGGCACACACCTTTAATCCCAGCACTTCAGAGGCAGAGGCAGGCAGATCTCTGTGAGTTCAAGACCAGCCTACTACAAGAGGTAATTCCAGGACAGGCTCCAAAGTTACACAGGGAACCCCGTCTCGAAAAAGCAAAAAAAAAAAAAAAAAAGGAAGGAAGGAAGGAAGGAAGGAAGGAAGGAAGAAGAAAGAAAGAAAGAAAGAGTCTTATGTATATATTATAGTCATTTGGGAAAAATATCAAGGGAGGGAAACAATGAGGAACTCTTGGCAAGTTTGCTGGTGTCTCTTGACATGATGGTGATGCTGGGAGCCTTTATTCTTAAGTACATTAAAAGAATTATAATCTGCGACATTAAAATTTCATAGTGGGACTTAGGGGTAAGTCTAACCAGCTCCACAGGAAGAGGTGGGGACTATGATAAACAATGGAGACATGCTACTCCAGGGGGCGATGCTTGCCGTGCTGGGAGACAGATGTTTGCCTAGCATGTGTGAGCATGCACAGAGCCCTCGGTTTAACTCCTAGTACCAAACTGAGCTTTCTCTCTCTCTAGACATTTGTCTCCTCAAGGCAAGCCATTCAACATGGACACAGATCTTCCCGCGAGTAGAAAGACAGGACTAAATAAATTCAGTAGCTTCTCAGAATCTTCCCAGTTGTTCTGGAAGCTTGGGATGGAAGATAATGATTTAGATGGGGAGAAGAGTACTATGAAGGGCTTGTGTCTCACATGCCTGCTGATATTCCTTGGCATGACAGTAAGATTGGAAGCTTTACTGTTTATACTACAAGACAATTCACACAAGGTGTGACCTCAAACCACCAGCAGTATGTCCTGGTTGAACCAATGACCTATGTAGCTGATGCCCTTTTTATTAAATACTTAAAAGAAGCATAAATAAGCAAATGCCAAGCATTCTGCCTACCAACAAAAACCCATGAGAGCGATGGTATTCCATCAAAGGAGGCACAACCAATGAATCTTGCAACCCTTTCCCACTCCCATGGTTCCTCCTTCTCCATGCAAAAGACAGCCTAGCCACTTAAGCAGCAGCTACTTTATGACACTGAATATTCATGCTTGACAGAGTTCAACCTGGCATAGATGAGATCTTGCGATAATTTCCCAAGTTGTAGCTAAAACCTATTTAGATGCCACTGCCAGGAGCAAATACCCAGACGCTGGGCTTGAGAAGACAGACACACTGGTGCACACTCTGCTTTCAAGGACTTTGCTGTCAGAAACACCACCGAGGCTGAACAGGAACCTAACAGCAAACGGATCATCTACGCTGAAGGCATTGGAGCATCCAAGTGATGTTTCTGACTTCAAAACGGTGGCAACGTGGAACAGCAGAATGGTGGCTAACTTTATGTCAGCGTGGCTCATGATGGTTCCAGTGGCTTGATCCAAGCCACGCTAAACATTGCTGCTTCCTGGGAAGTGCCAGTTTTACAGTCAGGTGACTTTAAATATTCTGATTTCAAGCTGCACTGCTAGTGAGGCTCATCCCATCAGCTATAAACCTTAATAGGGAAGACTGGGGTTTTCTCAATAGGAAAGAATTTGTCTTTAGAAGCGCCACACAGAAGGCTGAGAACACAGCTCTGCGGTAGGTAATTTGCCTACTGTGTGTAAGCACCTGGCTTCAGTTTCCGGCATGGAGCATGGAGCTCAGCGGTAAAGCTTGCGTCTGGCATACACAAAGCTTTGGGTTTGATGTTTAGCACCTCACAAACCAGATAAGATGGGGCCTGCCTGTCATACCAGCACTTCTGAGATAGAGGCAGGAGGATCAGCAAAATTGCCTTTGGCTACATGCACACACAGGTAATATCCAGACAATCACCCAGATACTCAGCTTGGGTTCAAGGTCAGTCTGAGCTACAAGAGATTCTACAATTAAAAAACAACAACAATAAAAAACAGTGTCATCTTGGGTATCCCACCTTGATGATCCATCGGATATATTTTGACTTCAAGATGGTAACATCAACTTTTCCTTGAAATCCTAACCTGCCAGCCTGCCTTACTTAAGACTAGCCACCCCAGTCTCAGGAGACAATTCCTGCAAATACATGTCTTGAGAAAGAAGACAGAAAGACAGTCTATTGGTTCTATGGTTCTGGAGAACCCTGAAAAGTTCAAGCAAAATGTGGATTCCACCTGGCAGTGCCTGCACTCCACCCCACTGGAGCGAGAAGAGAAGGAGGTAGCGATAAAGCTGCTAATTTCCCGAGCTGAGGACAGCTCACTCGTCCTGGCTAAAGGGGACAGCAATGGTAAGAAGCAGCCTTTTCAACCCATGGGACCCTGCTAATTATGGAGCCAGAGGCACCAGGTACAATGAAAGGCAGATGAGTCGGGACTGCAGGAATAGGTAAGCAGAGAGGTCCTGTAAGGAGAGGCCCTCGCACTCCTAATCCTCTAAAGCCCAGAAGTCACCCACAACCTGAGTCTCCACGTTTTGGGTTTGGGCTTTGGAGTAACCATGGAATAATCAGACTGAAAATACAGTGACTGACGAAAGTCTAGTGGGTAACCCAAGAAGCACCAAGGTCTCCTGCATAGCACCTGGAGCTCTGTCACGCCTCTGGAAGAAACCAGGGAGCCCTCCCTGAGGATGCAACAGACTCAGGGCAAAGGCCAGATGCTAACAAACAGGGCCCGTGACTGAGTACTGCTCCCTCCCGGTCACCTGTGGCAGTGCTAATGGGCCTTGTCTAAGTAGCTTTGCTCATCCATCCTTAAGTTAGAACACACGGCTGAGAACACCAGGTCTCTGAACAGAGCAGCAGGTGAGGAGATAGAGAAGGCAAGGCGAAACTCCAGACACACAGAGATAAGAGTTATCCCGTCTGTGAGAAAAAGAACAAGGTATTAAATTTGTTAAAAATATCAAGTTTGAGAAAGCTCTTAGAAATTAAAAATAGAAAAAAATTAATGCCAATTCTATAGAACTTTATACGGTTCTGTAGGTTTTAAATCTCCAAGAAGGTGAATAGAAAGCCGACAAAGACGACAGACAACAGGAAGGAGAGATAACGAAAGAGTGACTCGGTATCTGCCTATACAGACCTAGAAAAGAAACAGGGGGCGCAGTAATAGGAGCGACAAAATTCCCAATTAAAAAGACACATCCAGTGACCAGGACAATAAATACAGAAATAGAAGTCGAGTGGGATGTGCCATTCCAGATGACCAGTGGTAGAGAATGGGTCCTTAAGAAGTCACAAAGGGGCAGGGGAGCAAAAGTTAAGTGTCCTTATTTTAAGACAGGATCTCATGTGACTCAGGCTAGCCCTAAAAAGCACCTCCCCCACACGTGCCTCAGGCACACTGCAACCTGGGGACCCTCGTGGAAATGACTGATAACCTGAATTTCCACGCTAAGAGCATAAAAACCTCAAGATACATAACTCGTGTTACTCTCTGGTGAGAAACCATGGAGATTTTCCTCTTGGAAGTTGTCCCTACCCCAGATTCCCTTTGTAGGTCCCCCCTGTTGAAGGAGCTGCGGCTGCGTTCCTGCCACCCGGCTTCCAGCCGCCTGGCTAGGTTATGCCCCAAAATAACAACACACAAACTCTATTCATATAAACACTGCTTGGCCCATTTCTATTAATGTGTGTAGCACCACGAGGTGGTGACTTACCAGGGAGATTCTAGTCTACGTCCATCTTGGGTCAGAGCTTCATCGCATCTGCCCCAGAGAGGAGAGCTATGGAGTCTGAGCTCACTTTCTCTTCCTCCCAGCATTCTGTTCTGTTTACTCTACCCATCTAAAGGCCGGCCTATCAAATGGGCCAAGGCAGTTTCTTTATTAGCCAATGACCTTCCTCCATCACCCCCCACTTGCATCACCCGGCATCCCAACTCTAGAGTTTGCCTTCACATTCAGGAAGGACAGAGTCAACTTCGTCCTTGCCTTTTCCACCCAGTGTGCAGCCCAGTATCCACTAAAGACCAAGGGCTCACAAAGTCAGCTGTAATCGATATGCTTTTATACCTTCTCTGCCATAAAAATGCATCCTGTAAGCCAGAGCTGCCCTATTTTATGCAGAGTTGTTTAAAAATGAGACTTCCCGGGCTGGAAATGCAAATCAGTGGGACAGCACTTGCTCGACAATACTGAGGCCCTGGATTCCATCCCCAGCACCATTTAAAAAGCAAACAAACGAACAAGACCGTGTGTGTGTGTGTGTGTGTGTGTGTGTGTGTGTGTGTGTTTGGAGTGCAAGGTAGGATCCTGGAGACAGGAACTGAATCAGAAGCCGAGTGCTGCTTACTGATTTGTTCCATGTGGCTTGCTCAGTTTGTTTTCTTACAGCACCCAGGACCACCAGCCCAGGGATGGTACTGCCTACATCTATCACTAGTCAAGGAAATGTCCCTACACACTTGTCTACGGGCCAATCTTGTAGAGACATTTTCTCAAATAAGGTTCCCTTTTTCCAGATGACCGTAGCTTGTGTCAAGTTGACAAAACAAACAAACAAACAAACAAACAAAAAACCTAACCAGCCCAGCTGATTTAAGACAAGAGTTTTGCTATGCAGTCTAGACTGCTCTCAGCCCCACAGTTCCTCTGTCCGCTACTTCCCTCTTTCTGCAATTATAGGTATCCTGCCTTAGCGATGTTCTGTGATACCCTTGCTTTGGTACCAGCAAGGCTGCTAATCTTTCTCCACAAAGGGCAGATCGTCACTATAATTCCACGGGCTCTATGTACCTTTCACAACTATTCAGCCCCGTCATTGTAGAGTGAAAACCACTGTGGACAACAAGTAGATGAAAGGGCATCTTGACGCTCCAGTACAGAGTGACTAGAGACAGGAGCAGTGGCTGGAAGTGGCTCACATGCTGACACGTGGACGCTATTGCTCTCACCAGAGGGGGAAAGGAGTTCTTGACAACCACTATTTTTTTCAGGACAGAGGTTTTTTGACAGCTTGACAGGACTATGATTTGCTATCTCCGACTTCTCCCTCCTCCCAGAAGCTGAACTGATAGCCACCCAAAACTTGAGACCGTTCCCTGTTCTGAACACCCTCATATTCAGCCCCTGGAGAAGGCGCAATGCTAACGCTTCTTTAAATTCTAAATTTCAAACCACTTGCTCTGTGCAGTTGTGGTTTCTGCTCTTCCAGTCAAGGAAACCCAGGCCGTCTCCCAGAGCAAATCCCCTGAGGATGCTGCTATGGGCTTTGCTGCTTGCTGCATGAACACACCACACTAGAGCCATTCAGCTACATAAGGGAGATTCAGACCAAGCTCTTTTCTTTCCAAAACAAACTGATATCTGTTCTTAAGACTGAAGAAAAACCAAGCGTTCACCGGGATGATATGAGAATGTGGATGACATCCAGCTACCAGCAATCTGTGACTAGAGGAGCCCTGCCCACGTCTCTTTAGCCTGGGATCCGCCTCATCCAGCCACTCAAGTCTAGACTAGAAAACTGATCTTGTAAGGAACATAGAGTATTTGTAACAAAATGGGGTCCGCTGAGGTCATCCCTTCTGAGGAGTAAAAAGTCACACCAATCGTGAGGTGTCCTAAGAGTGACAATAAGAACCCCAGGGCACAGCACTAATGGCTTTCTCTTTGGATAAGGCAGCTCACTTCAAGATAACACTGCCTGGTCACAAGTAGGGGAAAGAGCACAGACGCAAACAATGTCATTAAAACCCAGAGACTGTGATGGACATCTTGTCTGCCAGCAAGACTGAATGAGCATCTTAAGGAGCATCTATAACAGTCTCTGCCCAAAAGCCTGTTGAGCACGTAGCCCTGCCAGCCACATCTGCAAGGCAGGCAGCCAGAAGAAGCCTGTGAGAAAGCCAGCCAGCTTTTGTCAGAGGAGGAGAAACACACATCTAAAATAAACATTTCCTTAAGACTTGTCTACTAATCTCTAAGGTCCAGAGTCTGCCCGCTTGAGGTATGCACATGAGAGCTACTTCCTGCCCAAGTTCAAATGCACCAGCAGACACTAAGCTATGCTACAGTCCTCAAATGTTTGAAAAGGAAGGATTCAGATTTTCTATTTTAGGAAAGGTTTTATGTCCTTGTGATCTTAAAATTTAAAAACCCTTTAGAATGTAACATTAGCAGTAAGTCTTTGTGGGGGGCGGAACGTAATCAAGAAGTATAATGATAAGAAGATGGCTCAGTTAGTAAGGTGTTTGCCAGGCAAGTGTAAGAAGCTGAATTAGGATCTCCAGGTCCGTATTTTAGAAAAAAGAAAGCTGGGCATAGAGATGCATATCTGGAATGCCAGACCAGTAAGGCAGAGATGGGTGGATCTCAGTAGCTTTTTATTCAACAAGCCTAGCCCAGTCACTGAGCTCCAGGTAAAAGCATAAGGCAGAGAGTAACCAAGGAGGATACTGTATGTCTGCCTTTAGCTTCCACATATGCAACACACACACACACACGTGCACATGATTATATACACCCATGTGTATGTACACACACAATACATACATTATAAGAAACAACACAACGTCAGCAAGAGAGGACTTGAGTAAACCTACCTACAATGAAGTGGATGGAGAACTTATAGGAGCTAACCCCCACCTTAAATACTATTCCAGATCCCTTAAAACATTAAAGCTTTGGAACCCTTGACAGTAAGGGCATAATAATCGAATATAGCAGGAACCCTTCCAACTGGCACCTGACCACAAAACATACACTCACATGAACTGTGACCTGAGAACAGCAAGGTTGGAAAGAAGCACTTTCTCGTTCTGACCCAAGCCCAGAGTAACCTTGGGCTACAAGCTCTTCTATCCCCATGTCCTGGCATTGGCACTTCAGTGGCATCGCAAAGCAGCGTATGGTGGCTCTGAAGCCCACTCTTTTGGGCTTATGGCATTGGATCTGGCTGTTTATAAACGTCCTAAGCCACTGAAACGGCTGTCACAAATATGGTAACAGAACATATACTCATTCCTGAATAGCTCTGGAGAGCAGAATTCCTGAACTGAAAATGCAGACGTCAGCAGGGCCACACTTCTAGGCTCTACAGAAGAACCAGTCCTTCAGCATCTCCCAGCTCTGGCGGGTCCAGGTGTTCCCTGTCTGCGGCTGCATCGCTCCATCACGGGGTGTCTTCACTTAGTCTTCGCCCCACCTCTATCTCCAATATCCTCTGCCTGTCTCCCATAAGAACATCTACTGAGGCGGGTGAGATGGCTCGGGGGTTAGGAGCACCAGCTCCTCTTCCAGAGGACTCAGGTCCAATTCCCAGCACCCACATGGCAGCTCACAACTGTCTGCAACTCCAGTTCCAGGAGATGTGATACCTTCACACCAATGCATATATATAAAAAAAAAAACTAAATAAGTTCTTAGAAAAAGAACATCTGTCATTGGTTTGGGGAATATCCTAAATCTAAGTGTTTACCTAAATATCTTTAACTAGTGGGGTTTTATTCCCTTTGGTAATTAAACACTAAGGTTTCTTTAAAGCAAAAAGCATGCATGGAGAATGGTCAGAGTAGTCCAGTTATTTAACACATCCATTTTCTTATGTAGTCAGGGTATGTGCATGCGTGTGTGTGTATGTGTGTGCATGTGTGTGTTGAGAACTCCTGAAGTAAATCCCTTGGCAAATTTCTAATATTTATTACAGTACTATTAACTACAACCCTAAAAAAATAAAGTCAATAAAGTCATGTTTATAAGTTCTAGGACTAAGGACTGGGTTTACTTAGAGGAAGAGGGACAGTATTCAACTTGCCATAATCTTCTTAGCTATGGAGAAGGAAATGAGGCATTTACTAACATGGCATATGAACACTGAATTGCAGTAAATCTTCCAAAGGCCGAAAACACCACCATGCCCGAGGCCGCCTTCCTCAGATCAGCAGCTGACCCTGTCTGAGCCTCACTGTTTTGTGTGTAAGAAGAGATCAGCCCCAACCTGGAAGGTTGCGGTGCTGCAACAGGGCTGGCAATGATCCCTTAGAGTGTCTGTCACTCCCATAGCTCATCGAAAGACCCTACTTTCCCGTATCTCTGGGGAAAATGTCCGATGTTTCTCAATTCAGCCACTAACGGGTACAGTGCACCTTTAGCACAGGATTTGGGGGAAATCCCATTAAGATAAAAGGCTTGCCAAAAGTAAACAATGGTTAGACCCGCGGCAAACCAAGGACTTCACAGTCTGACAGGAGCCTTTCTCATTCCAGACAGTCAGTCACCTGCAGCCTTAGCCTGTCTCCAATCCCCCAACATCCACAACATCACAGACAGCCTACTACACCTGTGGACTTCCAGGGCTGGATTTGGTCTTATCTGGCTTTGGATTCCCAGCACCAATACCTGGTGCCTGAGCATTCGCTAAACACCACTCAGTGACTGGAAACACCAGCCCCGGTCATAAACAACAATAGGGAGAGCGACGGTGACAAGCCCAGCCCCCAAGTGCCTTATACTCGGGGGACTAAATAAAACAATGGACCTCCAGAAATGTTCGTGAGCATCATCTCTGACTTTACCCCTCACTCCTACCGATCTCCATTAAACACAGTGGGACCCGAGGCTCAGAAAGGTGACTTGAAATTGCTGAGACCTGGCAGAGCCAGGATGTGTCACAATTCAGAGACCCGTGGCTTTCCTGCTCTACCATGCTGCTGCTGGTTCAGACTAGTCTGTGTGTCCGGCTGATCGAGGCTCCAGTGCCTACAGTGAAACTATATATTGAGGTGCATGGGAACATACACATTTTCATAGGCATCGTGTGTATGTGTATGCATACATGTTATATATACGTTCACCTTCACTTGATAAAAATACTAGACACAATGCCAAATTGAACAGAAGCATCCAGGAGCTTGGCAAGTTCCCTTTGCACTGTCAAATTCTTGAGTCATACCATCCAGGGGTGAACTGTCACCTGCCACATTCTTCCAAGCTCACAGCAGCAACATATGCAACACTAGGTAAAGCCCAATGCCTTGACCGCCAGTTCCCATGACCGCCCCTGGAATGTTATATTTCTCAGCCATCTACCCCACAGTGAAGAAAAACTGCACCGTGCTGACATTCAGGTACCCAAACCATTCTCTTCATTTAAACACCCCCCCCAAAAAACTGAGCAGGAGAACAAAAGCGCCCTCGCCGTGGACTTACAGGAGGAGTGGATGCTGGGGAAGCTTTTGCGGCCCTCGGATACCAGGTCAGGGTCCCCCGTGCAGTGCATCTCCGAGTTCATCACCCCATCTGGAAAGCAGCGGTAAAAGAAATCGGGGCGAGGTCTACAAAAGACACCATGGACATTTTCAATATACAACGCTGCCATCACAACAAACCCCAAGCTGATCCCTGCTCCCCCCAACAACCCCCACCCCTCTGCAAGGCCCCTCTGTCATCAACAATGGGAGTTTCCCCCAGAATCCTCTGCATACAGTTGCTGGGGCATTCTCAGGCTTTGGGGTCAAAAAGATTGCAATTGGGGCTAGTTTTGTAGCCAGAGGGAGGTCTCAGCCTTCCCTACTCTCATTTCCACGTCTGTAAAGGGAAACCAGTACCCCATCAAAGCTGAGGTCTTGAGCATTAAGTAGTGGGACTTCCTGAGGTACCTAAGCATGGTGTCAGCAAAGTAGAAAGAACGTCCTATGTTGATCTACTGTTCCACCAATCTAGACCCTGCGCCCGCCCCCCAGTTTCTGAGAGTCCGGGACATGACACCCCTACATGCCAAGTTTTGGTGACCAGTTGCCTTAATCTGTGGCCCTCAACCTGGCTGGGGAACTTGACGACTTAGCCACACAAGATGAGGAGTTCAGTAACCTAGGCTGGTGTCTCTGGCCTAAAGCGGAAGTGAGACAGAGATCTCTGGAGGAAAGAAGGGTGGCTCTGGCCCTGAAGCCAAACCATTCAAGGGCATCCCCGGCTAATATTAACTTATCCTTGAGTGTGGGTGCAGGGCCAGGCACTGCACATTTACCAGGTCATATAATGCCTGTGCCAATCCTTGAGGCAGGGTCAGGGCTCTGAAGGAGCTGACACTCCTGCCAAGGTCACTCGTGATCAGCAAACACAAGCTGCAGAATTGAATCCTGTGCCTAACATTTGACCACGTGTTTGAATGCCCTACTCAAGTGAGGATTCCAGTGTGGAGGTGTACCAGCCCTCTAGTCTGTACCGAGTCAGCCAAGATCGCTGTGTGGATAACACGGGTGACACCTGCTAAAGCTGGCAGCACACCTCCCTTTTACCCGGGCACACTGGGTCACTCCTGCCTCAAATGGATTCATGCATCGAACCTCCTAGCTCTGGGATCTATCAGACCCGCTCTTGTGCTGTGTTTCTCGGACCCAGCCAGTGTTTCTCCAAGGCAACGGTTGTCCACCTACTCAACCAGAACCCCAGGGGGTAAGCCCTTAGAATCAGCACTTTATCTGGACCCCAACTACATGCTAAGCATGGAGGGATCCAGAAGGGCATTGCAGTATAGGGTCTTTTATTAACCCAGGTTTGCCCATCTTCCACTCCTTGATGCCTAGCCTAGCACCCTGTTGCTGAGGTTGTAATGGAATCTCGTTTGTTCAAGGCCAGGAGCTAGAAGCTGGAGCTCATGTCCGCTGTAGTATTGAGAGGCCTTCGGGCTTCTCATTCTCCCCAGAGACTGACTCTCTACCGGAGCAGCCAGAGAGAAGGGAGAGGAAATGAAAACCAGACTTCATTTCTCAGGAGCAGTAAGAGGAGTGTGGCGGAAAGGCAGATCTGAAATGCCAGCCCATACATCTCGCCCCAAAGGAAACTGCAATATAGAAGTGATCTTATTAATTTGCTAAAGGCCAAAACTGACAAGTGCAGAAGCCTGGCCTGGTGCTGGGAAAGCAATGGATGGCTCTGGAAAGGCCAATAGCAGGCTTCGGCCAGAAGAAAGTGTGGTCAGTCAGCCAGGGGACATGCTCGTGCCAGTGAACTCCTCCCTAAAATAGTGAGCTCATGATTCAAAGGAAAGAAAAGCTGTACTGAAGGTCATAAATCCCAGAAGGGCAACAATTTAAGGGAAAATCGGACACCCTGGAATCTGTCCTACCCAGTGTCATGGTCCCCATGCAGGCTAACTTGGTAGTATAAGCCATCATTTGTCTCTTCTTGGAACTTACCTTCCCACTATTAATTTAATAGTGTTTGTGCAGACTCCATTCAAAGCAAGAGCCAAGGACACCGCTACAAAACAAAACCAACAGACAGAAGAAAAAATAGTTGGATCTTGCATTAAAAAAAAAATCATTACTGTAACCACCACCGCCATCATCACCATTATTAGCACCATTATCATTAACATAGCATCATCATCACTACTGTCACCGTCATCATCATCACTACCGTCACCATCATCATCATCATCATCATCACTACCGTCACCACCATCATCATCATCACTACCATCACCATCATCATCATCATCATCATCATCACTACTGTCACCGTCATCATCATCACTACCGTCACCATCATCATCATCATCATCATCACTACCGTCACCATCATCATCATCATCACTACCGTCACCACCATCATCATCATCACTACCGTCACCATCATCATCATCATCATCACTACCGTCACCACCATCATCATCATCATCATCACTACCGTCACCACCATCATCATCATCACTACCGTCACCATCATCATCATCATCATCACTACCATCACCACCATCATCATCATCATCACTACCGTCACCATCATCATCATCATCACTACCGTCACCACCATCATCATCATCACTACCGTCACCACCATCATCATCATCATCACCACCATCACCACCATCATCATCATCACCACCACCATCATCATCATCACTACCGTCACCACCATCATCATCATCACTACCGTCACCACCATCATCATCATCACTACCGTCACCATCATCATCATCATCACTACCGTCACCACCATCATCATCATCACTACCGTCACCACCATCATCATCATCATCACCACCATCACCACCATCATCATCATCACCACCATCACCATCATCACCATCACCATCATCATCATCACTAGCATCACCATCGTCACCATCATCATCATCATCACTACCATCACCACCATCATCATCATCACTACCGTCACCACCATCATCATCATCATCACTACCGTCACCACCATCATCATCATCATCACTACCGTCACCACCATCATCATCATCATCACTACCGTCACCACCATCATCATCATCATCACCACCATCACCACCATCATCATCATCACCACCACCATCATCATCATCACTACCGTCACCACCATCATCATCATCACTACCGTCACCACCATCATCATCATCACTACCGTCACCATCATCATCATCATCACTACCGTCACCACCATCATCATCATCACTACCGTCACCACCATCATCATCATCATCACCACCATCACCACCATCATCATCATCACCACCACCATCATCATCATCACTACCGTCACCACCATCATCATCATCACTACCGTCACCACCATCATCATCATCACTACCGTCACCATCATCATCATCACTACCGTCACCACCATCATCATCATCACTACCGTCACCACCATCATCATCATCATCACCACCATCACCACCATCATCATCATCACCACCATCACCATCATCACCATCACCATCATCATCATCACTAGCATCACCATCGTCACCATCATCATCATCATCACTACCATCACCACCACCATCATCATCACTACCGTCACCACCATCATCATCATCATCACTAGCATCACCATCATCATCATCACTACCATCACCACCATCATCATCATCACTACCGTCACCACCATCATCATCATCACTACCGTCACCATCATCATCATCATCATCACTACCGTCACCACCATCATCATCACTACCATCACCATCATCATCATCATCACTACCGTCACCATCATCATCATCATCATCGCTACCGTCACCATCATCATCACCACTATTGTCACCCATCACCATGGTGACCACCACCATTATTATGGCCATCAGCCATCACTCTCATTATTATTATTGTTGTCATCACCTATAATTACACTTAATTTACGACCACAGAGTTGTTAAATAATACTTTAGAAACATAGTGAAGCTTTGTTGCTAGAGCAAAATATAATTGGGGAAGGACTATGGAGGTTGTCCCATAAAATGCCACATTCCTATGATATGAAATCTTTCCTTCATGACCAGAATTTTCAGCCTCCCAAACAAACCCATCTATCACTTGCTAGCCTGATATAAACAACGGCATGTAGAATTTCTTTTATTAGTAGCAAGACACATAACTTGTTTTTTTATTTCCTCCTGGCAATTTCCTCAGACATAATTCGAATCAGAGCTGCTGCCAGAATCCTTCTGAAGAGCAGGACAGCCTCACCAGGCCTCTGTCATCCCTGACCCATCACCTACCAACAGCTGTCCATCACTGTTCCCAACAGGGCGGAGAGTCCAGAAGGGAACTTTTGTCATCTAAACCAGCAAGAACTTCTAGAATACATTATTTTAAAATATACAGCCCAGGGACCTTCTCCAAGCAGCCTGGAAACCTGCTAAGATAAGGGGCAGACTAAACACAGGGGGCAGCAACATGAGTCAATATCCTTTCCTATAAAAACCTTGACTTTCCCCTTAAGCCAGGCAGTGGTGGCGCACGCCTTTAATCCCAGCACTCGGGAGGCAGAGGCAGGTGGATCTCTGTGAGTTCGAGGCCAGCCTGGTCTACAAGAGCTAGTTCCAGGAGAGGAACCAAAAGCTACGGAGAAACCCTGTCTCGAAAATTTAAAAAAAAAAAAACACAAAAAAAAAACCCTTGACTTTCCCCCTTCCAGTTTGTTATGAAGACTTAAGAGGCAGAGTTATCACAGTCAGTGTGATGAAGGCCAGATGTCTTTCATAAGTGACAGAAACTCAGGGAGGCCCTCTTCTGCTTTGTTGAGTAATAAAAACGCGTGAGCTACCATTTCTCTTTGGAAAATATCAGCTCCTTGATACCAGCAGAGACTCGTGTAAGATGGATGTAGCAGAGGGACATTTTCAGGACGGCCCTGCCTCGAGTGATCCATTCTCATCAAGGGAGACAGAGGAGTCATTCTACAGCAGAAGGTGCTGTGGCCTAGCCATCACAGCCACCAGTGCGCATGCTTTTAGCCCGATGTGTTTAGATGAAAATGAAAAACTAAACACCTGAGTGGAGATGGAGCATTCCTGGCTGTTTATGAACGAAGTGGGAAAGGGACAGGCCCTGTTGGAGAGCGGAGCATGAGTCAGTACCACAGTACTGCCATCGGAATGCCAAATGTGCGAGCCTGACAAGCCTGGCTCTAAGTCTGGAAGATCCAGTGACTACAGTCTCTACAAACAGATCTTTCCTACCAGAAAGGCCAGCTCCCCTCTCCTCCACAAGTGCGGGGCAGAGGTGAGAGGCCTCTTTTGCAGAAGAGAGAAAATCCCCTACACTGTCTTGACTGAGTTCTCCCAGAGAGTCCTGACCACATACAAACTGTGAGATAGCACGGAAATGACAGTGGCGGGCTTTCCCGTTAGGGTTGGCCCTGCTGTGATTTCGTAGCCTCGGTGAAGGTCAGCCATCTGCGAGCAAACATTACTGGCTGATCTTTCACTGTCCTGCATAAATCTCAGTGAATTCATACACAGCTCCATGGCTCCAGAGCCCAGTACACCCCATACACACTTGGGGCCGAGTGGGCTTGCAGACAGTACAGTCTCTGCAAAGGTTTGAAGTAAGTGAGCTGGAAAATACCAGCAGACGCACTGTATGATCCACATGCCTGAAAGAGACAGAGAAGGATGGGAAGCTGGGGTGACCACATTCAGGAGAGCGCGAGTTGCTTCAGCATCCTGGAAGTACATGGGACTGATTAATTTTTATCTGAATGATACGGTTTGACAGGGTACTGAGGAGAGGGCATCCAAATGACAGGGTATTGACGCAGGGATCTTTGTGAGGTATCTATCCCAATATTCCTCATTCTCTAGATTGAAGGCAGGGCTCTGATCAGATGCTTGGTGGCTGGGAAGGCAGGAGAATGCATGGCCCCAAGCAAGAGTTCTTGCTGACTAAGGAGAGCCCCACAGGTCTAACTCATGCGGTGTTTTTACAGCATCTGGCAGCACCATTTTTACTGGTGGATCAGAAACACAAACAAGACTAGCTGATGAAGAAATTCAAAGTGGCATTTCCTATGGGTTGCCTTGCTAGGGGCTGGTTTCGAGGGCATTGAGGGTTATGGGCCTGCAGAGGAGTTGAGAGCTTCTGCTGGTATTATTTGTGTAGTTTTAGGCAGTCCAGTACTTTCCATACCAGGGTTCCTGGCTAGTCTATAGCCTGAATACCTATAAGCTAGATGCTGTACAGGGAAAACGCTGCCAATCTTGTCTGTATGTAGCAGAGGGGAACTCTTGGGGCTCGGGTGTAAGCGCCTGGGTTAAAATCTTCTAAATACCCTCAGTACAGAACGACATGACACTGGTCCTCCCCTCCCCGAGAGAGTTCTGAATTCCAGGCTTGATTAGAAACTGCCTTGTCTTCTGATGACAATGTTTAAGGTCGCCCTCCTGCCTCCAAATTTTCCTTCAAGTGTGGGTTGTTTGCAACCTCTGTGCACACTGTTGGCTTTCCGTCACTTTCTGGACAGAAACTCATTGATTTCGGCAAACAGAACAGCCAATAATTCCTTTTTAGTTACCGCAGAGGAGGCAGGGTATGGTGCTCAATTTTGAAGTGCCACCCTAAGGGAGATTTAGCCAGGACTGAAAATGTCTAGAGGAGGTAGCCAGGGCTGCTTAGAGACGTCACAGGAACACAGATCCATAGCCAGCAGTAAATTATAGCCACAACTATGACAGCCATTCTTGGGTCGTGCGACCAAACTCTCAGTCTACAGGTTAGTAGCCCAGAGCACACACCTGACCTGACAGAATTAGCCTGTAACGGCAAGCTGGCCAGAGTCAAGATCACTTTCAGCCTGGAGAAACAACTGAGCCGGTCTCCATCTGGGAGACTGGAACCAAGAGGCCGTGGACGTAGTGGTGGCCACTAGGGTAGAGCAGTCAGATGTGCAGGGAGAATGCAGCACCACTGGGAGCCCAAGCCTCACAGGAAGCAAAGGTCTGGGGCAGAAGAAACCGAGTCCAGGCAGGAGAAGAGACCGGAAATGGAAGGAAGTGAGGAAGGGCATGTTTGAGACAGAGCTGGTCATGAGCACTTGACATCCCAGGTCTCTTCCTGCTGCATTCCCAGGGGACACTGCTGTGCTATTCCCTCCTTTTCTTGGAGTTGATAAAATTGCTTATTTTAGCTCTGTCTTTAAACCCATTATTTACTTGAGCTAATTTGAAAGGGAAACTTAACATTATTCTTTTCAACAAGACAGACTTAACTAAAGCTTGGTTCCGTAAAAATGGCCTCTATTCTTCGTCCTTGAGACACACACTCTGCCTCATTTACGCTCCCTCTCTGAGAAAGAGAGGAGTGTCATGTGACGCTTTCATCTCCATAAGCCCAGTGATTAACAAACACATCCCTTAGAGAGGAACCTCAGGTTCCAGACCAAACACCCCAGAGGATGATGGTTAAGTGCGCAGAATATAATAAACCCAAGCTTGGGCATAAAAGTCTAGATAACTTAAAGTATATACATATCCAATTTAGTTTTCCAGAAGATTAAAAAGCTAGAGATTTAGACACAGGTTATATTACCTTGGTTGCTAAAACATCCCAGTAGGAGGATTTACTGACATTCTCTTTCTCTCTCTCTCTCTCTCTCTCTCTCTCTCTCTCTCTCTCTCTCTCTCTCTCTCTTTCTCTCTCTCTCTGTATGCATGTGTGTGCATGTACGTGCGTGTGTGGTCCATGCACACACAGGCACACTGGGCACCTTCTGAGAATCTCTCCTTGTGAGTGCCCTTTACTTTACACGGACTCAACACCTTCTAAGCTTATGTTGTCTTATTTTTCCAAAGTTTAATTTTGACCAAAGGAAAAAAAAATCAGTTGGGTGTAAATGAGATTTTTTTTCAGATTTGATTATCTAATTAAGATCATTCCCAGCCCCTAAAGCAAGAACTGTGAATACTCTACCTAAGAAGGCTTCCTTAATTTCAGTCTTGTCTGTCCGCCGGATAATTTTCACCACACAAATAACAGCCAAGGGTGTGAGGAAAGAAATTGCCTGGAAGAAACAACAAAAAAGCCCTTGTGAGGACTCTGATTTGCTTCGGATGTAGCAGTTCATAATTAGTCTCTGTTAACTTCAACTCGCTAGTCAAATGACCTTACCGAACTGACCTCAAACAAAGAAGGGCAATTTGTCTCTACCGAGCGAAAACACAGGCTTGGAAGGCTGGAGGTCTGATTGCAGGTTCTAATTGATTTGTAATTGCTTGGAGCCACATTGAAAGTGGGAGCTTTTTAAAGAATAAAAAATAGTGTATAATTATGATAGTTCATTGGCAGCAGTAAACCCTGGAAACACCAGACGTGTGTGTGTGTGTGTGTGTGTGTGTGTGTGTGTGTGTGTGTGTTAGGGTGTATTATTGCAGGCTCTGGTTTCACCTCCCTAGAAACATGAGAGTGTAAACCTTTTTAATGAGAGTCAATCAACTCATTCCCCTCTGAACCTCTTCTGTTGAATATCCATTTTTTTTTCTTTTAGGTTAGAAGGGAGTTTTTTTCTTTTAGGTTAGAAGGGAGTTTTTTCATACAAATTCTTCCTCCCAACTTCACAAGATAGAGAATCACCTGGAAATCAAACCTCCAGATATGTTTGTAAGGGAGTTTCCAGATTGGGTTAGTTCATGTAGCAAGGCACAACCTAACTGTGAGCAGTATATTCCGTGGGTAGGGTCCCAGATAGAATGACAAAAAGAAAGAGACTGCATCCCAGCACTCCTCCCTCTCTCTCTCTCTCTCTCTCTCTCTCTCTCTCTCTCTCTCTCTCTCTCTGTCTTCCTTACTGACTCAGATGCAACATGACCAGCCACCTCCTGCTTCTACTGACATGACTTCCCCACCATCATGGACTGTATCCTCTCAAACTGTAAGCCAAAATAAATTGATTCTTCCTTAAGTTGTTTCTCACCAGGTCTTTGACTATAGCAACAAGGAGCGTAACTAAGGTACATCTACCCAAATACACATTGGAATGAAGGTGGTGGGGTTCACATGCAGCCAGGCTCATCATAAAGCACCCTATGAGACCGTTCCTGTATTAGAAGTATTTAAGGCTCATGATGGCTCTGAGATAATTTCTTGGGTTCAGAGATCAGCCTGGAGACACACAGCTTCTAAGTTAGAAGGCTGATCTTCTAAACCAAGTTTTCTGCCTCCAATATGGAGTTTCTTTAGTTACTAGTGCCACTAGGAGGGAAAGTATTTACTTAATTCTTCATGTGTAACATCTCAGGACAACAGTGTCTGGATGGACCGAACACTGCATCAATAAGGAAGTGATAGGAAGGGGTAGTAACTATAGACCCCTCATGTTCCCACTTAGGAATTAGTTAACATGCTCAGAAGAGGCATTACCTTTCACAGAAGAGCTTCCTCATAAGACAAAGTCATGGACAGAATTCATGCACATGACCATGACCTTTCAAAACAGCTTCTTCCCATTTCACTCAACTATTTTGAGCACTCCTCTTTGGTTTCCACCTTCAGAGATGACTTGTGAGACACCAAAAAGCCTTCCTTCTTATTTGTCGACATGTTTTTGTGACCACGAGAGGTAGTAACTGATTTGGGGTTGTACCCTTAAGTAGTTAATGATTCTGGATGACACGGGCTATCTGAAAATCACTGATAGAACCTGGAAGTCAACTACTCATAGCTGAATAGCCCCAGGGCTTGCTGGTGATACACGTATGCGACTGGTCTGGGGACTGAAGATCTCAAACAGTCCTGATGCTGTTGATTGAGAAATACATCTTCACATTCAGACCCTGAAAACCAACATCTGGAGTATCACCTTCTCACAGCCAAGACCACAACCAAGCCTCAAGTATCCTTTTTGACTCCAAATGCAAACATCAACCTCTAAGTATAGTTCACGCCACATGCTACCAAAGAAGAGAGAGAAACTCATCAAATAGTGGTCTGTAAGGAAAACCACACCAAGTCAAGACTTAATAGAATAACACAGAACAGAAAAAAGTATTGAGAGACAACCCTAGCCGGCATGCTCCCATGAGTGTAAGCAGAAATAAAACTCCAAATGATATATGAACAGAAAAGGCTTTCCCATGAGGCCCCGAAGGCTGGTAAAAGGGATTTTAGAGTAGGATGTTTTGGTCCAAACAGGGAATAGAGCATCAGGTAAGAAGCATTCATGCTCACTGCCAGGAATGAGAGCTAAGGAGTCACGGGGACCCATGGTAAGGACCTTTCTTTAGGCATCATTCCCTGCCACAGATCTGCTTTTAATTAGGTCTCCCTCCCCTCTGCTGCTGCCCAAACCAGCCTTCACTGTACCCACTCTGCAGCTTCCTAAGTCGGAGCTGTTGGGATCATTTTTATGACCATCAATCACCTGCTTACTGAGCCAGTACTAAGCACAGGGTGGGCCTGGGGACAGTTCAGTTCTCCCACTTTAAGAGCTCCAGGAAAGCGCTGCAACCTGCCATAGCGCCCAGCTCCATCTCCAAACAGAAGTATCTGCGGCCAGCTACAGGGTATGATCTCTCCCGTGTCCTAGCAACAGGAGGGGCACCAGTCTCATGCCTTTGTCCTGGCCACGCACGGCGGTGTGGATGAAAAGCCCTACATCAGCAGTTCTCAACCTGTGGGTCACAGCCATTGGAAAACACCTATTTTGGATGGTCTTAGGAACCGAAACACCACTCAGTAGCAAAATTACAGTTATGAAGTAACAATGAAATAAATTCATGGTTGGGGGTTCCTAAGCCCTTCAGAACGATGTGATTTCCAATGCCGTGACCCACAGGTTGAGGACCAGTGTCCCACATCGTCTCGTGCATTTGAATACTTGTCCCCAGTATGCTGGAAAAGTATGTCACTGGGGGCTTTGTGTTTGGAAAGCCATAAATCACTCGTTTCCTGCTTGTAGTTTAAGATGTAAGCTCTGAGGGAACAGAGAGCCCACGCAGAACAGAGATATGTCTAGATTTACCATTCCCCTCCCCGTTTGTTACCGGGTGTCTCATCATAGCCCCAAATGAATGTAGCATGTATTCAGAGTACACCCCAGGGTACCAGGACCTCACAAGGGATGAAAGTGGGCTCCACACTAACTCTCCTCACCTGAGTAGAGGAACTGGGCAAAGGGAGAGTGTTGGAAACAATAAAGAACCGAGGACCTCAGGCATCTTGCCCAAGTAGTATATGACCACCGTCTCCAAGTGGGTTTCCCCTTGTATACCCACCAGTGAATCCCACAGGAAATGCCCCCAGTGTCCAGATACTACTCCATCTAGAAATAGGGTCTGCCTCAGCACCGCTGGAAAGCGCGATGCTCTCCCAGATTGTCCAGGAAAGGCAAGGCTTGGAGCAACCCATCTGCAGAGGGAGGCTGTGACCAGGGCAGGAAGGATTAACACCAAGGGAGTTAAGTCCACAGCATTCCAATGTCAGGATTCTAGCCGGAGAGGAGGCCGTCAAGGCTCATTCACGTCAAAACACAGGGTCAAAGCGCCTACAGCTCTGGCACCTTACATAAACGTGGGCAGCGAAGTAATCTTAAAGACAACTCCAACGTACACAGACACCCAGCCAAGGCCCCACTTTGGGTAAACAATGGCAACCTGTCACCAAGGGAAGGGCCATCAAAGACTTAAAAAGAGACTACAAATTAAACTGTCTGTCACCAGCATAGTGTGTCTCTCCCCTTCTGTCCTCTCTCCGCACTGAGTAGCTCCCATCTTCCTTAAAAGCTTCCCAGAATAGGAAATCCTCCTAGCAAGTCATCACAGTGACAGGAAGATTCTGGGAGAGGAAATCAGTGAGCGCTAGCTGTAACCAGAAGAGACAAAGAAAATGAGCTGGGTGATTCCTTGAAAGACAAGGGGAAAGTCTCAGAATCCTCTTCTCTGTCTCCCATTTAAGTCTAAATTGCTCTTCCAGCAGCGTTGAACAGCCCAGCTGACGTTTGTGTCTGTGCCCCCACTAGAATAGGAGCCATGTCATATCCAGGCCTGCATCGCTACCACCCAGCCCTGGGCGTGGCTCAAGGCAGCTCCTCCATCACTGGGTAGTGAGGAACAACGGTGATCAGCATTAAAACAAAAGTGCTCATCGTCTGGCTCATCCCTGCCTCCTCTGCCCCCTCAACCTACAAATACTTCCCCATAAACTCTGACTCAGTTCACCGGATCATTATTCCCCAATAAACCCTGACTCAGTGGGCCTCCACGGCCCTTTACTCCCACTTTGGAGCCTTAATGTCTGCATTTCCTGTGTGTCACATGCTGGCACCACCTCGCCACCTCACCCCAGTCCAAAGGTAGCATCACAGCATAAGGGCTTCTCAGTGTTCTGAGAGGGTCTGGACTAGCTTCTAACAGTTGTAGGACCTCGGTAAAGTTTTTTTTGGCTTTTCATCCTGAAATTACTGAGCTGATGACAAAATGGTGCCATCGGAAATCCTGAGAAGCGTTACTGAGACGAGATGAGCTCAAGTGCTGTTCTCAAGAAACCGTGGCCACCGTGGTAGCTCGTGATGGTGGGAGTGATGTGAATGGGGATAGATGATAGTGATGAGGACAGTGGTGAGGAAGATGGTGGTGAAGATGATGATGATGATGCTCCCAAAAAGTTTACTGAATCTCCCCTTTGACCTTTTCAAAAGTGAGAACCCTCGCCGGGCGATGGTGGCGCACGCCTTTAATCCCAGCACTCGGGAGGCAGAGGCAGGCGGATCTCTGGGAGTTCGAGACCAGCCTGGTCTACAGAGCTAGTTCCAGGACAGGCTCCAAAGCCGCAGAGAAACCCTGTCTCGAAAAACCAAAAAAAAAAAAAAAAAAAGTGAGAACCCTCAAAGTCTGGTCAACAATTTATTAAGGAGTGTAATGAAAAAAGAAACTCATGAAAACAGAACAAGGTAGACTGTGCTGCTGATCCAGCTGCCATTATCTTGGCAACCACAAGGCTTGCTTCAACCTCCCAAGAGAAAGAGCATGCAACCTCCTCCTCAGTTTTATCCACTCATGTATCCAGAGAAAATCATGCCCATAGGGCTTGTCATCCTAAATGTCATTGGCCAAATAGATCAAATTTCCACAATACTTTCCAGATCCTATTTTATATCAGAGTATATATGCAAGGTCCCTGAGGGTATGGTCTATACCTGACCTGCCTTCCTGTTAAAATGCAAGCTAGGGATTTTCTGAGGATGTCAATACCACTTACATTTGACCAAGGAATTTTGAAACACACAAACACACATGCATCCATGCATGCACACTGCTGACCTGGAGCCACTAATCACTTGAAAAACATTTTAGTTAGAAAGTTAGAAAATTCCCATTCAGAAGAAAACATTCCAACCTACATAAAAGATCCAAGACTTTATGAATGAAAGAATGAAATTTAGGCCAGTGAGGTGGACAAGTCAGTAAAGGTGCTGCCTGCCAAACCTCCACTACCTGTGTCTCACCACTGGAACCCATACAGAATGAGGAGAGGACAAACTCTCACAAGCTATTCTCTGACTGTGACAGGCACACCATGTGTGCATGCATGCACTTACACACACACACACACACACACACACACACACACGCACACACACAGCAGACAGATGAGCCTCCAAGAGAAACTGACCTAGATTAGCCTAGTACAGGAGACTGTACGCTCCACTGAACAGTCTTCTGTAGACACTCAGAAAGTTTTCCAGAATTCAAAGTTGACAACAGCTCACATTAAGTTCTTAATGAAATCTAGGTGAACGAATCTAATCATAGAACAACACTTTCACCTGTGGCTGCAGGTACTTTACACGGCCCTTCTGCTCTCCTGCTGCCTTCGCGGACTGCGCTGACTCTTGTAGCCACATGCAAGAGCGCCGTCAACCACTCTTAACAAAGCAAAAGGCTGAAGCTGCTTAATTATAAGGTTAGAGAGTGAGCCAGTGCATGGAGCCAAATACATGCTGATTCCTCAAGAATCACGGTACAGAATAACGTTTTGGCTTCTCATCCAAACCTAAAATAACCTTTTGGCGTCTCATCCAAACCACTGGCAATACACAAACTGTCTCAACCCACTTGTGTCTATAGCCAGGACGTTTGTGGCATCTGCAGCCGGTCTTCAAAACAGTCCATTGTTTAGAAATCTAGGCCAGAGCTACAAATTTCTCTCGCTGTCCCATGTGAACATTCATCTCCAAATTGCATTTTACGGCACACGAAATGCAAAACCCTGGGAAGAATGGATCTGAGTGATAAACAGATGTTTCCCCCTAATTGTGCTGTGAAGTCATTAGCCACACACTGGTTCCTTCATATCTAGGATTTATTGAGTTAGGAGAGAATTGGAAAAGGATCTTATTGTAATATGTGAGTATTTGTTATGCTCTACCGCCAACCGACCTTAATAGTTCACTTTGCCTAAGATTTACAGAAATCTATTTTATTTTCCAAGCTGAAAAGTAATTATTAAAAGTAGCTGTAATAACACCTGAAGGTTCGTGCAGTATAGAAGGCAATTGCAGATATGAATATATTTCCAGCCATAGTTACTCAAGAAGCTTTCCTCTGTGAAATAAAGGGATTTCTTTCCAATAGCCCCGTGTGTACTGTCACTGTTCTGGAATAGTCACCGCAGTCTCCAGAAGCACGGGCATAATGATGGGGCAACAGGAATCACCTTCAAGCCACTAGGCAGCCCATCTGGAAGCTTTGTTATTGTTTCCGGTGGAGGGAGCGTGTGACGGCTTCCTTTGCTACAGAATGGCTCACTGGCGATGCTCCAAGAGTAACTGGGCATCAGTAAGGAGTTCCAGAAGCTCTGGAACATTCAGGGCAGTCTTCCGGTGGACAGCGGACCTACAGAGTTGGTTACTTGGATCTGACACTGTCATCCACCAGCTGCGTGGCTTCAGGAAAGGTCCCTCCTCTGTCTGGAAGGTACTTCTGATCTATAAGCAGTGGGTAGTAAAGACTCCTTCCTCTGTGACATAGGCTGGGACTGTATGAGGCAGGCTTTCCATAGGCAGTGACACACAGGGAGGAAGAAGTAAAAGGCTGTAGTTGCCATGTGGGAAGTGAAGGAGGTAAAATAATCCCATTATATTCACCAGCTGCTTGGGTGTTTGCTCAGTTGTTCTAGGACAGGGACACAGACAACATCTAGTGATGAGGCAATGGGGGAGTCTTTTTTCTTTGTGTCTGGGCATGTAATGTACACACGTGTATTTCTGCTGGCATGTGTGTGGGCGCACGTATGTGTGTGTAGCGTGTATAGAGATCTCTAGTTGAAATTGGATGTCTTCTGCAATGGCGCTCCACCTTAGATATTGAGGTAGGATCTCATATTTGATCTTAGCGTGTACTGATTTGCCTAATCTGGCTTCCATGCTTGCTGAGGGTAGTTTGCTTCTGCCTTCCATGTGCTGGGATTATGGGCTGGGCACCCCACCCACTCCGTGTTTACTTGAGTTCAAGGGATCCAATCTCCAGTCCTCCCATGGGGCAAGAACTTTGCCTAAGAAGCCTCTCCCCAGCCCACCACAGGGTCATCTTGTCCGTGGTCAACAACTGCCTAATCCAAACCAGACACATGGTTAGCAAAGCTCCCTACACGGACTTTCAGGCTTATCCTTAAAGGAAAAGGGGCAGGGATTCTTGTCACTAGCTTCTAGCCTGTTTTCACTACACTGACAATACGTGGAAACACTCACCATAAGTCAGGTAAGGAAATCTGTTCTCTCCCAAAGTGTTAGACAATCACAGTGTCTCAAGTGAGCCATCAGGGCTGCTCTTGAACTGGAAGTGAGTTTTAACTAGGTGGATCGTTTCTTTTCTTTATTTAAAGTTGACTAATGTCTTCAACAGGGGTTGACCAGTGAGGATCAAAGCCCATTTGGCTCAGAGTTGGAACAGTGGACATATCTGTCACCAAATCACGGGTACTTACAAACATGAGGCGCGTAGGTATGTTGTCTGACTGCACCAAAGGATTTTTATAGAGCCAGATCTCTTCCGGCTGGATGACTCTCTGGAACGGATCCAAAAACTCTGTAAAACTGAAACAAAATGAAGAAAAGGACATGAAAGCCGAGCATTCAGCTGCTGGGGACAGACCCTGGGAAGCCACTTCTGCATGCCCTTAGGAGAGTCTTCCAGACTTCTGGGAAGGGGAGAATCAGCCCCGAGTGATGGTCCTCAGCCAGGTCCAACTGGACAAAGACAAAGAGACACTGAGACTGTATAGTCTTCTGTCCTCCTGGCAGCAGGGACTCATTCTTGGTAAGGAAACAGCTCTGATACTGTTTTACAAAGAACTCTAAGAATTCAGGCTCCTTACGTGAGCTGAAAGTTCACGTGCCACACAATGGCTCATGTGGGGTCAAGGCTAGGCCAGCGCACAGTGTCTGAGAACAAAATGGGTCTGAGACAGAAACGGGGATTTAGGTGTCTCCCTTGACCTACCCCGCTGTCGCCCAGATTAGGTCATGCTGCTGCTACTCCCTCCACTAGGGGGCAGAGGAAGGATGAGGAGCCAGGACGTCGTTGGTCTGCTAATGGGCTAGCTCTAGGCATCTTTCACCTTCATCTTTTCACCCGTGGAGAGCCCACCTCTGCCGTGGGAAGCCACCACACTCCCGAGCCTGGGCTACATCTCCATTAGTTGGACCACGGAAAGCAATTATTAAAAAGGGAAGTGGTGGGAGTGTGGGAGACAGGCAATAGGAATTCACTTCTTTCAGATTTCAGCTATTAACTTCTGCCCAGCCTCTCCAACCCCATCTCCACCTAAACCTCATTCAGAATGGTTTCAGGCACGAATGGCTGGGGGCCAGAGCATCAGGAGGTTCCAGTCTTCCACTGCCAGGCTGAGAAATGTTGATCCTGAGCTAATAAGCTGGGACTCGCCAAAGTGGTGCCTCTGGCAATGCGATGCCCGGGACCTGGAGAAGAGCAGAGGAATGGAGGCAAGAGGATAGTCAGGGGCATACAACTACCCCAGTAAGAGATGCCTGCAGCTTGGCCAGGAGGATGCATGGGAGAGCATGTGGTTGAAGTCCGGTCCAAGCTTCTAGTTTGGTATACTATGGACCAAGATGAGGAGCATCGGGTGGCAGCTGGAAGAAGAGGAGGACAGGATGATTCTCCAGGGACTTTTAGAGTACCTAGCAGCCTTAGTATTTCCACAGCCATCCCTGTTTCAGTCCTGGATCCAGGAATTCCCTCTGCCACTGGCAAAAGGAAGGAAGGAAGGAAGGAAGGAAGGAAGGAAGGAAGGAAGGAAGGAAGGAAGGAAGGAAGAAAAGGGAGGAAAAAAAGAACAGTCACCCAAGAGCCAGGTTCTAGCCAAATTGGGGACCTTAGAACCTCAATTTGAATCCCAAACTTGGGTGTCATATGATCATGGTCTGTCTGTATCTTTCGTGCCAATTTTCAACAATGACCCCACAAGTCAGTGACTGTAAGCTGAGAGCCACCTAGGATGTCTGACCCACTGGGAGGCTCCAATACTGTCAAACTTAATGTCACATCCATTCTGAGCAGCTTCACGGTATATTGTAATCCAGTGGACAGGCCTTGCAGTCAACTCGATCATGAATCTAAAAGAAGCAATTCCTGTCTGTTTCTACATGCCTTCCTGCCCTTCCTTCTCTTCTCCCTTCTCTGGGCCTTTACCTCTAACTGCGGGTGGGGTCCAATGCTAAGCATTGGTGTACTTGGGAATTCCAAGAAGAGGCACCTTCGACAGCTCTGCTCAGCCCTGTGTCCACACCACTCCACCTGGAGTTGCTGAGAGTCAATTGACAAACACTTGCCAGTATAGCAGTTACTGCCATAGAAACCAGCCAAGCCCTCACCAACCTGAGCCCAGACTGTGTCTACTGCAGAAAGGGGCCCCACGTGTGCCAAGAACCAGGTCTGCAAAGCCGCCATGGGCCCTGGGTACTTTCTCTGAGGTAAGATGTGCCAAGCACCTCCCTGGACATCAGGAAACTGCTCCCTGGCACAAAACTTCCACCATGAAGCTGCTCTCCATGCTACCGAGCAAAGCACTGCCCCTTTGTGGGCTGCAGTGTACACGCCTGCAAGGGGGAAGCCACAGCTGGAGGTGGGTGAGAACCTTCTAGAGGCTTCCTAGTCAGGTGGACAAGCAGTAGGGACAGGCCCTGGGGATGTGGATTTTAAACTATTCTCCTGGTGCTCTGCTCCAGCGCTGACCCAGGGATCCCTGAAGGGCCTGCACTCTTGACTGCAAGAAACTTGATGATGCAACCTTCATGGTTTAAATCCCAGTGCTTCAATCCAGCCCTGGCTCTGCAGAGCTTAGGAAGTCCTTTCCTTAACACCCCAATCATCAGTTTCCTCATCTGTGAACTGACCCTGTCCTACAGAACTGGCATGGAACTTACATTGAAAGAACACACATGGAGACTGGGCTGAAACCCAGTTGGTAGATGCTGGCCGAGCACACACAAGGCCCCGGGGTTCTGTTCCTATCAGCTGGGTGATGGTGTGCACCTATAATCCCAGCTCTCGGAGAGTGGAGGCAGGAGGATGAGTTGAAGCAGACTGGAGGCTAGCCTGGACTATATGAGAAAGGAAAGGAAAAACGACGAGAAAGGAAGAAATAGAGGGAGGGGCAGAGAAAAATTAAAAGGCTGGGAAGAGGAAAAGGGGGATTTTGAAACACACAGAATCCACAACAAAACATAGGCAGAGAAGCTAGGATATATATATATATATTTTTCATTTACTGCCATACTCCAGTCTCTGGTGTGTGTTTCCTCCGGTTTTTAGTATTTTCTTTGACGGTGTCACAGCTTACTCCCTGCTCCTGGGTGTTTTAAATGCATTTTAAACAAAACGAAAGGCAACGAAGCTTACTTAAAAGATGTTTTTTTTAAGGGCATATAGGCTGTTTGTGAGAACTAAAATTTTTAGAGCGTTTCTGATTACTGTGACTCCACAATAAATCATCCAAAAATAATTGATTTCACTCGCGAGCTTCTGGCTTGGGAAATTCTGGGCATCCGGCTGAGGAGTTCTTACTTCACTGCTCTCTTACAATGTCTTAGGACATCGGCTGGCACTGTAGCTGTCTGGGGGCCACGTTAGGTTATTCACCAACGACAGCCTGGCTGTAGCCGAACGGGAGTACCAACACATTCCCAGCCATCTGCACGTACTGAAAATTCCAGCATCCAGAGAGAAGTAGGCAAAAGCTAGCTGACTTTTCCTGATCCAGCCCTGAGGATCACATAACCCCATTTTCAGGGTTTGGATGTTGATGACCCCCAAGGGCTCAGGTGTCTGAACACTTAGTCCCTAGGAGGTGCCATCGTTTGGGGAGGGTGTGGAACCTTTAGGAGGTAGAGGAGGAAATGGGTCACCAAGGATAAGGTGATGTTTGTTTATTTATTTTTACTTTGCAAGCACTAGTGTGTTACCTGCATGTATGTTTGTGTGAGGGTGTTGGATCCCCTGGAACTGGAGTTATAGACAGTTATGAGCTGCCATGTGGAAACTGGGAATCGAACCCAGGCCCTCTGGGAGAGCAGCCAGTATTCATAACTGCTGAGTCATCTCTCCAGTCTCAAGACTTAACATTTATAGGCCCACCCTGTTTCCTGTCCCTGGTTTCCTAGTCTGTCCATATGTAAGTGAGCAGCCGTAGGCACCTGCCACCACATCGTAGAGCTGCTTCTGTGTGTTCTGCCATGATAGACTGTACCCCTAAACCGTGAGCCAGAAAAGACCCTTCATCCCTTAAGGGTTTTTCTTGTTGTTGCTGTTTGCCAAGTGTTTGTTCGCTGCAATGAGAAAACTAACGGATGCTGTCCATGTGACCACACATATGGGCAAGCCTTAAAGTGAGCCTCAAGGAAGGGAAACAGATGCCTCCTCCTGACAGGCATTGTAAGTCCTGACTACAGAAAAGCAGGTGGGTGCAGAATATGGCTTCAGCCACCGTAGGATGTTACTAACTGTGATGCTTCCACAGCCCGCTGTCAGACACTCCAGAACCCTGACTCCCCTCTTCTCCACAAAGCAGGCCACATAGCCAGGAGACCTAAACACATCACTGTGCAGTTTCCTTCCCGCTGTCGGTGTCCTGAGTACCTCTCTCTGTTCCTATCTGTCTGTCTCTGTCTCTGCCCCCTCTGGCGGTGTTCATGTAAACATGTGTGCATGTAAGAGAGAGGCCCAAGATCAACTCACCTCAGATACTGTTCCTCACATGCATCCCCCTTGAGTTTGGACACAGGGCCTCTCAATGGGACTTGGAACTTGCCTATTAGGCTAGGCAGTCTTGACAGCAAGCTCTGGGGGCCCCCACCCCCCGCTCCACCTCTCCAGCACTGGGGTCACAAGGATGTGTCACTGCACCCTTCATTGTAAGAAGCTAGCACAGGGATTGAACTCAGGTCCTTATGCTTTCCCGTCAGACACTTTACTCCAGTTATATCCCCAGCCCACAGGATTTACTTTCTAAAGGTCAGGTGCGATTTTTCTAAACGGTTGCCAAACACTGAGACTTTGAACAATCTCTCACTGTACCCTGACTAGCTGCAGCCAAAACACATCTATCAGGCAAATCGTATCTCCTGGGAACAGCAGTGCTAAGAAAGATAGATGTCCCTTCTCCAGCCACTGGCGTCGGCTTCAGAGAATCCAGACAGGAAGGCAGCTGCTCAGAGGACCCAGGGTTTATAAAAGCAAATGGGGTCAGAGAGGCACACGGAGGGTGGAGAAGCCTGGAGACTCAACAGTGCTTCCACGGGAAGGCACAGCCAGCCCTGGGGTATCCTTCCACACAAGCACTTCGGAAGAAGACTGTAGAGCGAGAAGTAGAAACTTTGGTTCTGGGGCCGGGGAGCGAGGTCCTTGCTGCACACATGGAGACCTGAGCTCCATCCCCAAAACCTCCATCAAAAAGCAAGGCCTGGGAGTGTGCACCTGTAATCCCACCACAGAGGAAGGCAGAGACAGGAAGATCCCTGGAGCTCATGGACCAGTCCCTTGGCCTACTTGGTGTGTTCCAGGACAGTAATAGACTCTATCTCAAGAAATAATAATAAATAGCCAAGGTTGGTGGCCATCTAAGAACAGCTGCAGTCTCAGGAAAGACAAAGTGGTCCCCCAGTCTCCACATGCAACTGTACACACAAAGGGTACCTGCACATATAAGAACATGTGTGCATGCACACACACACACACACACACACACACACACACACACACACACACACACAAGCCTTGCTTCTTCATGAGCTGTGGAGGTACTGCCTCTAGTTACCTCATCACCAGGGCTCTGAGGACATCTAGCAGTTTGATGGGTCATAGGATCCCACACTTTAATGTGCTCAGGAAATACACGGGGGTATTGTGACTACAGATCCAGGTACAAGAACACCTGTGAGCTGGCATTTCTAGAAAGCTTTCTTCCTGATGATGGCATGATGTTTATCTGTAGGTTATGACCCAGGGAGTCTGTCTCAATCTCAGACCTGCAATCTGGACCTTAACTTAGCAAACCCCAGGGGAGTTGGGGTACTCGCTATGAGTTGAGACTCGGTGTTCTCAGTAACAGCCAGGGTCTCCTAACCCTGGCCATTCAAGAGCCAGGTTGTCGTGTACTATTACTTTTCTGTAGACGGAACCCCCTTGGGAGCTACTCCGATTGTTTTAGAAGAAATTTCATGTCATTTTAATTATAAAACCAGCATGGTCTTCCACATGCCTGCTAAGCCTCAAAATAAATGCAGTATCACAGGATGACTGACTAGTCCTGCAGAGTGACCACGGTTTCCGAACACAAGTCTGTTCTCTCTGAGAGGGGACAAAAATGTGGCCAAGGAAGCCCTCCCATTCTGCAAGGAAGGTCATGCACATATCTAATCACACGCATCCCATAAAGCCTTGAGTAGCATCTCAAACCCCACTGTGTCATACAAGGGGTGGGGGAGAATGCTGCTCCCTGATTGCTCATGACACAGCTTGAAGAATGGAGAAAACACAGAGTACGTTTTCACAGACATGATCTTAACCGTATGCTCCGAGATGCTCTCCTTGATTCATGCAGCGTTCACGCACAGAGCATTTGTTTAAACCTCGCTTAGGTGCATCGCTCACACCCATAACGAACATACACAGCACACACAACCCAAATGCAGGCACATGCATCAAAACAGATTCAACTGAGTGGGGAGCGTGGAGAAGGGGAAACGCACTAAAGTTTACTGAACGAGAAAAGAGGCAGAGGAGTCAATGACAGGCAAAACACTAAAGAGTGAAGGAGTGAGGTCAAAGCCGAAAGACAGAAAACCGAACCTTTTCCTCTGGGGGGGAACGTCACTCCCCTCCTCCTGCCTTCCTCTTCCAGTTGCTTGACTCTTCCAAGCATCAGGTGCAGTTGGGGGGGACGCACTACCACTGTGGCTGTCCTAGTCCGTTCACAGGCTGGTCACCCCTAGGTGATCTCAGATGAGGGCCAGAGTGTAGACCGGCACAAGACATGTCACTGAGTTCACACCTACTCACGAACTCACACATGCTCACACGCATACGCACGCTCCTGTTCCCTGCGGTCAGTCCTATTTCCATAGCTTAACATGGCTTCAGCACCTTCGCCAATGCACAGCTGATTCTATAGAAAGGGCACAGCAGGAGACGGTTTTTCTAACCCTTGCCAGGTTTTAGTCAGTCCACGCACCATCTACAACATGCCTGGGGATATCTTCTAGCACAGATGACACTGTTCTGGTCCCTGTACTGTAAGTCACAAGATCCTGAGCTACAATCAACTGGAGCGGTGACAGAGGTGAAGGTCTTCAGTTCTGAGGCTAAGAACACTGTCCAGGCATTAGAGCGCTACCCCACTCTGCTTTGAGGAAATGTCTAGTTTGGGATACCTGGCTAGGTGGATTACTGAAGTCACACACACACACACACACACACACACACACACACACACCAGCACACAGACCCAGAGCCACTCCCTGTTCCTCCAGGGTCATTTCATTGAGTATGATAACAGATTCATTCCAAAGTTGGAAAACAGAAGAACAATCCATTTCAACAAATCCCTAGTGGAATTTAGAAATAGCGAGTTCCAGGCCAAGGGGCACTAATGTCTTCTCTAATACAAATTCTCAAAGCTCTAGTTTTCTTACCTACCAATACATACACAACTCTTCTAACCTGTTGGTCCATGGGCCTCTCCCCATATAAGCAGATGCTCTAGGATAGCAAGTCATGCACTTAGAAGCCATCCCTTCCCCACCCCCAACTACTCCAATTAGGCAGAAATAGGCACTTGTCAGTTCATTGACTTGGTCCAAATCTCCAACTCAGCACTTGCCTCTTGGGTGGCCCGAGAAAGATCATTTAACTTCTTCTGAAATTTCATATCCCCCCCACCTGCCAGTTCCTTGGGATGACCACACCTTCCAGGGCTGCTGAGAATATTTTATTCACAGCATGAAATATTAGGAGCCCTAAAATTCCCACCATGAGAGGTGGTTGCTTTTCTTGACAATGTTAACAAGCAGTGACTCCCATGGGAGGATGACTGGGTCAAAGCTGTCCTCCTCCTTCAAGTGGCCCTGAGGACAATGGGATTGTGTGTTGGGGAGGGGCTCAGATAGAAGAGTGGTTACAATCACCACTTGATTTTGGCCATTCCATGAGCCAGCTGTGGCCCAGAAAGCTGTTTCTAAACCCTGAGATCTATAGGGGAAAGACCTGATGTGTGCTGAAAGGGCTTTGCAGGTGAGAACCAACACTAATTGCACTTTGACTTTTCCTCTCCAGTGGGCCCCTGCAAATAGACATCAAACATGGCCAGTAGAAGAAGCTGGCTCTTCCACACTTGCTGGGGGGAGGTCTATCAGATGTTTTCATTAGTCCCGGGAGTAGGGGGTGGAAAGTGGTTGTGGAGAGAATATATTGATGGATTATCTCTGAGCCAGGAAACCAGCAGCCAGACTTCAGATGGGTCTTCTTCTGAGTCTGAGTCCTTAGAGATGCCAGATACAAAGGTGACTATTAGAAACACGAGCAGAACTGACCATCACACCAGGCTCTGCCCTGTGCCAGGCACTTCACAAAGCGCTTTCCACGGAGCTTCAGTAATCCTCAGAGGCAGCCGTGCAGGGAACTGGCAGGGCTCAGCTCAGGACCAAGTGCACCGAAGCTATGAGATATGGGATGGATGTCTAGGTCCACGCTGAGGTCTAAAACTGTTCTTATTGTCATGAGCACATGAATGGCATGCTGTTTTGCTGCTGCTGCTGCTGCTGCTGCTGCTGCTGCTGCTGCTGCTGCTGCTGCTGCTGCTGCTGTGATTGTGAGTGTATGATTGCCACTGGGTGAGTGCAGAGGTCAGAGGACCGCAGGACAATTCGTGTCATCGGGCTAACTTGGCAAGGGATTTTATCACCGAGCCACCTCACTGACAATCCACACAGCTCAGCCTGCCAGAGTCCATTACTCCTCAGGGTACATACCGCAAGGTTAAGGCAGCCTGGGGGCTCAACCCTCCCTCATGTCTCCCACACACTGTTCTCCAGCCTCACTCAGTGTGAGTGGCAGGTCAGAATTTTGGAGAGGGCGGTTCCTGGGTTTACTGGAAGAAAAGATCTAGAAATAAAGGGAAGGAGGAAACAAGGTTCTAGAAATCATTCTAGAAAGCAATGCCCTCCTGCCTGTCACTCCTGGCAGCAGGTGGTTCAGTCAAACAGCCTGCCCTCCCCCAGGTGCCATCTGCCCAAACCAGATAAGAACCAGCCTCCAGGTGTCACCTTTTCTGTCATTCCCAACAGGAGTACCGGAAGTGACCTCACAGATGTCAGTGACATTGGAGGCAAACCCTGGATACCCCCTTCACCCTTCACTCTAAACACTTGCCCCTTTTAGCTGAGGCTACAGATTCTGGAAGCAACCGACTAGCTTGGACATCCATTCTTCTCTTTTCTGCTATGTGATCTTGGGCTCTTCATCTCTCAAGCCTTGTTTCTCTCATCTGTAAAGTGATTCCGAGAACAGCACCTACCTCAGGATGCATATGAAGTGGGTCAGCTCATGGGTGTTACATTTGGACAGTGGAAAGTCAAATCAAGACTTAATGTCATGTCCGAGTGCAGCATCTGACACTAGATAGGTTTCAGAAATCTTGATCACGTGTCTGTCCTCTACCCTGCTTCCAGGGATAATGGCTCCTGAACAAAATATTTGTCTTAGTGAGGAGCCAGACAGGTCCTGCTTATTCTTGAACAGTAAGTCCTAGTGTCCTGTCAGCCCGTATTCAACTCTCCTCAGGGAACATGCCCCAGCCCTTGCCCATTGACTTTGCTGCTATGAGGCTTTGCATGGCATCCCTATCCTCTTCCTGGATGTGAGTGTCTATGACATACAAACTCTGTCTGGGCTACACATTGCCTATGGTCACTCCAAAAATCTGAGGTCAGAATACCCTCCCCGGACTCTCTAAATCCCCAGATCAGGAATCCCTCCCTCCAGACTGGGTGGACAATGTACAAGAAACACATGTCCCCTCCTACTATGCTCTCCTAAGCACAGGATGGAGTAAGGGGTAAGACAGGGGCTAAGCTGGAGACTTTGTTCATCTGTCTAGCTCCTGGGTGTGGGGAGGGAGGGACCAGAAGAGATGGACCAGAAACAAGCTGCGTCAGTGAAGCCACCCTGCTGGTACAACACTTCTTCAGATCTTGGCAGCTTACTACTGTCCACTCCCTCTCTGTGGTCACTACTCTGGGGCCCATGGTCTGTTCCTTCTGGACCTCCAACTCAATGGGATATGAAGCATGTTCATGGCATCTTTGCTGTCTTCCCGACTGGTCCTGTGTCTCTAAAGGAGTTTTCAGAGAGGTTTCTAACCACAGAGAGAAGACGCACCCTGAATGTAGGTGGCACCATCTGATGCACTGGAGTCCAGGGCTGAACAGAAAGAAAGAAGATGAACTGAGCCCAGCGATCACCACTGTCTGCTTCCTGCCTGCAGACACACTGTGACTTGCTGCTTATACTCCGCTCCTGCCTCCATGTCTCCCCCCAACAATGGGCTGCATCCCCTAAAACCAGGAGCCAGAACAGACCCCATTTTCCTTAAGCTGGTCTGTCCCTCATTTGGTCATAACAACTGTGCTACTATTACAGCATTCCCATCAAATGTTTTTCCCAAACGCATACACCCCAAACCTCACCAAGACTTTGAATTCAGCAGGGACAAAAGAACCAAACCAGAAGTCACCTTCGAGGAACAATGAGATGAACACAGGAAGAAAGCCAGAAGTGATAGCCAAGTGACCAAAGACCAACAAAACAAAACCAAACACCTCCACAAATGCATTATGCATACTTTGATTGGGTGGTCCTAGGTATAAAAAGGGTTAGGATGCAGCCTCGAGGATGCCTGGATATCGGGTGACATAGGAAGAACTGTTGTCCTTCACTGCTGTGACAACAGGGGCACGTGAAAGGACACTTCCTTTGCAGAAGCAGTTGAGGATTTCAGGGGGCTCAGGAGCGTGACATGCCAGCTCCTCATTCACAGGTGTTCGGAAAAACACCGAGGCATGAGGCAAAGGCGAAAGATAGTGACAACTTCCCGCTCTCCGTGGAGCACATGGGGATTATCCCGCTCTTCAGTTGCCCTGTAGGCCTGCAATATTTCAGATTAAAACACCGGCACAAGCCTAGAAACTACCTCAGAGGTGGAGGGAAAGTCGTGGGCATGATGGCACACACCTGTAACCCCAGTCTTCAAGAAGCTGAGGCAGGAAGATTTTGAGTTTGAGGCCAGCCTGGGCTACGTAGTAAGTCTCTGACTCAAAAGAAAAAAAAATAAGTGGAAAGGAGAGACTGCGCAGAAGATGAGAGCTGCTAAGAGATGGCGGGAGCTAGACCTCTGAAATGGAAAACCCGCACACCTACGTGACTCTGGGCAAGCGGTTTATCCTCCATGAGTCCCGTAAACAGAAGCAATGGTTCTATTCATTACAAGAACCAGGACAGAAAAGGCAGAATGGGCAACACTCTGCGCAGCCCACCTTCCCTTTCCCCAGGATTTTTGCCTCCAGCAGCAACAGAATATTGCAGTTTTTCATCTGTCTCACCAAAGCAGCAACCCACACTCAAATGTGCTTGCAGGGGACCGAGTCTGAGAGTAAGCTGAGCTGGTACAGACACCGTGTGTGGATCACCATAAAAATTGCCCCCAGAAGTCCAAGCGCTCAGAGAAAAGCTGTTTGTAAATGTCTCCATACAGGGTGCTTCCCTTTGGGAGTGCACAACAGAAGATGGGCAATTCATCCTGAACCCAAACAAACTCCCTGGTCTGCCTGAGTCCAGACTGCAAAGGCTGATGCAAGAGGGTCCTCCTGGCTTATCATTTGATAAACCACTCCTCGTCTGTAAAGACGATCAGAAAACCCACCACAGGAGCGACAGACATTTAGCACAGATGACAGGACCCAGGAGGGGAACTCAGCCACTGTACTAACAAGACTAATTGTTGGAAAATTCCAAATTACAAACACTCCATTACTGTTGATATTAGCCGGTGCAAGGAGTGCTGGGGGGTATTTTGTTTTGCTAATTGACTTTGTTTTTGAAGTTTGTACTCGTTAGAGCACGCATGTAGTGAAGTATTTACCTATGAAATGATATCATGTCTGGAGCTTGACAGAGGGTGTTTGGAAATTTCCAGAATGCGTTTTTTGTTGCTGTTTGGTTGGTTTTGTTTTTGTTTTGTTTTGTTTGTTTGTTTGTTTAGACAGGGCTTGGGTGTCCAAGGATGACCTCCAACACGGTATGTATGAAGGTTGACTTTGAACCCCAGATCCTCCTGTCCCTATCTCCAAGTGCTGGAGTCACAGGTATGTGCCACCAGCCCTGTTCAACAGTGTTTCCTAGATTGGTATTGCTCAGGCCAACTGAGATACTACGAAAGTATTTATGTCTGTCAAAGCAACAGCTTACTCTTGGGAAGTATTTAGTTCCAATTGCATTTCAGCATAATGTGATAATTATAAGAGAAATGAGAAAAACCAAAAAGAAGAAAGCTGTCAGAGAGAGAAATCAGAAGCAAAGAGGGAGCCAGGAAGATGCAGCGCCACGTGTAAAACGCACCACCTTCAACAATTCAGATTCTGCCTAGGAAGGCGTCTCTGTAGGCAGAATGCTTGCTATGTAAGCATAGGGACCTGAATTTGATCCCCAGAACCCATGTAGAAAAGATGAACATGGTTAACCATGCGTGTTATCCCAGAACCAGAGAGGCAGAGACAGGAGGATCCCTATGGCTTTCTGCTCAGCCAGTCTAGCCAAAACCAGTGAGCTTCAGGTTTAATGAGAGTCCCCGTTTCAAAAAACAATGTGGCAAACCACTGAGGAAGAGACCTGACATGGGCCTCTGACCTCTCCATGGGCACACTTACATCTGGACTCTGGAGTCTGGAAGGAGCTGAGGAGTCTTCTCCAGGGCTTGGAGGCTTCCTGGAAGGCACTGAAGGAGTTGCCTAACAACCCAAACCGAGGAGGGGCTGGAAAAGTGAGCCACCTGGTGGCAGTTGACGGTGGTACAACCAGGCCAGTGGGTTTACAAGACTCCACCCTGAAGAATCAGCTTCCCAAAGCCTAAATCTCAGGACAGCAGAAGCAGGCTGGGTATCTTTTTCCCCCTGCTCTGGCCAAGACCAGACAGAGTGACCTCCAAGGTGGAATTCCTCTATGAGGCAGACAAGTTTTCAAGCAGAGAGGATGTTTGGAATAGGAGCCCCCCTAGCTGTGTGTGAAACCCAGGAGAGCAGATGTTCGCCAAAGAAAGAACTAACAGGAGACAGACAAGAGAAAACTGTCTAAGAGACCTCAGACTTCAGTAACTCTCCGACTACAATGTCCACGGACATCTTCAATCTTGTATCAGGTGGGGGTCTTTCAGATTTCAGATCTTAAAACACATTGGGACATTCTACAAATATACCGTGAACCAGGCCACAGCATGACCCCGGAAAAGGCCACTGATCAAAACAGAGCTCTAAGCAAAAGAGAACCTGAGTCAGTGGTCAGGAAAACACAGTGAAGAAGAAACTTAGCTTGACGGGGGTTTCCCAACCAGTTTTAATCAAACACCAGCCGGGGGCACCATCTCTGGACCAGAGCACTGGGCAATATTTCTGAGAGTTTCTTCCACTGTAACCTCTGAATTCTCCCGAGACCATGGGTAAACACTGCGGGTGGCATTAGGTCTTCATATTGCTACTCAATATCTCTCCCAGGGGCCTTGAAATCAATACCACCACATCCTCAGCCCAAATATCTCTCTATAACCTATCGCCCTCCTCACCCATGGAGGGGGGGTCAAGGCTGTGCTCTCCTAACATGGTTGTAGGATGGGCTGCTAAACACAGGAAATGAAACAGCCACAAAGCAGAGGGCGCAGGCCTGGGGCAGCCCAGAATCCTACAGGAGGGTGGGGCAGGGCCACAGGGTTGGTACCAAGCAAGTGGGAGATGAAATCTGTGAACCAACCCCCTCCACTTGTGGGTTTTAAGTGTCAAAGGGAACCTCACACTTGCCCCCCACTAAAATAATACATTTTGCTCATATTAAGTATCACTGGGCGTTTTTACAGCCACCCTCATGCGAATCTGAACTCTTCAATGCAAAGTGAGATATAGACACTACGTACGCAGCATGGTGTCGGTGACTCAGAGCCTGAGCCTTGCTCAGTGGCTGCCTGTTGATGCAACTGGGCTCTGTGGGTGAGGTGGAGCTGCTCACTTGAGATCTTCGAAAGAAGATAGAAAATCATAAGGCCACTGCTGCAAAGATCCACAGCCATGGAAGAATAGCAGCTCCAAATGGGCAGTGTGGGCTCTTTTGTTTGTTTCTTGTTTGTTTTTTCAAGACAGAATTTCTCTATGTAGCCCTGGCCATCCTGGAACTCACTCTGTAGACCAGGCTGGCCTGGAACTCAGAGATCCACCTGCCTCTGCCTCCCAAGTACTGGGATTAAAGGTGTGCACCACCACCAGGCTGCAACATGGATTTTACTTTTTGTTCTGTTTTGTTTCATTTTGTGTGTTGTTTTGTTTTTGTTTTTCGAGACAGGGTTTTTCTGTAGTTTTGGAACCTGTCCTAGAACTAGCTCTTGTAGACCAGGCTGGCCTCGAACTCACAGAGATCGGTCTGCCTCTGCCTCCCCAATGCTGAGAGTAAAGGCATGTGCACCACTGCCTGGCTCAACATGGATTTTTAAACCTGTTTTTTTTTTTTTTTTTTTTGGTTTTTCGAGACAAGGTTTCTCTGTGGCTTTGGAGCCTGTCCTGGAACTAGCTCTGTAGACCAGGCTGGTCTCGAACTCACAGAGATCCGCCTGCCTCTGCCTCCCGAGTGCTGGGATTAAAGGCGTGCGCCACCATCGCCCGGCTTTTAAACCTGTTTTTGAAGATAAATTTGTCTTTACTTTATGTGAATAAGTGTTTGCTTGTATGCACGTGTGTATATATTATGCATATAAGTACCGCAAGCATGTCCCATGCCCATGAAGGTCAGAGGAAGGCCTCCATATGGGAGCTAAGAACTATGGAGTCATCTCTGCAGCCCCGTAACCTGCTTTTGATTATAGCTGTACCACTAGCATTTAGAACAATGCCCAGCACATAGTAGGTGGTCGGTAAACATTTGTTGAACCAGTGCCTTAAGACATAAATCCATGACAGCTGTCACAGTCAAGATGCAGTCATCCGCTCCACAAGCTTCAGTTGGAGGCTGCTGGCTGGCAGCCTGAATGCAGCCTGCTGCCAGATTGGGTTTAGATTGCTCACTGTTACCAAAGTGTAATTCATAGACACTATTTAAAAACCAGGATTTTTTTTTACATTAAAGAACCTGCTATGGTTACCTTGGGTCTGTACCCAACAGTTGGTCAAACTAACACAGAAGCAGCTGCCAACTGTTTACACAAGATGTCTACTCCATTTTTGTTGGGAACCCTCTCTCATATCGACTGTGCTGAGGGGCAGGCAGAGGGGCTACTGTGATAGTTAATCTTGTGTTTTAACTTGACAGGGAAGAGCACCATGGAATCTCTGGGCCAGCCTCTGAGGGTGTTTCCAGAAAAGTTGAGTTGAAAAAGAAAGAGGCACACTGAATGTGGGTGGTGTCACTTCCAGCCTGGAGTCCCCGACTGAAGGGAGAGCTTGAAGCTAGTTGAGCACCACTTCCTGATTGCACAGTGGGGGGGAGCACCCTCCCCTGTCCCAGGAGCACTCGCTCTTCTCCACTTCCTGATTGCACGGTGGGGGGAGCACCCTCCCCTGTCTCAGGAGCACCAGCCCACTGAGCTCCAGGAGCCAGGTTTGGTAAATCAGAGTCACACAACTCTTCTTTACTCAGGCAGTAAAAGAGACCTCAGCACAGACATCTAGAAGAGGGGGAGAGGGGACAATAGCGGCCGGGTCAGGTGACCATTTGCTGACTCTGCCAGACACCTCTGACACCTTATCCCAATTTCTCCTCACAAGTGAAAAGAGGGCAGTTATCTCCATTTTCCAGAGAGAGAAACTGAGGCTCAAAGAGGCTTCTTTTGACCTGCGTGGGGCATTCAGCTGACAGGAGCAAACTGGGTCTCTGGGAACAGGGTTGACAAGTGGTAGGGGCAATGGGTGGGCTTGAAAACACGGGTACACAACAGGATAATGCAAAGCCCTTGGCAATAACCCAAGGATGCAGACCAGTACTGGATCACTTGCCCTGACTCACCCTGAGGACTGGAAAGCCACCCGCCCCTCAGTGCTGCTTTCCCTCAAGGAGTGAAACAGCCACTCTACTTCTTACAAACCCATGCATTCACTTGAAGTATAACAACATATTCAAGGAAAAGCCTGGGTTCTGAAATACACCTCATTGGGTCGGACCTTGGCCCAAACCATAACACTTCTCTGTGTCTTGGTTTATTGTCTGTAAAAAGAGTTCCAACAAGTACAGCAACCAGCATACAGGAGGCGAGGTCTGTGAGAGCAGCAACCAGCACACGGGAGGCAAGTTCCTTGAGAGCATGTTGTTTGCCCTTTATTTATTCTCTCGTTTGTTTGACCCGTGCACCAATACATAATAAACACGGAGTCACTTCACAAGCTAGGGCCTCACTTAAGGAGGACTAGCACTGGCCCCAGGCTCCACGGGCACTGTCCTCCTGTTCCTTGTGCCTCTCCCTGCTCATTTTCTCTTCTCCAGCTCTACTTCCCACCATCCAGTCTCTCCATGAATAATGTCACTCCCATGAGACCATCTGGAGACTTGAGTTTTATGCCACGCAAGGCCACCTCTGCTCCAGGGAGACCCTGATTTTTAGGGCCTTTTCTCATCAGTCTCGAGGTTCCCTATTCACAGGGGCATCCTTGAGAAATCCCTTCATTCCCACTGCCCTCTTGGATTGAATCCCCACTTGTCTTGGGGCCTCTAAAGATTTCCTATGAAACTTGCAAGATAAGCCCCAAGTAGGGACATGGTCTTCCTACCAGAACTGGGAGCAGGGCACTGGAGTTCCCTCCCTATATTGGCTGCTAATACACATAATTATTGCCAGTCAGAAAGCCCAGTGTGGGGAGTGTCTAGTCCACGACATGCCAAGTCCATGGACAAGTTGCCGTCCCACCTTGCTGAAAAGAACTACTACTTCTGTCTTAGTTAGGGTTTCTATTGCTGTGAAGAGACACCATGACCATGGCAGCTGCTATAAAGGAAAACATTTAATTGGTATGGCTCGCTTACAGTTCAGAAGTCGAGTCCATTATCATCATGGCAGGAAGCAAGGCAGCATGCAGGTAGACACAGTCCTGGAGAGGAGAGTCCTTACATCTTGATCCAAAGACAACAGGAAGTGAACTCATACACTTGGTGTGGCTTGAGCATATATGAAACCTCAACCTCAAAGTCTGCCTCCACAGTGACACACTTCCTCCAACAAGACCACACCTACTCTAACAAGGCCACACCTCCGAATAGCGCCACTCCCTTTGGGGGGCCATTTTCTTTCAAGCAACCACAGCATCACTCACCCTGAAACACAAAGCCTGGAAGCAACAGCCTTGTTCTCACCATTCCCCACCTGTTGCCAGACCTGCCGGACTCAGGAGAGATTTCCCCAGAATCTGCATTCATTACTGGAAGGTCTTAGTGGGCTTTAAAGATTTTTGTACAGCTTTGCAAATTTAGGTAATCAAGTTTGGGAAAGAGTGTAATCAAGCTGATTTATTCACAATTACCTTCCCCTATTATCCTCCTTGTTACTCTGTTCTGCAATTACTTGCATGGAAAATTTTTATGTAATGGAGACAGTGAAGGGGAAGGCTTCAGATACTTGGTGACTCCTGTCGTGAGCCAGGCCTGAGCTCTGTCTCTGAGCCTGGACGCCTTGCAGGAAGCAGATGGGGTAGGCTGCCTTCCAGGTAAGTAAGGGAAGTAATGCATAATATGTCATGAACCTATCTGAAGGCAGCAAGCTCCTTGGACCTGCCCCATGTGGAAACTTACTGTAACCTGGCCCCAAGTGAGGACTTGCTCTGTCTAGTCAGGGCAGATATCCTAACCTCCCCAGGGCATTCCCCAAGGAAGCTGAAAAGCCGCTGTGAAATTCATGCCTGTCCATGTTTGCTAACAGCTCTGAGACCTTAGGAATCATTCTCCTCCCTGTATCAACAGGGTGCTGATACAGTATTATTTGCAACAACTTCATTCTAAATATTGCACAGTAGTCTGGATACTTTCAATGCATGCATTTTCTTTCAGTCTCTCAACTGCTATGGACTATGAATTAGTATTAAGCCCATTTTACAGATTTTCAAATGGAGGTTCTCAGACTCCAGACCCCATGACCATAGCAGTGAGTTGTCTCCACTACTGAGAGGAAGGTGGAAACAGATTGAGAGGTAAAGTGGATTTAAGTTTTATGCCTCTTAAAGGAGCATTTTGGAAGAAGTAAGGAATATGGACAGAAATGGAAATAAAGCTACTTCTTGATGAGCCGGGCATGAAACAGCGCCACTGACAGCAGCCGTGGATACGTGAGACTCACAGGAGTCGTCTTGTGTCTCATCCTGGCCACCAACTGTGGCATAACCTGAAGGGTGACACCAGCTTCTCTAGATCCTGCATAGGAGAGGGCTGTTTGGGTACTCAGTGCACGGCATTTAGTGCATTCCGGAGAAGAGCAGGGTAAGACACCTGGAGCAGCTGGCTGCTTTTCAGACGCACCCTCTCCTTGCCTCATCCTGGACCAGTTAATCCAGGGCTCCCAATCCAGGACATCCAGGGTGGTACACCCTGCCAAGGAGCCTCCTTACAGAGCCTCTCATAACTGAAGATGCCAATGGGGCATGTCTGTTTATTCTAGAGACCTCTTTATTCTTTTTACTTGTTCTTTTAGTGGGATTTTCTTTGACTTGGTCTTTGCCTCATTTATTTCCTTCCTCAATGCACCAGTAACAATGGACCTCTACATTTTTTAATAGGAAATGTACAATATCCAGTATCAGAAATCTCTCTCTCTCTCTCTCTCTCTCTCTCTCTCTCTCTCTCTCTCTCTCTCTCTGTAACATGAGGGCCTACTTGTTGGGGTTTCTGTCCTTCCCAGTTCCTTCAGCCCATAAATCCCAAAGAAAATCTCACAGAGGTCTACATAAATTATAAACTAATTGGCCCATTAGCTCAGGCTTCTTATTAACCCTTATAACTTAACCCATTATTCTTATCTATGTTAGCCATATGGCTCAGTACCTTTTTCAGTGAGGCAGGTCATATCCTGCTTCTTCAGTGGATGGGCCAGGACTGCGGGAAAGAGCTTCCTTCTTCCCAGAGTACTGCTGTTCTCATTGCCCTGCCTCTACTTCTTGTCTGGTTGTCCCGCCTATGCTTCCTGTCTAGTAACTGGCCAATCAACGTTTATTTAAAGCATAATTGACAGAATACAGAATTGTCCTACACCACTTCTCTGTCTCTGTCTCTGTCTCTGTCTCTGTGTGTGTGTGTGTGTGTGTGTGTGTTGAGTCCTACCTATGAATCTTACTGCCCAATGGCAGCTCCCTTTTTGAGGGTGGTCCCATTTGTTGTGAGCCATGCCAGGATGCAGCATTCCAGCCTGATCTACAAGTCGGACCCCCACCTTAGAGGCCATTTCAAGCAGTGCATAAAAAGACTAGGAAGGGAGACCAAGACCCCTCTGCATCCAAACACCAGAGGCCCAAGTAAGCAGGTGACTAGGCTGGCAAACATTTGCTGGACATGAAGGTCATGCCAGCCCCTGAGATCTAGAGCGGACAATGCGTAGTTCCCACCCCCAGGAAACTTCCCGTCTGAGGAGAAGGCACAGACTTTGTCAAATGCCAGTCTGAGTTTGCTGCTGCTGCCATAAGAGTCACCACTGACCTTGGTTTCCATCTCAAGAACTCAAAGTGGAAAATATAATTCAGGTCTCGCTGAGCAAATGTCAAAACAATAACAAACCCAGGTTCCTTTCTAGCAGATCTAGGGGAGAGTCTGTCTCTGCTCTTTACCAGCTTCTCGAGGTCATCTGCATCTCAGATGGGACTGTGGTCCTTGATTCCAAGGACTTAGTAGAGAGCAAGAGAGGGCATAGGAGATGGGTGTGTCAAGATGTGGGTTATCTTGTTCAGTGGCTGGACAAGTTCGCTGTCTTCCGACTCCAGCCCCACAGCTCTTTGAGAGGAGCATCCCCCTTGCCCAGCTGGCCCCTCTGTCAGGATTCTTGCCCTAGTGTTCCCCCCGACCTGGACCACATCTGGAATGCTTTCCCCACTGCCATACGCCTGCACGGCTTGCATTTAGTTCCTCGGGCTTCCAATCCAACAGCATGTATCTGCCAGGTATGCTGGGACATTCCTGTTACTTAACAGCCACACTCCTTGGCCACAGCAGCCCTTCTTTTCCACCTGACTTCTAATGTCTCCTACGGTGTGCTTACATTTAGTTCACTGGGGTTCACTGTGTACCGCTGCATAAATGTCTTCCTTACCAGATCAGAACAGAAACTCGGGGAAGGCAAGGGCTTCATCTCCTGTGTAACCTGATGATCGTTCAGGTCTTTGTGAATGGATGATCTCACTCTGTCATTTAACAAAGAAAACTCACACACGCTTACAGGAGGGTACCTCAATAAATGCTCTACTATCGTTCCTCCTTACAGAAGAAAGCTACAGAACATGAACTATACCTCAATGCACTCTCATGTGCATATATAAGTATACAAGTGTGCATATTTCTATTTACACACACACACACACACACACACATACACACACACACACACACACACACACACACACACACACACACACCAGAACCTCCATAACAGCTGGAAAAGATGGCACTGCACAAATCCTCTCACAGAGGCATGGGACTGGGACAACCTGTCGATTTAATTCCCTCCTTTCTCTCTGACCCAGAATCTTATCATCAGGGAAAGTTTGATAGGCAACACACTCTACAGAGAAGGTGAGTCGGTCAAACTCCCCGTGTAGCCGAGGATGACCCGGAAAGCCTGATCTCCCTCCACCTCCCAGGTACTAGGATTAGAGGTACATGCTGCCATGCCTGGTTTATGTGGTGTTGGGGATTAAACCTAGGGCTCTGTGCATGAAGCAAGCACTCTACCAACTGAGCTATACTCCCACCCTGGACAATAGAGTTCTAGCAACCCTGACAATGAGTATCCCAGCTGGTTCCCCAAATGGCTGCAGAAGAAGATGTCTGTGCAAAGTACCTTACAAACCCAGAGAGTAACCAGATTTTACAATGTAGGTCAGAGGGATTTAGTGTTTAGACTATGACCACACAGCCAGTCAATGTGGTCCCAGCCAGGCAGGGACTCAAACCAGCCTGTCCAACTTCTGACTGGGGAAGCCCATCCATCATCACACTTCCTCAAGAGATACACTTGATACGATACCCTTGATTAACTGGCGCCATGCTAGGGTGAGTCATGCCTGAGACGGGGAAGGGTCAACTGTTGATCCGAAACCATGGTTAGAGAGGGCAGACAAGGACTCCACTAAAAGCCACAAAGTCTACCCAGGCCGTGAACTAAAGTTTCTCCTCTTGGGTGCTAGAGATAGAGCTGCTACAGCAGATGGCAGAACTGAGCCTTAGAGAGCCTTCCTGAGGACAGTCCTCCCCACCACCACCACCACCACAGGCTTTCCAGGAAGGCCTCAGTGTCCTCTGCCTTGCTGAGGTAGCTATAGCACCAAGCCTGGCAGAAATTACATAAGTGCTTCGTGCTTCCGGAAGCTCAGGAGAGTAAGCAATGGACATGTATTTCTTTCCACGCTGTCTTTCGAGTCCTCCACTTCCGCTTTCAAAACCCTCTCGGGAGTTCAGCGCTGGAGGTTAGAAGGTGGCAATTTGCAGATGTTCTAAAGCTCTTTCATTTGAGAAACAAGCTGTCCCTTCTCCCTGGTGTCCACTGAACCATGCTGTTCCTTCTTCCCGATGTCCACCAGGCCAAGCTGTTCCTTCTCCCCAGTGTCCACTGCAGCTACCTAGAAGCCCTTCAGAAATGTCCCCAGGACCTCTTTAGCAGCCTGGGCACATCACAGCCCTTACCTATGTCTGTTACCACCCTGAATACCCAGCTGCAATCCCATTGCTTCTCCCCAGTTCTAAGAAAAGGCCTGGTCCCACCAGCTTGTCCCCTGTGCCAGTCACAATGCCCCTACTTGGAGCAAAACATCTGATATGGCAGATCTTGTCACTGCCCCCAGGGACCTCGTACTCAAAGGGTGAGATGGACCCTGAAATTCTGGCCACAACATGTGAAGAGAGAACTGTCCAAACCCTGGCCACGTGCGAAGAGAGAACTGCCTAAACACTTGGAAGGACCACAAAGTGAGTCTGCTGAGTGGGTTCGGGAAACGCTGGAAAGGAAAAGGCCTCTTCCAGCTTCCAGCTGTGCAGGGGAGCCCTTACAAACTGAGGAGGGATGAAAGAAAGGGACAGAATGGCAGAAGGGGCGAGTCCCTCCAGTAAGAGGAGTGACAGAGCCGCTCCAGGGCAGTTTGGTAGCTGTTGACCGTGTATGGGGTTTAATTAACTTACAATTAACATCTGGAAAACACCCAGGCTTTCCTAGGTCCCCAAACTGCCCATGTTCCTCCATGGCAGGCAGGCACTGCCGGCTCTGCCCAAGCTTGCTGCAGGCTCCAACTGTAATCCTGTTAGGATTCATCTTGTTAGTTACAGACCCATCATTCCCGTCAGGATTTTTATGAATCTTGATTTTATTATCTGACATATTAGTCTTCCACCCTGGTTTTGTGTCATTCATAAATTTGATAAGCCTGCCTTCAAGTTGCTGACAAATCCTTACATGGAAGACAGAAATTCAAGTCCCGAGGCTCAGCTCTGGGCAGTGACCCCCAGCTGTGCCCCAGATGCTGATGCACAGCCAGCACTTCCTGTCCCAGCTTTAAAGAGTGGAGCCTTTGTACTCCTGGAACCAACCCAAAAAGAACAGTGATCGGGACTGTTCTGCCTATACTGTCTCACCTGGAACTCACTTACCCGGACCATCAGGCTATTACATAAAGATGCAGTCCAACAAGTCTCCAGGCATGCACAAGACTCAAGCACTGAGCACTGTACAGCGACTCACACACACAGGCTAGACCCAGGCTCCTTAACATTTCCCACAAGCTGTCCCTTTCACTGGTGAAATCTTCATGGAACTCGAGGCATAGAGGTATATGAAGTAAGTATGCAACCCAAACATTCACCGGTGGTAAATCTCATAAAGAAGTTGCTTTGAAACAATTTTTTGTTAGATGTGATTTTATCCGATTAAAGAGTAAAACAATCTTTTCACATTAATAAGATGGAAGTTCTTATCTCTCTAATGCAATACACTAATTTGATTATTATATGCTGAGGAATAATGGAAGGCAAATATTAAAAGCCTTTGTTTTCCATAATTAAACTATTATGCTTCTATAGAGCTGAAAACTTGGTATGTATAGTAAAAACACTGCAATTCATAATCAACAATTTGTCCCAAATGGGAGTCGAGGTGTTTGAGGCAGTACTCATCGGCACGGTATGGTGGGATGTCCTGCCCAGAGCAGAGTGTGTGAGCCATGCGTTCAGAGCCAAAGCTGTAATAAAGCTGTAATAAAAAATAAATGCAACATGGGAAAACAAGGTCCAAACCACCTCAACTTCTTAGGCATTTGATTTTGAATCCATGTTTGGTTATTGAGCATTTGCAAATCTCTTACTTTGCTAAGTTTTTCATCACCCTCACATTCAAATCTTCAGCCCCACGTGGGGTTGTGACCCAGAGTCTAGGAGGCTTTGGGACTGACTAGCTTCTCTTCTTTAGTGCATGGTTTTAACTAGGTGGCTATCTTCTCTCTAGACCTTGTCAGCTGCCAGTCAGAAGCGGAGGCGGGGCCTGCTTTAGGCACCTGCCGTCTTAGCCTTTCCAGAAAGGGAAGTGGTTTTCAGCTATAAGAAACTATAGTAATGATAGCCCTGGGGAGAGGGGTCTCACACTTCAGTGATATAACTAGCTGAGGGCTGATCGTGGCCATTCTGTGGCCGGTCATAGGATAGCACTGAACTCACAAACATCCTGCTTCCATCTTTAGCGTGCCCAGTTACAGGTGTGTGCCACCAAGCCTCACTGCTAATGGCTTTTTAGGGCATGATAATCACGAATGTCTCCGAAGATGCCAGCAGATATTCCGACCTTGCACACAAGATAAGCAAGGCATTCGGGAACAGTAAAGGTGGGGAGTACTGCCGGAAAGCAGTGACCCCAACAAGAAAGATCCCCACACCCGCAGTGTGCAACCTGCTGAGCAAAGATGAACGGGGATGCCAACAAGAGATAGAGATAGCGTCACCTCAGATTATAATGCCATGAAATTAATGTTCGGAAGATGCTTTACTGGGTACAGAAGATTAAGGATGCAAGTTTAAAGCCTCAGAATCCACGTAGAGGGGCTCCCAGGTGCCCAGGACGATGTCCCCAGTTAGTTCCTGGGGCAGCTGAGGATAGGGAACCTGAAATGACCCTATCCTATAGCCATACTGATGAATATCTTGCATATCACCATAGAACCTTCATCTGGCGATGGATGGAGATAGAGACAGAGACCCACACTGGAGCACCGGACTGAGCTCCCAATGTCCTAATGAGGAGCAGAAGGAGGGAGAACATGAGCAAAGAAGTCAGGACCACAAGGGGTCCACCCACCCACGGAGACAGTGGGGCTGATCTATTGGGAGCTCACCAAGGCCAGCTGGACTGTGACTGAAAAAGCATGGGATAAAACCGGACTCTCTAAATATGGCGGACAATGAGGGCTGCTGAGAAGCCAAGGACAATGGCACTGGGTTTTGATCCTACTTCATGTTCTGGCTTTGTGGGAGCCTAGCCAGTTTGGATGCTCACCTTCCTAGACCAGGATGGAGCGGGGAGGACTTTGGACTTTCCACAGGGCAGGGAACCCTGACTGCTCTTCAGACTGGAGAGGGAGAGGGAGAGGAGTGGGGGGAGGGGGAGGAAAATGGAAGGCTGGGAGGAGGTGGAAAATTTTTTTTTCAATTAAAAAAAAGGAAAAAAAAGTCAGACACAGTAGCCTGGTTCTATAACCCTAGTGTTCCTCGGGTGAAGTGAGAGGTGGAGACAGAAGTTTTAGAATTCTGTGGGCTGGCAGACACCCAAGAGACCCTGTCTCCAGTAGGGTGGAAGGCGAGGGCCAATATTCAAGGCTATCCTCTGACCTTCTCAAGCAGGCTGTGGCCTATAGATCAATGCCATGGGGAGACACACAGGCATGGAACATTGCGTAGAGTGCTCTATGAAAGGGTGGCCACGTGAGGCATTTGAGCAGGGCTAAAAGGGAGAACCAGTCAGATCAGGTGCCGATAAAGAGGCTTGGATCGACCTTTCTAAAGGACTATTTGGCAGGAGTGACAGGGAAAGCCTTTGCCATAGAAGTTCCTCTTCAGGGAATTAAGTGGAGGAGCCCAAGAAGTTCACAGCAATGGTCGACCAGGATGTCCGTCGTGGTGTTCTCTACAACCTGGGGAAACCAGAGAAAGTCTTGCCATCCCCGGCACCAGTGGGCTGGCTGTGTCCGGTTATTTGCCTTTGTCAGAGTCTTTCAAAAAGCCAGTGGAAGGAGAATGCGCACAAGAGGCAGGCAAATAGGGAGGAGCCAATGTCAAGAGAGAAGGCGGTCTTTTAGGGGCTTTGTTTCGAAGCACATCTTCTGTGCGGGAGTATTTTGTATTATGAAAGAGGGAGAGGAGAAAGCTAAGAAGATACTTGTTTCCTCTTGGTGGTAGGATCATAAATAATTTCATTTTCTTTCCAGTTTTCCTTCTGTATTATATAACTTTCCTATATTTGTTTCATAAGAAATCTTTTTATTTAAGATAAAAAAGAAAGGATCCTCGCAAGGAGAACTCATTTCAGAGCTTGCAGCTCTGCAAGGGAGGGCTTCAGCCCTGAGGAGGAGGAGGCTCCTCCCGGGGAGAGGAGTCGGATACCGAGGCTCCAGTGTGCGCCTGGAGAAAGGGCTGAGGTCCACCAAAGCGCCCTGCAAGTCTACACCTCCATCCATTGTCCTCCCTGCATAGCCTCCAAAGAGCTAAATGCTGTGGAGAAAGACCAAGAGCCACCTCTTCAGGAATGAGGTGGTAGAGTTGAAAAATCCACGGGGCATCTTGAAGCCTCCCTTTTCTTCAGGGTGTAACCTCCTAGATTAAAAGTGATGATCCTGAGACTCCAGCCTTGGCCGTCATCATCTCTCACTCAGGCACAGGAGATTCAAACAGAGACAGTGCCTTTCTCCAGTCAGTAAAAACATGACAGGAAGCCACTTTATTTCCATCATTTATTTGCTCAGCTACCACTCCCTGGGCATCTCCCTGCCTCAGGGAGATCAGGGGGCTGCACCCAGCAGATCTGGGCTCCTGAAGGCACATGGCTCAACAGGATGACTGTTGTCTTGATCCTAGGCCACACCGATAGATGACACACAGACTGGCCATATCTACCATTGGTCTGTACTAGGTCATGACTGTCCAGTGTGGAATCTCACCCAGTCCTGTCCAGGCTAAGACCTGCTCCTGAGTCCCCACTTAAGGGAGGTGGAAGAGGAATCCAGGTCTACAGGGGGAACATTAACCACAGCCCTCACCAAGTCCTCCTTGTATTTAAACTTGGAATAACTAAATTTAATCCAAAAGCTATTTGACATACCTTCCGATTCACAGAGAAGGAAGGAGAAGCCCTCGGGCATGAATCATAAGTGCTGACACAGCAGTCGGGAGGCTTTGGTTTTGTTGGGGAAGGGTTCTTTTTGTACTGTTCTTCTGGACTAATTCAAAACAGGCGCTTACATTACTCACACTCTTGAGAAGAAAATGAGAGCCATGACTCACTCTTGAGACGCAGAAGACTCTGGCTGAGGCCCCTAACACACTTTGGCTTGTCTTTTCAAAGGAAGACAGTTTTCTAACATCCTAGAAGACACTGTACTTGTTAAAGAAGAACCCAAGACTGTGGTAAACAAAGACAGACAATTGTTAGAAGCAGAATGGCTTTCACAAGCAGGACGGTGTCCAAGTAACAAGAGGGCTCCTGGGAAAGGGGCACAGAAGACATCTGTGAGCAAGGATGTTTGTTGAGCAAGCCACCTGCCACCTGCAGCAACAGAGCTATGGCTACAGAGACTTTAGAATGGGAAGTCTACTAGCAAATGCCCATGGGACAGTGACCCCTCCCTAAGCTCCAGTTCCTCGTGTGTGAGATCATCGATGGTGTCTATGTCATGGTGGCTTAGATAGTTTATGCACATAAAGCAAAAGAGCCTCAGATAAGGAAGGTGAAGGGAAGGGGGATTAGAAAGAGGAGGAAGAGGAGACAGAGGAAGAGGAGGAGGGAGAGAGAAAAAGAGGAGTATAGAAAAGGAGGAAGAGGGGAAGGGGAGGAAGAGGAAATGAGAAAGAGGAGAAAGAGGGGAGAAAGAAGAAAAGGGGGAGGGGAAGGAGAGGAAGAAGATGAGATTGTGGAGGAGGAGCAGCAGCTACTTCTATGACATCCAGGAGAGCAATCCTATGGGCCAACCAGGTAGCTGTAGCCACAGGCAGGGCTATGCAGAGAAGAACACACTAGCCACAGATGAAGCCTTTCTCTGATGCCCACACTCTTCTTGCTCCAGCTCTGCCCATTTTCCCTTCCCAAATCTCCAGCTCTTCTTTACTCCATCATTGCCCCTGGCAAGTCCCCCATGCAATGACAAATTTCCCAGGCAAGTAAGGATGACCTCACTACATCTAAGATCCCAGGACCCCGCTGTTCACCAGTGACACAAACTGGAGTAGTGGAATCGGCTCATGCTGTTATTCACCATGGTTCCAGGGCCTCACACAGTGCCCGACACAAGTGGATTCAGTCATGTTTATCTGAGACAACAGAGGTGAAACCATAGACATTATCTTAAATGAGGAAACACCACTCTCGGAGTCCATGGGCTTTTCGAGCTGGTCTTTGCATTCTTTACAATAAAAGTGCCTTCCCAGTGAGCCTCAGGTTTCATCCCTTTCCCAAGCAGAGACCCATGGGAAAGCTCACACTGGGAAGAACACAAAGTGGAAAGACACCAGCCTAGGGTATGGCTCGCCCGAGCCACCATCTTGTTCTCTGGGCCTGTGGCACAGCTCCTAGGCACCCTGTGACAGTGTGACGACTGTCTGAGAGGGTCACCAGGCCCACTTTTAGAGAGAGATCTGTCATCCCTGAAAAGAAGCTCTCCCAGGGCTCCCCCCAAAACCTGCCTAGAAACAGCTTCATTCAAATGACCCCCAGGAAGAGAGGGAACAAGCTAGGCAGATGGCCCAGCAGGCAGAGTGCTTGACACCCAAGTGTGGGGACCGGAGTTTGGATTTCCAGAACCTACGAAGGAGCAGGGTGGGTGTGGTGGCATGGCACCCGAGACAGAGACAGGAATTCCCAGAGCCTGGCCAAAGGGCAGCCTGGCTCCGGGCTGTGCAAGAAGTGGCCAGTAATGGACAAAAGCACTTTGTAACCTTGGGCCTCCACACACATGTGCGCCACACACACATGAACCCCACTACATGCAAATTCAATACATGTATGTGTATATGTACATATATATATATGTATTATGTATATATGTATATGACACACATACATACATATAAAACATTTTTAAATACAGACAAATGGGAGGAGAGGACAGCCCACACCTGCAGAACTTCATTTCTGGAACAAAGAGGAGGAAAGGCCCTACCACTAAACAATGCTCTGACAAGTCTCCCTGTTTAAATAATGATAATGATAATGATAATGATGATGATGGTGATGATAGTGGTGATGATGATATAAAGGTGTTGGGAAAAGATGCAGGATGCTTCCTGAGGGCTCTCCTGGCTCAGACACTGGGCATAAGACAATCCATTCTAGCATTATCTGGGAATGTCAATGCTCCATTTTCTCAGAACACGTCTATGTACTTCATGTTCATGGTCCTACTGAAGTCATCAGGGTCATTTGATTATTGAAAGTCTCATAGCTGGTTCCACCTCTTCTTACTGAATCTCATGCAAATTTTCCCAACATAATAAACACTTGGTTTTAAATTTCTTTGCAAAGCACTGACCATCTCACTTACTGGGAGTGTGTGCTGGGTGAGTTCATTGGCCTCTTTAAGCCATGAATTCATCAGCAAAGGAAAAAAAAAGAAAGTATAAACTTCCTGAGAGCATTTAAAGGGAGGAAAGGGAATGGAAAAACATATTATAATCTTGAAAATAAAAAAGTAGGGAAACCCCTTTCCTAACCCATAGAATTGGTTAAAGATTTAAACAATAATCATCTTTTTAGGAATAAACTTTATTATAAAAACTTATCTTTGAGAATTTAATAATGTATATAATAAAGTATTATCATAATCACTCCTAATTTCTCCCCTCCAACTTCTACAACCAACGTGCCCCCTTCCTTCCTAGCTTAGTCCTCTCTCTCTCTCTCTCTCTCTCTCTCTCTCTCTCTCTCTCTCTCTCTGTGTGTGTGTGTGTGTGTGTGTGTGTGTGTGTGTGTGTGTGTGTGTGTTTAGTAAGTCACCAAGACCAATTAGTATTGCCCATTTGTACCATTCACTGGAGCACGGGAACCTTCCAATAGCCTCACCTCCAAAGAACAATCCTTCCTCCCTGACTAGTTTGCTTCTCCATGGCCATAATCAAACACTGACCAAAAGCACCAACCAGAGGGGATGAGAGGGTTCACTTGCCTACAGCTTATGCTCCATCATCAAGGGAAACCAGGACAGGAGCTAAAGCAGAGGAGTGCTGCTTACTGGCTTGCTTCCTCTAGCTTGCTCGGCTCTCTTTCTTATATAGCCCAGGCCTACCTGACTAGAGACTGTGCTGCCCACAGTGCGATGGGCCCTCCTATATCAACTAGCAGTTAAGAAATGCCTCACACGTGCCCACAGGCCACTCTGATACAGGAAATTCCTCAGTTAAGGTTTCCTCTTCCCAGGAATGTCTGGGTTTGTGTCAAGTTAATAGAAATCAACTATGATGCTCCTCTCACCAACAGCTGTCAATGACCAACAAGTGCCCGGTTAGAGTTGGGGCAAGGTGAACTCCTCCCTGTCCCTTCTGGAATTTTGGCTAGCTTGATCTTGTACGGGTCTTAAGCATCCATAAGAGCAGCAGCCAATTGCCTTATCACACAACCAGGAACACAGTAAGAAGAAATGAAGTGATCTAATGCTACCATTCTCTTCTCCCACCCCATTCCCCACTACCATTTGTGGCTTTTAGCAAACAGGGAAAGGATTCTCTTGCCAGGAAAAGGCAACATATTTCTCTTTCATATGGGCTTTCATAAAGAAGGTGTTAGTATTTAAAAGTCTAACTCTGTATGCTCTCATTGATTCCTGAAGAGTTGTCATTTGTCTACCAGACAGAATCAGAGGCAAACACATCATAAGTCAAGCACTTAAATGACTTAAACAAAAGCATAAGTGAGAACTTCAGGGATTCTTGTCAGCAATTTTATATTCATTAATTTGGGGCTGATATGGAGTGACACAACACCATAGATAAGGAAAGTCTATACTGAATTTTAGAAAATACATAGAATTTTAGATGGCAAAGCAAGGTGGTTTGAACTATGACTCTAAAATCCGTAAATATATTCATGATAAAAATGAGAATTAATGGCATTTTTGTTGTTATTATTTTGTTTCATTTTTGAGGCAGTGTCTCATGTAGCCCAGAATGACCTTAAACTAGTCATGTGGCTAAGATGATCCTGAATTCCTGACCTTACTGCCTCTACTTCCCAAGTTCTGGGGTCACAGGTCTGTGGCATTATGCCTGATTTGTGTAGTCATGGGGATGGAACCTTGTGTTGTCATGGGGATGGAACCCTGTGTTGTCATGGGGATGGAACCTTGTGTAGTCATGGAGATGGAACCTTGTGTAGTCATGGGGATAGAATCTTAGGTAGTCATGATTATGGAACCTTGGGTAACAATGGGGATGGAACCTTGTGTAGTCATGGAGATGGAACTTGTGTAGCAATGTCTGGAACCTTGTACATTCTAGGCAAGTACTCTGCCAACTGAGCTACAATCCAAGATTCTGATGGTCTTTTGTTAAATACAATTTTGCATATGAAATACATGAAATGTTTCCAAAGTGTTCATTTTTTCTGAGGATCAAACCCTAGCCCTTACAACTATCAGATAAGTACTCTAACTCTGAGCCCTATCCTCAACCCTTGGAAACCATTTTAGAACCTTTAAATTTTTTAGATTTATTTTATCTCACGTGTATGAGTGTTTTGCCTGAATGTGTAAATGTAAGAATGTATATGTACCACATGGGAGCCTGGTGGCCACAGAGAACAAATGAAGGCATTGGATTCCCTGGAACTGGAGTTATAGATGGTTGTGAGCCACCGTGTAGGTGCTAGGAACTGCAGATCATTTCTCTGAAAGAGCAGTAAGTGCTCTTCACTGTTGAGCATCTCCAGCCCCCTTGAAAATCTTCTCAAAGAGACATCCAGTTCAAGACTGATGCAACCTTATTTTTTTTCTTTCTTTCACTGAAAACCACTACTAATAAGAATGAAAACACAAATACAAATCCATACCCAGGCTGAAGAGCCTCAAAGGAGAACAATCAGTGAAACAAACTTGGGAGAAAAATATGGAAAAGATCAAGTCCACAAGAATGAAGTAATGACCAACGGGATAAAGAAACTTAGCCACAGGAGGGATCCAAAATTATGCATAAAAGTTTCTTACCAATCGCTGGTAGCTTAGAAATTGCAATGTCCAGGCCACTCCAGGGACCCCACAGGGAGGGAACAGCTGCAGCCTGCAGAGTCCAGCAGAGATTTCAGCAGCTAACCAGTGCTGCCGGATAAGTCTGCAGTTGAAATTTCTCCAAATGTAACTTTCCACTGAAATCCCAGAGGCCAACGAGAGGACAAAGCACATCCCAGGATTAAAGTGTACAACACATGATCAAAGGCCAAGCAGGCTGCTCAAGCAGCCTAGAAGCCTGGCTCCGAGGGTGGAGGTGAGCCAATGGCGAATCAGGTGCAAGCAAGAATAAACAACAGTCCTAGGAGAAGATAATGATCCTGAGTCTCCACAAAGCGTTAGGGCCTGTGCAGCTAAAACAGAATATGAAGGTCTACAAAGAGAGGAAAGAGGTGTTACCCATAGCCGAGAGAAAAAAAGCCAAAATTATAAAGTGTCTTGATGTTAGAATTAGCAGTAAAGGATTATCTAGTCTAAATGCTAAAAGAGGATAAAGAGAAATGAACACGAGTGGGCAGATGGAAAACATCAACAGAGAAACTACAGCTCTGACACAAACAACCAGATGGAAAAGGCAAGAACTGAAAGCTTCTGCAATAGCGTACTCATCACCCAGGCTCAGAGTCATAATAGACTCAGTCGAACAAGGAGTTAGGGAAAATGAAGACCAGTCTAAAGACAATCACTCAAACTGAACCCAGGAGGCAGAAAAGCTATGAGAAACCCAAAGCTTATGATACAATAAATAGCAAACTATCTAATACAGAACCAAAGGGAAGAAACAGAAGGAATACGGGTGGAGCGGGCATCTTAAGACTGTTCAGTTGATGAAGGAAAAGCAAGCCATAGCTTGGTAATCTCACTGAACCCAGCAAGAAAGACGCAATTGAGATGACCTCCAGCACATCGCAGTCAAACTGCTTGAAAACAAAATGCAAAGAGAAATCTGCCTTAACACCATCAGATAAAACCACACAATATTCAGGGCAGTGGCAATGACAGCAGGCATGATGCGGCCCACAGCATAATAGAAAGACAGCCTCACAATGCTAAAAGAAACTGACAACCTTGAGTTCTGTATCTGCCAAAATCGTCCTAAAAGTAAAATCAAAACAAAGACAACTGCAAGGAAAAAAAAGCTGGCAGAATGCATTTCCAGCACACTACACAAGAAGTGTTCAAGGAAACTCTTCAAGCATAAAAGTTGCAATCCCAGACAGAAAATCAAATCTGGAAGAATAATACAAAGCATTGGAAACACAAATATTTACAAAGACTATCAACTGGATTAATTTTTAAAATTCGAGGCAAAGATTTTTGGAATATTTTATGGGACTTAAAAGTTAAAACAAAACCTAGGATAATTTACCAAAGGCTGAAAAGAAAGAAGAATGCATGCTGTCCTGGGTTCTTACATTGCGCGTGAGATGTGCTACTGGCCTGAGGATAATGATGATTTTTGCTAAAATCACACCTTGATCTCTAGAGAAATGAGGAAAATATACTAGAGAGGTACAGGTTAAAATTAAAAAAAGGAGACGACGGAGAATATCAACAAGTATTTGACAAACTTAAAAGACTCTAGAAAAAGAAGGTGGAAGAATAGACGGGATAGATGAAAAGCAAAAGGTAAATAATCAATTTAAACTTACAACAGACACTATTGCATTAACTGCAAGTGGATTAACACTTATAATTAATGACAGAGACTGGCCAGATGGGTAAAATCAAAAGAAAGAACTGAACGCTGTTTATAATAAAAAAAAATCTTTAAAAATGAAAAGGGAGTTGCAAAGGTGTGCTAAATTAAAAGGATAGAAAATATATTTTGTATAAATATTGGTCACAAGGAAAGTAATATAGAAGTATATTGATGTTAGATAAACTTCAAAATAAGGAATTTTACCAAAAAAGTGGGATGTTTCATTAGTTTTATCACCTGGGCTCATAGGGACCCACAGAAACGAGGAGGAAACCAGGGAGCCTGCATGGGACTGGCCTAAGGCCCTCTGAACATGCATTCCAGTTGTACAGCCTCCTCTTCTTGTGGGGCTCCTAACCATGGGAGCAGAGGCTGTCTCTGACTCTTTGCCTACTTCTGAAATCCTTTACCTCATACTGGGTAGCCTCACTCAGCCTCAACATGAGGGGAGGTGCCTAGTTTTATTGCAACTTGGTATGCTGTGTTTGGTTGATATTAATGGGAAGCCCGTCATTTTTTGGAGAGAAACTGAGGAGGAGTAGACATGTCGGGGGGTGGAAAGCTGAGGTGGAAGAGGGACTGGGAGGAGAGGAATGGTCAGGATGTAAAATAATAATAAAAGTAAAATAAAACAAAAAACCCAACAGGAGGTAAAAGTGATGCATTAACTAGATAAACATTGATAAAAATTATAATACAGAAATGACTAATGGAGAAAAAGAACGGTAACAAAAATATTGTAAGTTAGCCGGGCGGTGGTGGCGCACGCCTTTAATCCCAGCACTCGGGAGGCAGAGTCAGGTGGATCTCTGTGAGTTCGAGGCCAGTCTGGTCTACAAGAGCTAGTTCCAGGACAGGAACCAAAGCTACAGAGAAACCCTGTCTCGAAAAAAAAAATATTGTAAGTTACTCAGTTAAGAGTAAGATACATGAGGCTGGGAGTGTCTTCGCCCATTTCATGTTTCTATAATGTCATACCAGAGACAAGGTAATTTATAAAAAGTGAAACTTGTTTTGGTGAGATCCAATACAGAAATGTTCCTGCCCATCCCAATATGGATTGTGCTCCTTTATTCCATGGAAAAGGGAAGACGGGAGGAGAGATGAGAGCAAGAAGAAGAACTAACAACAAGCTCTGTAATAAGCACCATGAGGGTGACGCCTTATGACTTACCTCCCTCCCACCAGGCCCCACCTCCTAAGACTGTTACACTGGGGATTAAGTTTCCAACGTGGACTTGTTGGGAACACTGGGAATGTATTCAAACTGCAGCAGGGAGAAGCATAAAAATATAAAACAGCACAAAAAGAAACACAGAGAAAGTTGGCAGCAATAAGACAAAACAATAATTACCGCAACAGCAACAATAAAGCAACCCAAAGACTTTAATTATCCCCTCTGATGGAGAGAGCCCACCTTCACAATTAAAGCGGTCCGTGGAAGAACAAGTTTGTAAGGGCTTAAGCAGCATAGGCAACTTGCACAGGTATATTAAGAACTCTGTGCCCACCAAAAAGAAACTGCTTATTATATTTAAGCTGTGCATATTTCTTAAATTTTACTACATACGGCCATGCAGAAAATGGTTATCATAACTATATAAATGAATAAGCCATAGCCTTTGCTCTCAAGACAATGAAGCTATTTTCACACCATTGTTAATCTATATTAATGATTATGTAACCAATACACAGAAAGAGAAAGTAACTCGCCCAAGCTTTCACTGCTAGTCAATAGCACATTAGCACCATGATCCAGGACATTCTGAACAGGAAGCTTACATCACTAACTACTGTGTTGCTCTACTTCCCACGCAGGTGGGGCATTCCCTCAAGATATTCTCTCTCTCTCTCTCTCTCTCTCTCTCTCTCTCTCTCTCTCTCTCTCTCTCTCTCTCTCTCTCCATGTGTGATGTGTGTGTGTGATATACACATATATACATGTATATCAGAATAGTAAAAAAATAGCTACTGTAATTAAAATGTCAGTCGAATCACAGCAGGTAAATAGAAAATCTGAATAGGTTCCAGCTTCAAGCTCACAGACAAATGATATTCGCCTCTCATAAAACTGTCAGTGAGAAAAACTAGAGTCTCTTCATAACAGAACAGCCATCTGACAGGGAAGGAAGGGATCAGGAGGATGGCTCAGTTGATAAAGCTTTGCTGTGCAAGCATGAGGACCTGATCCACTCCAGCACCCACGTAAAATGCCAGGTGCAACAGTGCACCCTTGTAAACCCAGTGCCAGAGAGGCAGAGACACAAGCACCTCTGGGGCTTCTCGGCCAAGAAGCTCTAAGAGAGGGCTGAACCCCAGCTTCAGCAAGAGATCTAATCTTCAAGGCTAGAGTGGAGAAAAACTGGGGAAGACACGACCATTGTCCTCCCATGCATGTATGTCCTCGACATACATATGTAGCTATGTACACAAACACACAGTTAAAAGAAATAATCAATACACCAGGGAATTAATATTAAACAACTGAAGCATAAAATACTAGACACTACAAAGAATATTTCTGTTTTAGATGAAAAATGACTTAAAAGAAAAAAATCATACAAGAGAAAAAACGCAGTTTTAACCATATGAAAATCAAAACTATTTCTAGTGTGAGCAATTGAAATGGCAAAGGAACTTCAAAGCCAACCACAGATGGATAGACGACATCTACAGCATGAGAAAAATCTAACATCTGCCACACTGGATACCACTCTCATTGCTTTGACAAAGTATCTGACAAGAAACAACTTAAGAGAAGCAATTTAAGAGAGGTGGGTTTTTGTTGATTCACGGTTTGGGGGTTCAACTCACAAGGGTGGGAAATCGTGGTGACAGACAGCTTCATGGTGGCAAGAGTGTGCAGAAGTTGCTTGCTCACCTCTCCATGACCAAGAAGCAGAGAAAAGCCAGGCTCTAAGCTTCAACACCTCTTCCTACCCTATGCCAAGACGAGATTCACCTCCTCTAGCCGGGACCCCATTCCTAAGTTTCCATATCCTCCCACCACAGCACCACCAGCTGGGGACCGAGTGCTCAGTCACATAAGCCATGGGATGGGGGCAGACATTTCACATTCAAACCACAGCATCCACAAAGCACAGAGCACCCCTGCATACGAAGGAGTGCAATCTGGAGACCCAGTAGGAGCATGAGCAAAAGCAAAGATGGACTTTTACTGAAGACAAATGTGTGTAGGTGAGAAGATGCTCAACACTGAATACCGAGAACTGAAAGCCAAATGCTACAGTCCCTCTCAGACAGAACAGACATTTATATCCTGTACAGGGGCTGCGATGGCTCAGAAGTCAAGAGTGTTTGTGCCTCCTGCAGAAGACCCAGGTTCAGTTCCCAGCACAAGTTGGGTGGCTCGCAGCTGCCTTTTCTTCAGATCCATGGGACCAACTACTTTCTTCTGCCTCAGCAGGCACCCACACTCATGTAGCATCCACTCACGCAAAAATAATATACATATAAGATAAATAACAAAGACCAATTTAACATCAAACGTTAGACAAAAAACAAACAAACAAACCAGTCACTTTCATGTGTCTGGTGACATAAATATATATAGTAGGGCATTTTGAAGGGACAGTTTGACAGTGCGCAGATAAATATAATTTACACAAGGGATTTGATCCAGAAAGGTCCAATGTAGAAGTTTCTTAGGCAACAATGTTGTCACATAAATAATAAAAATGTTCTAAAATTCCATCCCTAGATTAACAGATTAGGAATCCATACAGCTAGTAAAAATAATCAAGCAAAATTTATACAGGCCAACCCCCTTTTTATTCCATTTAACATCAAGTTTTTCTTTAAACGTTTTATCTCCTTAAGCCCTGCACTTAGCTCCATTATACTTCCTGGTGCTCCTTTTCTCCTCAGACTGAACATTTTGTGTTTTCTTCTTGTTCAGCTTGCTCCTTTTCATTATAGCTATGCCTAAGAGTTGCCACTAATAACCACACGACACAGTCAATACTAGGCTGTATTGAAATCTCCTCTGCCAACATTGTTTATCCAAAACTCTTCATTTTAACCTCAGGGAGATTTTTTTTGGCAGGGCAGAAAACAGTCACCTTCCTTACCACAAGAACAACCTCTAGGCCACTTTTATGCCTCTTACTGTGGTGCCTCTGCATTATCCCTCAGAAGTCAAAGGACAGGCCTAATTCTGTGGTCAATGTATCACAGCGCTGCTTCTCAAAGAGGGTCATAGCCATCTCTGGCTATACGTACAGCTTGTTAATGCCTTTTGCAGTGGGATGAATGAAAATGGCCCTCATAGGTCGTAGGTAGTGGCACTATTTGAAAGGATTGGGAGGTGTGGCCTTGTCAGAGAAACTGTGTCCCTGGGAGTGGGCTTTGAGGTTGCAAAAGCCCAAGCCAGGCCCTGTGTCTCTTTTCCAGTTGCCTATGGATCTGGATGTAGAACTCGCAGCTACTTCTCCAACACCACATCTGCCTGGTGGCTGCCATGCTTTCTACCATGTTGACAATGGACTAAATCTCTGAAACTATAAGCAAGGCCCAATTAAATGCTTTTTTTAAAAAAAATAAAAGCTGCCCAGGTCATGATGTTTCTTCACAGCAGGAAAACACTGACCAAGCCTGAAGTTGGTATCGAGGAGCAGGGTACTGATGTGGCAAGCCTGACTATGCTGCTTATTGGCAGAATGTGGACTTTGGGACTTTGGTTAAGAAAACAGTTTAACATTTTAAGTAGGGCTTCAAGGACCATACTAATAGATGTTTAGAAGGCAGTGGTGCTGAGAGTAATGTAGATTAATTATGACAGCAAAGCTCAAGAGGTTTGTATTAGCGAGTGGCCTAGAGGTTGTTCTTGGGGTGAAGAAGGTGGCTGAAAAACAAAAAGCAAAAACCAAAAAGTTCCCTGAGGTTAAACTGAAGAATTTGGGATAAATAGTGTTGGCAGAGGAGATTTCAATACAGCCCAGTATTGACTGTGTCGTGTGGTTATTAGTGGCAACTCTTAAGCAGATCTATAATGAAAAGGAGGAAGCTGAGCAAGAAAAAATACAAAGTGTTCAGTCTGAGGAGAAAAGGAGCACCAGGAAGTGTAATGGAGCTAAGTGCAGGGCTTAAGGAGATAAAACGTTTAAAGAAATACTTGATGTTAAATGGAATAAAAGGAGAGTTGACCTCAAGGTAAGACCCCACCCAAGCTAGCCTCCACCTTCTGGAAAGGAATTTTTAAAAAGCTTAAGCAATTCATGAAATCACTGGCAATAGAAGGCTGGTGCAAATATAATGGAGAGAAGGTACCATGTCACAGCCCCAGCAAGCAGCAGAACTTGGCAGCTTTGGCCACGTGGTTCTGGCTTTAGAGTTAAGGACATAAAAAGGGGGTTATGAATCTCCCTCCATGGCTAAGGAAAGCCACTGAAGCCACACATGTGTTAGGGGTGTCTCTGACTCGGGGCGAGGGACAGAGTGTGAAGCTGTGAAGAGTAGAGCCTGCATTTCATTGGAAACCCTAAGATGCTGGAGATTTCAGAGTCATGGGGCACACCTGCCAAGGAGAACCACTAACAGAAAGTGGAATCAACCCAAGAAAGAGGAGTGTGTCGCAGTCAATGAAGCTGAAAGCTGGAGAGTTAAAGGGCGCTTTGATGTCCAATATGGTGATACAGGGTTGGGCGTTTGCTCTGCTGGCCATCAGCCTTGTTTCTGTCCAGTATTTCCTCACTATTCTCCCTTTCCTCCCTTTTAGAATGGTAATGTATATCCTGTGTCATTGTATGTTGGACGTATGTGATCTGCTTTTTGATTTTGATTTTACAGTTGATTGGAGTTAAGAGATTGCCATGAGTCTCAGAAGAGACTTTGAACTTTGGACTATGAAGCAGTGTTGAGACTGTGATAGACTATGAAGACTTTTGAAGTTGGTCTAAATGCATTTTGCATTATGATATGGCTGCAAGTCTATGGGGGCTGGGAGTGAAAAATGCCCCCACCGGCTCATAGGGAGTGGCGTTATTTGAAAGGATTAGGAGGTGTGGCCTTGTGGAGTGGGTGTGGCTTTGCTGGAGGAAGTATGTCACTGGGAGTAGGCTTTGAGTTTACAAAAACCCAAGTCAGCCCCAGTGGCTCTTTTTCTTCCAGCTTCCTGTGGATCCAGATGTAGAAATCTCACCTACTTCTCCATCACCATGTCTGCCTTCATGCCGCCATGCTTCCCACCATAAAGATAAAAGACTAAACTTACTCTGAACGTAATCAAGCCCAAATTAAATGTCTTCCATTACTTCCAATACTTACCTTAGTCATGTTATCTCTTAACAGCAATAGAACACTGACCAAACACCACTTACAATATAAATTGTAATTAGGATGTTAGTCTTTCACTTTTCTTAAATGTTCTGCATGATGCAAAATGCAGAAAGGTTGATTCGATGCACATTCCTGCTTCAAATATCCTGTAGCAATCACCGAAGAAACACAAGTGTCACATCCAGAACTCATGTGAGTGTGTGTGCATGAGTGTGTGTATGTGTGTGTGTGTTTGGTAACAGGAAACATCCATGCTTATTATTATTAGCTATGTATAAACATCATAAACCTTAACCATAAAATTATTTAAATTATAAGTAGCATGAAGCTCGGTCAAGAGAGCTAGTTCCAAGACAGCCAGGGCTACAAAACAAAATAAAAACCTCTGTCTTGAAAAACAAAAACAAACAAATAAAATAACATGAAGAAAAGAACACCAAATCTATATTATCTAATTCTATTAGTGCACACCCCATGAACAAACAAACAAACTAAAGCACCATCAAGGTTTCTTACTGTGGGCCTTTAAAGGGGTTTTATCATCGCTAGAAGAACAAATTGAATGTCTCTCAATGACACATGAGAGCACCCATGCACACTGCTGCCGTCTTCCTTATCACTTAATGACAGTTGTTAGGTGTCTTCCAAGTCAAGAGCTAGTTAATTGGAATAACTAATTTTAATGGCTGCTTCTGTTTCCCACTGCTCCTAAATGGTTGCGCCCATCTGCATGCCCTGTCCTCTTGTTGTTTTCAGAGGTATTTCCACATACATGCATAGAAGTCACATGCTGAAAGGTAAACTTGTTCTTTGTATTCTCATCGGATCTCTGTTCAAAGCCCTGGCCCGTTTTTCTATTGAGGGGTTCTTCTCTTTTCTTATTGATTGATAGGGCCTATGAAAGGTGTTAGCTTTTCACTCTGCAAAATGAGAATATCACTTCCTGTCTGAGCGGTTACAAAGACTCAGTCATCTAACATGACAAGTAGTGGTACAGTAGGTACCAAAGTTCTTCCCTATTACCCCCCCCCACTGCTATAGCCATCATATATACATTGAAGTTACCTACATGTAAACACATACGAGCATGTTCAAGGACTTCTTTCATCCCAAGAGTTATAAATCCCAGGACAAGGCTCGGATATCCTGTGGTCCTGAGAGCTGCATGCTTATTATTACTAGGCATCTTTTTACTGGTTTCTACCACACCTCAAGTCACAGGAAGGATGAGAAGTAGGGGTGTTGTCCAATAGTATTCTCTGAGATTGAAACATTCCATCCTGTGGAAAGCTCCTCAAACAGGAAGATAACAATACTCAAAATAGCTTCAGAAAGTTCCTGAAACTGAGAAAATTCATTAGGCCCCTCTCTGCCAGAGAAGGACTCAAAGTTGAGAGTCCTCCTCACATGCAAGGAAGCTGGGTTTTAAAGAAGACTCTGAGACAAGTAAAGCTGCAAAGAAGATTTGAGATCACATCAGCTGCCTGAAAGAAGCAGAATCCAGCCAAGCTGCCTGGAAGAGGTTTAGACCAACTGGGGCACTTGGAAAGGATGCTTTGCAGCCTGTGAGCTAGCTATAGGCTGTGTTATGTGTTGCAGATTCCCAGCTCTTGGGAGTTGTCACCATTGCTGGGGAGGGCTGGATGTAGGTGTCTTTGAATCATTTCTGGTCCTGTAAGTAACCCCAATAAAACCCATTGGTTCATCATGTTGGACTTCGGTTGTATCCATACTTGGGTCTGTCGCCAGATCACTATCTGGGGTGAGTGAACAAGTGTGTTATATCTCCCCAGGAATAGTTTTGTCACACAAGAGGAATGAAGAGATGAACTTGAACACTTATCGTACACTGTCCTAGGCACCCATCACATAGTTCATCAACTTGAATGTACAGCACTTCTCCTAGGTAAGATCACGTCTTTATTCTTCACAGAGTCAGGACTTAACTATGTGACCATGTGTAGTGATGTCCACCCTTCTACAGGGTGCGATGCTGCTGGAGGTCTCTCAAAGACACTCTCCAACGGGAAGTAATGTGCTATATAAATTGGTTTGCAATTTCAGAGTTCCTGTTGGACAAAAAGACGCCAAACACTTTGTTAAAAAACAAACAAACACCAGGTGGTGGTGGCGCACGCCTTTAATCCCAGCACTCGGGCGGCAGAGGCAGGAGGATCTCTGTGAGTTTCAGGCCAGCCTGGTCTATAAGAGCTAGTTCCAGGACAGGCTCCAAAGCTACAGAGAAACCCTGTCTAGAAAGACAAAAACAAACAAACAAACAAAAACCAGTGTATTCACCCAAACTATAGCTCTCCCTAACTACAAATAGATTCATCAAAAACCATACCAGCATTATGCTTAGCTGTTCAAACCATTAATAACAAGCAGCATGAGTAACTAAGCAGGGTTTCAGTGATACATAGGTATCTCTATGGTGGTAAAAAACAACCAATTTCTCACGGCAATGTGGAATGAATTGTCACGCTGAGGCAAAAGTCACATGGAAGCACACACACTGTGAGTCCATTCATGTTGACTCAAAAACGTGCGTTAGGGCGGCCACAGAAGTAAGAATGGCATCTGGCGGCTGCTTTGGGTTGCTGCACAGTTACGAATAGGGTACTTTTCTTTGTGTCTGTTATTTTTGGATTGAACTAGATGAAATTTCCAGTTTTTTAGGTCAAAACAGTTGAACACTTACAATTTCATATGGCTCAAACTCCCATTTCAATGGTAGTATACCTTTAACCCCCTCTGATAAGGCAGAAAGAAGCATCCAGCACTGACCAGCTGATTCCAGCTTTCTGGAAACTGACCTAAATGCCCCTACTGAGTATGAGCCTGCTCTCTGTGCCTCTGTTTTCAGTGGAAAGAGTGTAACATCAGCCCCCAGCTTCCAGGAAGCCGCTTGGGATGAAGCTGTCCCCAGGCTTTCCTGTGGCATGTACCTGCAGTATCCTCTCACTTGTCCCCAGAACCTCAAAGTGTCTCTAAGTGGGGTTTGTAGCTCTTCTACACATGGCACCAAGATGATCATGTTTTAAAGATGCAACATTACAAAAATGATTTTTATATTTACAAACACTATCCCTGAAAGATACAAGTGCCAAGCTTTTATAAGTCTTGTGTGGCTCATAAAAGGCATCTTCATTATAACTGAGCTAACTGTATCCACCAGTTCTGAAACTGATGATCCCTTTTTGTTATCTCCCTGTGGGAAAGGACCATCAATCCTGAAATTTCTGGGCAGAGCCATCTCACTTTACGATGGCCAATATTATTTTTAAACAACAGTCAGTTGGGAAGCTGCGTTTCCAGGGCAAGAAGACACTTACTCCTACAGGCAGAGATGAAGGCAAGAGGGTGTTTGATGGAGAAGGCTCCTGGGTATGGGTCTAACTGAACTCAGTGACTCTGAAGGCAAGAGGAACAGATTGCTTTCATTAACACATTATCTGATCCAGGCGAACTGGTGACACTTTGGGTCCCTAAGAAGCCAGGGGGCTGAGCTCTCCACCCCATCTGATAACAAGATCCATCAGCTATGGGGGTTGGGGGTCATTGAGCTTATAGTAAGCTGAAACCCTAGGTGGGCTACAAGGAATCCCTCAAAATATACTTAAAGGACTGTATTCTTTGCTAGAAACCCCATAGTGAATAATTTATGATAAGAATACTATGAGCTATTGGCAGCATTTCTCTTCACATATTGGATTCATTTTAATAAAGGACAACAATGGCATTTTAGCTTTTCTGAGCACCTACAATGAGCTAAATACTGTCTCACTTAATAAACACAAGCCTGTTGTTCATGAATATCATTCCATATTCTTATTAAACAGATGGGGACACACCGTTTTAAGCTGGATAAATAATTTTCCCAAAGACTCACTTATAAGCTTATAAGAGGCAACACCAGGATAGAAACTCAGGCTATCTAAGGCTAAAGGCCACAGTCATAACAAGTCTACTGTAATGCCATTCACAGACACTACATATATGGAATAAGGATTAATGAGAGCCAGGAGAGAAGACGGTTGCTTCTACTTAGGTGCTAAAAGCCCCTATTCTAATCAAATCCAGTGAGCCATTATCCACACTTCTCATACTAAGTAACTAAGGTTCAGAGATCCAAAGCAATTTGCTAATTAGTGACGGCAAAAATTCAAACATGAATCCACATAAATCCAAAGCCCACGGCCTTCCATTATACCACTTTGCTCTAATACATCATTTGAAACTTGCTGTAAATGGCAACCAAACTACTACAGGTGTGCTATGGCAGAACAGATCAGTGCTGCAGTAGCTAGCCAATAGCCCGGCCCATCTCAGTTAACAGAGAACTACCTTCTGTCTTAGAATCCACCTACAATGTCATGAGCCTTCATGGCAGCTATCCTGGTGGTCCTCTCCCAAAAGTATGTATGTCGGTATACTATGCGTTCCCCTAAGGAAATTCATGCTACCTCTACCCAGGGCTCCCTGGACTAGGCTTCTTCCATGGCTTCGTTGAATTTCTTAGCAGGGCCAGGGAGGACAGCTTTTTCACACAGCCAAGAAGGTGAGAAGAAGCACAGGAGACTTTGAAAGAGCAATACTCGTTTATGAAAACTTCCTAAAGCCTCATCAATGGGAAGAATGTCTGCTCAAAATGCAGACCCCAGTATTTCTTTCATGTCAATCATAGGTTATGAAGTGCTGACCTGGACTATGTAACTCCGACACAGGGAGCCAGCAGACCGACCACCCTTGAAAGTAGCTTAGTCCTGTGTTGACAGAGCACACGCAGATTTCTAGGGAAATGGCCATCGGAAGCTCGGTCAGAAGGTATCAACCAAGCCCATGGCCAGGTCACATGGGGAACAAAGAGGAAAGGAAAGAGGGAGGAGATGTCACTTAAACCCTAGTGCACTGTTGGCAAGGCAACGTCAGGCAAGCACAGAGATGTCTGAGCCCAGGATAAGACCACCTAAGAGAGGTACTCACATACCTCCCTGCCCTGGGTGATGCAGAGCAACCACACCAGAGCCACACACTGCTACCCACAGGAGTGAACAAGACCCGTGTGACCAACAGAGTGGTCCCTTAACACTACTTAGCAAATATCTGGGCAGATGGCTCTTTGCTTCAAATCTTCAGAGCCGGGTTATGGAAACGGCACAGTCTATAGAGTGTTTGCCTTGCAATCTTGAAGTCCTGAGTTTGAGCTCTAAAACTCAGATTAAAAAATAACAACAACAAAAAGCTGGGCATAGTGGCATATGACTGTATGGTTACCAATGAGAAGATGGAGGCAGGTGGATATCTGGGACTCACTGGCTAGCTAGCCTACACTGCTTGGAAAGTTCCAGGCTAGTAAGACAAACAGTCAAAAAAAAAAAGTGAACAGTGCATGAGGAACAAATAAGGTTGACTGCTGACCTACACACACACCACACACACACACACACACACACACGCCTGCCTGCCTGCCTACCTACCTACTAACTGGGCCTCCTTACGTTCTAGGCTCATTTCCTATCAGGAAGCGTCTCATCTTGTCGGTGAAGCTACAGTCTGTAGCCACACCTGGCGAGCTGTTCCCAGTCGGAACTGTGCCTGCAGGCTGCCAGGCCTTTACTCTGCAGGAATGTCCTTGAGCCCAGGCCTGCCTCACACACCTGGCACTGGAGGCTGAGGTGAGCAGTCAACTCTGGGCAACATTCCCTGGCACCTATCCCCACCTCCTCCTCACTCCCTGGGCTAATTATCCCTCCTTTGCCGTAAACTGAGCATTTTGCACAAGCTACCATGACGGAGTCAGGTTGGCGTCCTACAAATGTCATATGTGACGTGAATGCCTGTGTATGGATGTATTTGTGGGCATGCGGGCGCCAGCAGAGACACGAAGAAGATATTACATCCCCTGGAGTTAGACTAGAAGGTATTTGTGAGATGCCAACGAGGGTCTTGGGCACTGAATTTTGGTCCTCTATAAAAGCAATAAGTGCTCATAACCCCCGAGCCATCTCCCCAGCCCCCATATGTGGTAGCCTTCTCCACTACCTCACAAATTGCCTTTCCCCCAATGGATGGGAACCCCCATATTGGCAACAACAGTAAAAGTTACCAGAATACTGGTACTAGCAAATCTAGAGTTCAGGGTTGGTGACCAGGAGCTCGGAGCTAATAGGCGAGGTCCAGCTCTTGCTGGCATTTGTAGAAACACTTGCTGATTCTCTCCTGGAGTCTTGGGTGACATCTGGATGGGATAAATAAGGACCCTGAGGCACACAAGTGTCAGAGCGCTGACTGTACCCTCGAAACTAGATGTGCCCCTCTTAAGTTCCCCAAACATGGAGTTCCCGTGAACATTATCCTGTTAAGCTAAGGGTGACGAGCTACCCCAGTAGCATCGCTGTTTACAGCTGTTCTTCTTTTGTGGCTGTTTGCTTGTTACGTTTGGAAGCAGGGCTGCCCCAAAGGCACTGAGTCTGAGTGTCAACAGACCTTCATCTCTGTGACTTGAGTGTACAAATCCTGGACACCATCCCTGACTTTCTCCCCCCAAAGGGCTTTCCTTCAAGAGTCACCAAGGCACGGTTCACAGGTTCACGGGTTCAGAACATATTTCATTAGCCCTCGGAGGAGATCTGTGGATCAGCTGAGATGACATGCCTGCTTCCAAACAGGGAAACACGATCAGAGGGCAGGCACATCTTTGGGGGGGGGGTGTCTCTGGAGCAGTGGTTCTCAACCTGTGGGTTGCGACCCCTTTGGGGATTGAACGACCCTCTTACGGGGACTGCACCTCAGATATCCTGCATATCAGGCATTTACATTACAATTCACAATAGTAGCAAAATTACAGTTATGAAGTAGCAATGGAATACTTTCATGGTTGGGGGTCACCACAACATGAAGAACTGTATTAAAGGGTCACAGCGTTAGGAATGTTGGGAGCAGCTCTTCTAGCACTCTCTCTGGTTTAAAACTCGCCTCTCGTCCTGGGAGACAGGGCAGACATGACAAGGTCAAGTGGGCAATGAACTACACCGTCCACGCTTGTCAGTGTGGTGGGGAGACCAGATTCAGCTTGCCTGGAGGGGCTTCCCAAGTCTTCCAGGGCTGTGGAGACACCCATCTCCTCCTCACCACAGTGCTGCAGAAAGGAAGAAGACTTCCTTCCCAAAGCTAGCCTCTGTCAAGGCGCCAGGAGCTTATCTGAGCAAACAAGGGGTCATCTGTGTCCCTGCTCCTCCTAGGCTCTCCTGGAAGCCGTTATCTGTCTGAACCGCCACCCCCAGCTTGTCCTCAGGGCCAGTCTGGTCTCTGTGTGTAATATTTGTAATTTCATAGGAAACTCAAGACTCATGCCAAAACACGACCGACGTCTGTTCGCATCCTGCAGTGGGAGGTGATTGCAGATCCCCCACTGAGGACACAGGAGGGGGCTTTGAAGAAAGACTGAAAAGTGATTCTTTTTTTTTTTACATAACAATCTTAGAAGAAGCCAGACACATATAAACAACCTCTACAGAGTTTTCTAATTCACTACACGAGCCATTATGTATTTGTAAACATTTCATAAGTGTTTGGAAGAATGTTTGAAGGAAAAAGTGAGAACATACAAATATGTACATGTGTGTAGACCCTTTTAAGACAAATATTCCCGGAAGAAATTCAAGCAGACAGGCTGCAAGCCCACTTCACTTTACTCCTGCATTTTCTTTTTGTAAAGACAACAAATGTTAGCGTCTACCATGCACTAAACACTAGTCTATCATTTTTAGCATGTAATAGTTGCATAGGGTTTTAGCCTATCTGCCACCTGGAAACTGCCCAGAAACCACTCCTTAGAATGTTTACTCCAAAGGTAGAGAGACAGAGTGAGAGGAGAGGTAAGGGCATTTTTTTTTCAGTTGCATCAAGATCCAACTGAAGTTCCCGCTCCTTGTTCCCAGTGAATAACACCAGTGTTCAGTAGGAAGGCTGCACGGGGAGGGGAAGTAGGGGTGGCCCGCATCTGGGAAGCTCTCGGCCTTTTCTGATGGTTTGAATGGATCCTCAGGATGAATTTAATCCCTAGTTTAAACACATATGTGGGCGCGCGCGCGCGCGCGCGCACACACACACACACACACACACACACACACACACACTACTTTCCATGCATGTACCTTGAGGTTCACAAGTAGTCATTGATATTACACATCTGCCATGGTTGGGGGCAGAAATCCTGGGGGGGTCCTGTTTGTCTTGATGGGACACCGTCCCCCCCACCAAGATACCAGCAAATCCAAAGAGTCTGTGCAACTTTAATATTTAAAATGTGCCAGCCAGCGAGGGGTAGGAGAGAGAAAACCTGGCCTGCTACTAGAAGGACAAGTGCAGATGTGTCAGCCTTGATGACAGGTGCTTAAGGCTGGCTCCTCGGTGGCTTTAAACAAGACAGACTAGAGAGGAGAAGGCTCCCTATGGGGGGCCTTAGGATCAGTGACAGGCAGTCCAGGGTCCCCGAGGAAGCACAGGCATCGCTGAAGGCATTGCACTAGGCTCCCTCCTTTTTCGGAAATGACTATTCCCAGGTGCAACCTGGACATTTCAGTGCTGCCCCTGAAGGGCTTCTGCCTCTCAGGAGAAGAACACCCACACGTAAAAGGAGCTCTTGGTGTTCCCAGCCCCGCAGGCAGCTGCAGTTCCTGACCTGCCCAACCCTCCATGGCAACAGTTTTCCAGTCAGAGAAGTAACGCAGACACCTCTTGGGAGGATGCTCCGTAGGGCTGTCAGCTCAGGAGCCAGGGACATCCAAGGAGACCTAGGCTGACCCTGGCTGCCCAGGCACAGCACGGGGTGGAGGGAGATGGGGCCAAGAGCAAAAACAACCAGCCATTATCAGCTTCAAAAGATCACGGAGAGAGAAACTTCCCTATGGCACCGGCCAGGCTGCATGTCCTGGTTTAAGGGGCAGCCTAAATCCCAGGGACAGGTGTGCAGAGCTGGCGAAGGCTCCGACTTGGGATACCCGAGTTAGGGGGTCGCCTGACACGCTTCCAGACTAGGGGCTACTATGGAAGCAGATCCCAGTCCCAGTCAGGCATGTTAGGATCACTGTGCACCAAGGGTCCCAAAAAAAGGAGAGGGTTGCCTTTGATCCCACAGGGAACAGCCCAGGCACCAACCAAGGAGAGAACCTCGAACCCAGGCCCCTGCGGGACGCAGCAGCTCAAACAAAGTTGGGGATCCCAGAGGCTGGGTCTTTGGGTCCCCCCCGCGGCGCACCACTACTTACACGAAGACCCCAAAGAGCAGGGCTCGCACCCCGATTTCGATGGCCAGCTCCCGCATGGTGCAGCCGGAGTAGCTCCCGCAGCGGCAGCTGGCGCTGTCCGTGGCTCCCACGGCTCGGCCGGAGCGGCTCGCCAGAGCCTCGGCTGTGAGGGAGGCGCTCTGCAGGCCGCGGGAGGGGGCGGGAGGCGGGCGCGGGGTGGGGGCGGCGGGGAGGGCTCAGCCCCAATCTCACGCTCTGGGCTCCCGGACACCCAAACAACACACCGACCGCTTCGGATCCCACTCGCGATCGCGCTGATCAGGGGCGCTTCGGGGACTCCCTGCTCCCTTGAGCCGGGTGCAGTTTCCGTGCCTTGGACTCGCGCCCCGCACCCGCGACCCGGGAAGGGAAGCCTGGGGAAGCCCCCGCTGTCGTCGCCTCGGCCTCCCCGAGCGCGCGCTGCGTGGCTTCCCAGATACTGGGCGGCCCCTGGGCTCTGCGCCCGGCTGCACGCTCTGCCGGCAGCCGGCGGCCGCTGTGCGCCTCCTCTCCACCCCGCGACTCCTGCTCTTGCTCTCTGCTTCTTTCACACACACCCGCACGTGGGCTTGAAGTGGATGGGCGCCTTGGGGATTCTCTCACCCAGGGCAGCCCTGGCATCCTCTGGCCCTGCCTGGGAGCACTTATTCCTTCCCGGTTTCTGCCTCCCTAAGCTTTGCCAAGCTCAAATTCTTTCCTTTCCCACCCCTGACTCTAGGAAGTTCCCACGAGATTGCTCCCAAGCTTCGCTTTCTCTCAGAAGGTGCCAGAGAGGCGTACAAAACCCTTGGCACAGACTGAGAGCAAAAAGTGAACCCCGGCTCCTTCCACCTCGTGCCACCAGTGCTAGGTAGTATCTGGGACTCCATCTCTCCCCTACCCTCAGTGGCTTTGGATCACAGCAGCGGCCCCGATGCATCCCTGGTTGCACATGGCCGGCCATCATTAGGCAGTTGGGCAGCAGGTAGAAGCAAGAACCTTGGCCCCATGGCTCAGTCAAAAATTCAAGTATAAATATCGGTGGCCTGGGGGTGGCGACCACAAGCCTGAACCCAGCTAGATCTTGGCTTTGCTTTCCCATCGCCTGTAGGAATTATTATTCATGATTACTGGGTTGTCTCTGGGGAGCTCGGACTTTTCCTGGATTTTAGGAACGACCGCTCCAGGATTCTGTGGGCAGGGATGAATTAGAAGTTGGCTTCTGGTCCTGGGGATCTGACGTGGATCAAAATAGGAGTGGGTAGAAAGCAGGTATTGGGCGGGAAGCTTGGGCATCAGCAAAGGGTAAGCAGACCCTGTGCCCAAGAGCACTTGTCAGACCTTAGACAGCTGATTCGAGGCACCTCAGGGAGGAGCCCGGGCTGTGTGGAAGGAACACCAAACCATCCCAGCAACTGAAGACACGGGAGCAGTGTTTGCTTTCTCCATGGTGTGTGCCGGCATGCCATGGGTGCTTGGTGAGCATTGCTGAGTGAAGAAAGCCATGAGTGGCTGTATACATAGCCAGGCACATGGGACATCACATGCAGGGAGATGAGGACAGCTATGGAAGGGAAGGATGTCGCTGTCTCCTCCTTGACTTGGGCCTAGCAGTTATGAAAAGAGCCGTCTTCCCACAGCTTGATGAAATAGTCCAAGAGGTCCATGGTGAGCTCTGGCGGCCTACAGCTGACGCTACCAGGTAGTCATGTTCTGGGTGGGTGCTAACAAGGATGCTAACGTTGAGGCATCAGTTAACTGTAAGCACCAACGAAGCCGCTGTGCAAAGTAGGGTGCTGGATACTAGGATTAATAGCTCACCTCTTCCCTGGAGTAGAGGGTGTCTGCCAGTCACACAGAGGAGTGAGACGGGGTAGGTGGGTGGTGGAGATCACAAACGTGAACCGTAGGTTTATGGTTTTATTTGTGGTCTGATTGAGGCAGGGCCTCGTGTACTCAAGCTGGCCTCAAATCCTCTATGCATCCCGCAAGATTGGCCTTGGATTTCTGATCCTCTGGGTTATAGGCACATGCCATCTTTATGGCATAATAAGTATTATGCTTTTCCCTTCTTATTTGTAGTAGAGTTACCTGGAGAGAGACTTTGAAAGAGGATGCGACTTCAAGCCAGTCATGGCCCTTTGAGCTGCTATGGTGTCCTACCTCAAGATGTGCTAGGGCATTGGTGGCACTGAGCTTGTGGGTGCAGCCAGCCAGCATCTGATTTGCCTTAAGGCTAGCTCCAGGAGATGGCACCCACACCTGACACGACTTGGGGCACCGAGAACCTGAGACTAGATAGCCCAGGGTCACAGGTAAAACCAAATACTACTGTTTTGAAAAAATAGCAATAAAATGACTCCTAATGACATTCTGCTATACTCTTAGATCAGCGTCTTGCACGGCGATCATCAGAGATGCATCCTCCTGCAGCAGGCAGAAACAAATATAGAGACCCACGGCCTGGCATAATATTGAGAGTGAGAGACATAGAAGCAATCGGCTCTAAAGGAGCTCAGAGAACCCCGGGGAAGAGGAAGCAGGAAGAGTGTAAGAGCCAGAGGGGATAGAGAATACCAAGGAAACAAGGCCCTTGAAATCAGCACAGCCAAAGCTCGTAAGACCTCACAGAGACTGAGGCAGCATGCACAGGGCCTACATGGGTCTACAACAGTCCTGACGTATATATCATGGCTTCCAGTTTAGAGAATTGATGGGGATCCTAAGTGTGTTAACAAGTGGGCTTTCATTTCTCGTGCCCTCTCTTGAGCTATTTCCCTGCTGTTCGTTTGCTTTGTCCAGTTCTGACGTGTTAGTCTTTGTTTGATCATATTATATTTCATTTCATTACTACGTTTGTTTTCTAATGAAAGATAGAAAGAGAGGGAACCCAAATGGGAGGAGAGGTGGGGAGGACCTGGGATGAAAAGCCGTAATCATGATATATTATGTGAGGAAAACATCTATTTTCAATAAAAGGAGAAAAAGAGAAGAAATTTAAAGAACAGCCCAATCCAAGCCCCACCCCTCTTTTGATGCTTGAACAAATGCTGTACTTTGTCATCTGAGACATTCAGGGCAGGCTGTCCATCCTGGCGCTGGAAAGGCCATCACCTTTGAGAGAGCTTGTCTAGCCTTCAGACAGTTCCACTGAAAGCCCACCTTGAAGGGAACTCATTATTCGGCAGCTCTGGTTCTGTCTACTGGCTGCAGACAGCCACTGTGGTCAGAGCAGCCTCAGAGCAAGCAACAGGGGTTCCCACCTCAATTTATTTATAGAAAAAAATATTGCAAGGTCCATGGTCCTGTCAGCTTCAAGTTCCATTCATTCAGAGTACAAGTAACATCATCAGGGCTTGATTTTTTTTTTTCAGCTTGCAGTCATGTCTGTCCTGTAGGGACCTACTTGGAGTCCTAAGAGTTTAAAGATGACTGAAAGAATTCTATCACTCGGAATCAGTTTGAGAATAAGACCCTTGCCTTGACCCCATGACTCCCAACAAAAGTATCATTCTGAATGACATTCTCACTTCAAATCCTGAACCAATCACCATGACCAGAAAATCATGATGGATTGCTTGTCTCAGGCCTAGGTCACTGCTTCATCCCAAAGCCCCTGATTGTAAATGGGGCCAAGGCAGGGCTGATACTTTGGAGTACAGTGCAATTTGATGAGGTAGTGAACAACTGTCTGTACCACGACACTGCAGAATGAAGACATCTAGGTGTTGTGTGCCTCCCACCCCCATGTTCTAGCCAATCAGCGATACCTTGTGATCTGAGCACTCCGTGATAGGCTGCCTATCTGCTGCCTCTGTCAATATAGACTGTAGGGCAGACGGAAGTGAAGCTAGGATGGATTTCCAAATGCTTGTCTTCAACTGCTGTAAATGGAGACTGCATTTGGTTTTCTGGCCACCCAGATCTAAATAATCACACAAAACTATATTAATTACAGCACTGTTTGGTCAACAGCTCAGGCATATTCCTAGCCAGCTCTTACATTTTAAATTAACACATTTCTATTATTTTATATTTTACCGTGAGGCTTTTGGTGTGTTACCTCACATCTGGCTTCTTGGGCAACTACATGGCATCTTCCTGACTCTGCCTTCTTACTCCCTACATTCAGTTTAGTTTTCCCACCTAGCTATATTCTGTTCTGCCATAGGCCAAAACAGCTTCTTTATTAACCAATGGTAATAAAACATGCACTGCATGCAGAGGGAAACCCACATCATCACCTCTTGTCTGTCTAAATAAAAAGGAAGCTTTCAACTTTAACATAGTAAAATTACATATAACAAAACAGGTATCAAGCAAAAATTACAGTTATAATATTTAATCTATTTGTATCTGACAAAACTGAAAAAAATATTTTATCATCTATTTTATCTTTGTGAATCTAAAGCTTTAAATCTAATTTATCTTTTATCATAACTAAGGAAAACTATAACTGTCTGTCTTCTACTCCATCAAAAACCCCAGAAGGATATAATATTACCTAAGTGAACAGGAAGTACATTGTAAGCAACTTTCAAAACTCTAGAATTGACAGAGACATCTTGCTGTCTGTACAGTCACCCAAAGTTCTTCTATAATTTTGGGGCATCCATCTTCAGTCTACAGGCCCATCTATATCTGGAAGACTTTTCTATTAAGCAGAAAATTTGAAAGACTGTTTTGCCTTTATTGGCAGTTTGTCAATCAGTTTCTTCTGTGTGCTGCAGAACGTCTAGCAGACGCTTTCATGAAGCAGGAACCCTGAAGGACTATCTCACCTTCTTTTGGCAAGTTCAGCAGTCATTTTTCTGTAAGTCCTGCATGTCCAGTTTACACAGTAGACCATCAAGAAGTCCAGGCAAGAACAGTTTCTTGCTCAAATGGCTAACAACATAAGGATCCTCTTTGATGCCCATCATTCTCTTGAAGTAGATTTGTGCTATGAGAAGAAGACATGTCTCACTATTGAGAAAAGTGTAAATTCTTAAAACATTTTAAATGCCTTATTCTGTAGGTCTTTGAAGTGTTGAAGATTATCTATCTAACTAAAATATATCTCTGTATATCTAGAAAAATTAACATGACCCCAAGTTTGACTATTATAAATGACTATCTATTAATCTATAATTTTTAATTATTTATTAAATTTTTAAATGAGCTGTATAAACATAATACCTTAAAAAGGAATAGAAATACACATATAACAAAATTGATTGTAAATTTGTATTAATAAAGCAAAGTCCATCCCAATGCAAAGTATTTATTTCTATATAATATCCCCCTCTTTTTTAGAAAGAGATTGACTGTGATCATTAACCATTTATAATCAAGCCCTTTTAATTAAAACAAATATTTATAAACAATCATTTGGGGAATTTGGATGCTGTTTTATCCAAACTGCTTCCTGCTGTTTGTTGGGCAAAGTATTTTTAGGGTTCATGGAGAACTTTTGGGGTTTCTTCTTCTGTTAAACCACATTAGCTTGGAAGTGATCCACAGGTTCTCATCTTCTGTGGAAATAAAAGCAGAACCTCTTTTCCAAAGTAACATATCCTTAGACTCAAATTTTGAAGTCAAGATACCTTTAAAATATATATGCCGGGCGGTGGTGGCGCACGCCTTTAATCCCAGCACTCGGGAGGCAGAGGCAGGCCGATCTCTGTGAGTTCGAGACCAGCCTGGTCTACAGAGCTAGTTCCAGGACAGGCTCCAAAGCCAAAGAGAAACCCTGTCTCGAAAATCCAAAAAATAAAAAAAAATAAAATATATATGTTGGTTTAGCCCCAGAATCAAATGTCTTTCAGCAGTTAATTCATTAACAGTTTAAAAATTCCAAAGAAAACATAATAATGCACATAACCAGACTCTCTGTATATTTTATTTTATTTTACATGTCTTTTTTAACTCCATTACTTTTCAATATTTATTTTATTATCTTTACTCCTTTAATCTATGACTGGTTGTATTCTTTTCTCTCTCTCTCTCTCCTAAGCCCATGTACATTCATTCAACACTGTAACCCATTCAGAGGGTTTTTTTTTAATCTAAATCTGTTTTATTGTGAATCTGTAATCAGTTTCTGATCAGGAGAGGTTTTGTTTTTTTTTTTAATGCTAAGCAGGCATGACTGGAACTCATGCTGTTGTTTTGCCTGGCTCCACTCCATCCAACATGGCTGAGATACGTTCACTGACTCTGTGAGCTATGCTCACGAACCCTACTCCAGGGATATAGTGTGTCTATGTTACCATTAGGCAACGTGTAGCACTCTGCTCACAAACCCCATCTGTGTGCTCTGAGGCAGGACCTCCAGAATGAGCCAGAGCTGCTCCTGCCACCAGCACGAACCAGTAAGCCATCTCTTTAAGAAGCATCACCTCTGCTGGTGGCTAGCAAACAGAACCTATTTGAAAAATGCAGCTACCAAGAAGCTCTAGTTGACTCCCATTTTTGTAGGTCTAGAGGCCCTTTTTTAAAGCTTTCTTAGGCTTTATGTGGATGTATGCTGTGGACTGTTCATTATGTAAATGGGGACTGTGCTTTCCCTTCCTGGCCACCAGACCTGAATAATGACACAAAAAGTATATTAATTACAACACTGTTTGGTCAATGGCTCGGGCATATTCCTATCTACTCTTACATCTTATATCAATTCATTTCTATTATTTTATATTTACCACAAGGATCGTGGTCTGTAATCTTACAACTTGTTTCATGGGCGGCTTCATGATATCTGCCTGACTCTGTCTTCTTTCTCCCTGCATTCATTTTAGTTTTCCAACCTACCTATATTCTGCCCCGCCATAATCCAAAGCAGCTTATTAACCAATGGTAATAAAACATATTCACAGCATGCAGAGGGGACTCCTACACCAAGCTACCCAATCTCTTCCCTTGTCACTTTGATCCTCAGTACCCTGCCATTCTTATTCCATGTTCCCAAGTCTTGTGTCAAAAGAAGTCTGTAGTCCTGCTTATTACTTAAACATGGATCATGGTTTCTCAACATTCTCTCTCTTCAACAGTCCCTCTTTCACACACACACGCACACTTACACACACACACTTACATACTTACATGCACATGAGCATGCGCATGTGCACGTGCGCACATACACACACACACACACACACACACACACACACACACACACACACACATCATTTGATCCAGGTCTTTCTTGAAGGGATGACAACCACAGTGCTTCAAGGCCCACAAGGCAGGCAGCCGCCCCCTTTGTATACAGCTGGCACCAACAACTATCCAGCTAGAAACATCTGCCGAACAAGTAGAGAATCCAGGAGAGCCATGCTGCCATCAGAAGAGCCATCAGAGAAATGAGCCCACAGAACTATGGAGAAAAGAAGGCAGGGTAGAGAAAGTCACTCACTAGTATCCCTCAGGCCAGTACTGGCAGGCCCACAAGGCCTTTCTAAGCCTATTATAGACTGTAGGGCATCCTAGGGAAGGAAGCCTGGATCTGGGCTGTGAGCAGACCCTGAGGTCTGAAGAAATGAAACAAGCAATCCCTGAGTATACCTGGACACTGGGCCTGTAAAGTGTGAGGCTGATCTTTACAAAAGTCCCTCCAGAACTGGACCCTTGTGAAACACGGCTTCCCTCAGAGCTTTCCCAACTGTAGACATCATCTGAGTGACACTGAGTGAGGACATGCAGGGTTTCATGTTGACCCTTACAAGCATGCCAGAAAAATCAGTCTGTCCACTCCAGAATCGTCTAACCTGATGATCCCAACAAAGCCCTCAGAGCGCATTGCCAAGCCCAAATCCACCTTCAAAGACCAAAATTTACAACGCTCGATCTCACTTCCAAAAGTTACCCTTTGGGTACAAGTGGCACCTGCCTCCCTGCTCTCGGAGTATATCCCAGCAACCGGCAGCCAACACGGACAGTCTTACCTCTAAGGTCCCACAAATCCTACCTTTCTACTGGGGTTGCCTGGCATGTCTAAAACATCAAGGATCCAAGAGGAATTTCTAACGGGCCAATTTTTAAGTCAGTCCATGAATCATCTCCCAGCAAGTGCCTGTCCACTTGACACCTCTAGAGATGTAGAATTCATCTGAGGTTTGTTCTGTTTCAAGAGAGATCTGTTGTTTGAGTAAAAACAGATTTGCCTGAAGCTGAGCTCCATGAGTCTGAATTATGCTTTGGGGACAACACAGAATAAACAAATGCAATGTCTATTCTTTTACACAGCAGATCTTTAATTATAGCTAAGGGGGTTAGGGGAAGAGAGGGGAGAGGATCTTCTCTTTTCCAAGCTAAGTGCTCTCTGTTCTTCACCAGCCTCCTACAGTAATATTTAGAAGACCACTGGAAACATGGCACCAGGTTTGCCACCACCCTGCATAGAGCAAAATTCCATGTGATAAAAAACAATTAGCACACTTCCAGGAATAGAGTTGAAACACACCAAAAGTGAATGAACTTCTTCATAGCTCCACAGGGGATGTTAGGTCACCAAACAATGCATGAACAAATAATTTGATAAATGTCATTTCGGAGGGCCTTTCCCTGCCAGTAGAACTTGGTCTATTACTTTCAAATTGGTCATGTGCACTGTGAGGATACCACTTCTCCAAGCTCATGCACAGAGAAACCTCTGCATGGGAGCTGCCAAATGCCCCTCTTTGCCATGCTGTGGCAGACTCAGAATCCTGCAGCGTCCATGCAAGACAAAAGGGGTTATGCTGGATGTACAGCTAATTCTGGTCCCAGGGAGTCTAGGCAGGATCAGAACCCAGGATCTGTCACTCACTCCTGCCAGCAGCTGCATCTGGAGCAACATTTCCCTGCAGTTTGCATTCCCATTTCTCCAGTGGCTGATGGCATTGAGCATCTTTTCATGTGGATTTTCACTGTTCTTCACCTTCCTTATTGTCATGGCCATGAGGTGTCTATTCATATCTTTCAGCTACTTTTAAAATGCATTTTTGCTTTTTATTATTGGTTTGAAGAGATATATAACTTATTCTGAATATATTCTTTGTTAGTTTTATAAATTGCATGTCTTCTTAGGCCCAACTTTTCATTTTCTAAACAAAGGGTACATTTTAAATGATGAGGAAGGCAAAATTTTTCAATTTTCACTCGTGAGACTGTTGCTGGGTGTCCCGAGACATCTTTGCCTACTCCATACTCTCAAAGATTTTCTCTTAACATTTTCTTGTAGAAATGCTATCATGATGGATCTTCTATTTGGGTCTATGTCACACCTAAATTGAATTTTGTATGAAGTGGTGACTAAGGTTCTATTTTTCATAAGGATATCCAATTATTCTAGTACTGTTGATCGAAAAGACTGTATTTTCACATTGGGATTGTCTTGACACCACGGTGAAGACTAACAATTTGTCTTTGACTAACAATTGGATTTGTGTGTGTGTGTGTGTGTGTGTGTGTGTGTGTGTGTGTGCTTTCTGCCCATCTATTTTAGGTTTTGCTAAATAGCCAATACCAAGGGACTTTTTAAAATATTTGTAATGTCTTTTTCTAGTTGTTAAATTTTATTTACTGCAGCAATGGATGGATCTATATACATCCTAGACTTCTAAACTACAGCCCTGTAGACATGTAGTCTGCAGACAGGATACATAGCACTGTCCACCGCAAAGCCGCCGTGGATAAACCTTGCCCTGTGTGGCCTGGTACTCACTGACTCTTCCAAGTGGACCTCCAATGTTACAGATTTCTGCAAGCACGGTGTGTGTTTAATACTAAGATTTTGTTTCAATTTCATTTCTATGCTTTAACACATAGTCTGACGAGAGGCAGCATATAGGAGGAAAACATTTATGGCTTTTAATTCCAGGTTGTCATCTATGAGAGAAGTCAAGGCAGGAAGTCAAGCAGCTAGTCTTGTCATATGAAGAGCAGAGAGAATAATGCTCGCTTGCTTGTTGCTAATTTTAAGCTAACGTTTTCCTTTCTCACACAGTTCTAATATCCAGCCCATATTCAGGGTGGGTCTCCCTATCTCAATTAGCAATCAAGACAAATCCCCACAGACATGCCCAATCTAGGTACTAGTTAAAACTGTCTTATCAAGTGATTCTAGGTTGTGTCAAGTTGACAGTCAAAACTAACCACACAGGGGGCTATACGGAATTCCAAGAAATTGGGAAATATCTGAGCTACATGTTCATTTGGTTGCTAAGTTTTCAATCTGGTACCCAGAGAGCTCTGCTTTAGTAATTCATCACCAAATCGAATTACCTCTGACCCCAGTACATTTAAGCAATAGCGGTTCTAGCACTGAAACCCACGCCCATGGACTGGCACTTTTCCCCACAGGGGTGGGGACATTTAATGCAGACTTTCATCATCAGAGCTGGAACTGGGACAAGCTGGGGTCTGACTCGCTCTACCAGTAAGACTACTGAATCAGACACCTACACATTTTGACAGAGGAACAAGTGGCCTAGAACAGGGCAGCACATCCAACCAGGGCAACTCTGAGGTGTCTGAAAATGTTTCCTGTAATTATGACTCTCTTATGCAAGGAAGCATCCCTCCTCCCAGGACACGTCCACAGGGCTCTGACCTATGCCATCAATACTTTCTTGCTTTATCTCCTCCTTTCCCATCTTAGTGATACATATACGAGAGCACAAAACTATGTCCCCACTGAGATGACCACTCCAGACAAACAAGTTGGCCTTTGATGGACAGCCATTAGTGACAAATTTCTTGAGGCCACCTGAGCGAAGGAAAGTCGGCATCTATTGCTTTTCAATCTAGTCAATTTGCCCTTCCTGTTTTCTTCCAGGAACCACTCTGGGAAATGGAAGACAACTAAAGCCCAAGATCACGTGCTGCAAGGGAAGCAAGGAGGACCTAGCATGACCTCAACACACGGTTTCTTGATACGGCTAGTGAGCAGCAAGGAAACCATATCTTAGCAGCAAAAATAAATGTATTTCTGTGGGTTTCGTATGGATCCCCGTACGATTAGTCTTAACTGTTTACTTAATGTAGAGTCACTTGGAAAGAGTCTTAACAAGAATCTAGACTGGCCTGTGGGCGTGTCTGTGGGTGTTTGTCTTGATTGTTATTAAGACAGGGAGACCACCTGAATATTCATGGACAAGAAACCAGGCATAGTATATGCTCATTGCTGTTAGCTCTCCAAACTCTGCCTGCTGGAATTCAATCAGGTCAAACACATCTATCTCCCTGCTATGGAGTCTGCCTCCCACCCCCCCCCACAGGTGGTGGCACCTTCCCCAGGCTGTTAGTAGATGTGACATTGATCTTATCTTTAGTGTCAGAAGTCCTGTATCGTTCTTCCCTACACCCGGGGTCAGGAATCCTTCCCTCACCATTGGTTACTCAAGATAACCGTGCCTTCCCTTTCCTTTCATGCCCCATGATTCCAGCAGAGATGGCCTCCTTATAGGCTCAGAAGTATATATATTAGTTCAGACGTGACCAGTTAAGGCCCAGGTAACTCAGAGCAAGCTGATAATAGACAACAGAACTTGCCTCTAAGAAAAGCTTTCGTCTTATTTAGACTTAGATCTCGGATGATGGAAGGCTGAAGCAGGCATTTTTAAACCTTAGAGTCTGAGAATTAAAATGGCTACAAGGAGCCATGTGGAAATACTGGGTCCTGTTGATGTCACATAAGGCCCAGAACCCACCTGTGCCTAAAGCCAATAGCATCAGATTATATGAGAAACCACATTCCTGGGTTATCTGAAAAACTATGTGATTTACATGAGAAAAACCATGATTCTGGCTTTGCTTAAGACAACTTGACTTTTTCTGTTTCTGAAACCTGCTTGAATCATTAGGTTTGATCCATCACAGGCAGCCAAATATCTCGCACAAGCCAAACATGGTGCCACACCAAAGGATTCTTAAGGGATACTGGAAATAAAGGGGCTACAAAGGATTTTCCAGGAAGGCAAGATCAACATCTACAAAACAAGGTGGTAGTGATCAAGCAAAAACAAAGACATTGACGTAGCGAGGGTGGTAAGAGAGCCCCTTCCCAAGAAACTCCCTCCCTCCTTACCCTCTCATACTTCATCAGTATGGCCAGAATTTGTCCAAGGAGGACAGTATGAGATACTGATACCACGAGGACAGAACTGGTCCCATGCCCGTCTTACCCAGGGCTCATGTCCCTTATCTAATTCACAGGTCTGTTTTGTAACGTTCCAGGACACAAGATGTTCTGACACTTGAGTAATAAGTGATATTCACAAGATGTTTTGTCCTTCTCCATGCAAAGGGCGCTAATGAGAGCAGGTGCCGCGCCTCTCCTCCTCCACCCGTTGTCTAAGTAATCAGAAAACAGCCCTCCCGTTTCATGTCATCATCGGGTCCAAAATACAATGATGTCTGTACTCTGTGGTCAACTCGGACCATGCTGACAACAGCCGAGATTTTTTCTGATAGGTGCTCTGCTGAGTTAAAGCAGAAAATCAACAGCTAGAGCCACCACAGTCGTTAACAGCCATCTCTAACGCAAGGCCTTCTGGGACAACAAAGAAATGGCTGGATCAGCTCCTGCTTAGTCCCAGAACAGAGGAGGAGCCCACCCTACAGGGTCTTTTACTAGCACATGTGTGGATCAAATCATCTGGGTCATTTTTTTCCTGGCTTTGTATTGATATTTAAATTTTGCAGAATAGCACAATGAACTCGCACAGAGCCTCACCTACATCTCCTGAGTGCTAACATTTGCCGCTTGCGCTTTACCCCCACCCCCCGCCTTTACAGAGATAGGTAGCTAAGGAGAGCAAGAGGAAAAGGGAGAGATCAATATGTATTTGTGTTTATGTCTATATGCAGTTCTTTCCTGAATCATTTCAAAATATTTAAAAATATTCGAACCCCTCACCTCTGACATTTTCAGAATGGCTGACCTCAGGACATTTTCCTACATACTAGCTGCAACAGCATCATAAACTTTACAAAACTTAACAGTAGCTGCAAAGCAGCATCCAACATCCCTCCAGTCATCAAGCTTCTCCACACGCATCTTAGAGTGCACACCAAATCTGATCAATTATGAGTCATCTGGTGGCCAAAGGCTCTTCAGCCCTTTGTACGCATGCTCCCTTCTCATGACACTGAGCTACCGAGGAACCCAGGCAGCTTGGCTTGTAGGCTGCCCCAGGTCAGATCAACAGGCTTTGCATGTCTGGCTGTTTCCCCCTGGTGTTTTGAACTTGTTTCTCTCCCCCTACCTCCAAGTAATGCCTGTGTGTGAGACTTCTTCAAACGCTGGGTCTGCTGTAGGCTAAGCTTGCTGGGCTCTACGACATCGCAGGGGAGTCTTCACACTTCACATTGCTTCTCATCAGGAGCCCAGGGTTCCAGGGCTGTCCTTTTATTGATGGTACTAAACCTGACTGCACAGTTTAAGTGGCAACCAGCAGACTCCTCGGCAGTCTTCCCTTTGTAATTAGTAAATCCATACTGCTTCTTTGACTGACACCCAGGTCCTACCCAGCCTCAGGTGCAAAAGACCTTTATCTTAAAATTTTTGAACTTGGCCACGAATTGGTATTAATGCAGCCAGGCAGAGCCCCAACACAAAGGCTCTAATCCCAGCTGCCATGATGAGGAAGGCAAGTTTGGATGGAATAGAATTAATTTTACAGACATAAGACTGATGGACTATAAACAGGTGCAAACCTTCCTACCTACCCTGTATTGATCTTGGGCTCCACCTTTATCATGTGTGCTCAGTTCACCAGCCCAGTTCCAGAATTGTGTCCCAACACCCCTGTTATGACTGAGTCCCTCCCCATGACCCCGGAATAATGGAGTAATAGCCTGAAATCCTACCCATTTCACAGAACACAGAAGTAGGGGTCTGAGACTAGTCGAATAGAATGTTTAATGTACTTATTAGGTGAAGCACGAATAACAAAAATTCAGAGAGAGGAACCGCGGTTCAACCTGAAGATCCGAAAAGCAAAGCAGTCAGCCATTGCCCCTTACCTTGACCTCAGTTCAAAATGACAATCCTGCCTCCAGGAATCTCAGGATGAGACTGTGTCTGAGAGTTGTCTCCTCCCCTTTTATAATCCTCTCTAGGGCTGGGATTAAAGGCGTGCACCACTGGGATTAAAGTCATGCATTGCCTGGTTTCTATAGCAAACTAGTATGGCTACTGGAATTAAAGGTGTGTGTTACCATTGCCTGGCTGTAAGGCTGACCAGTGGGGCTGTTTTACTCTCTCAATCCCCAAGCAAGCTTTACTTATTAAAATACAATTAAAATGCCACCACAATTAGGAGAAATTAACTGTCTTCCTGGGTGAGGTCCCATTTATGTCCACCTTCCGACACCAGATGGGAACACCCCTAAATCTACACCCAGGTTTCCTCCCCTCGGGGGCTGGCCAGCATAAGCACTGCCTAGACATTGCTGCTCCACCTGGAGGCCAGCCCAGGTGCCTTAACCTACAAACCTCCCACTGACACATGAGAGCCACACGAAACACCCAGGGATCATGTAGGAGTCAGGCCACCCAGGTTCAAAACCTTACTCTGCCACCATGGAAGATCAGGCACGTGACTCACCTTTCCCTGGTCTCATAGTTGGTGCTGTACTTTGGGTCTTAATTTCAGTTGTGGAAAATGGCACGTCTTTGTTGGAGGGAAGCCATGAGAAGCACGAGAGAGCAATCCATCCCTTCATCACACAAATCTTAAACAAGAAAGGAAACCAATCCCTGGACTAGTTTGCAAAGTTCTCAGTACATGCCTGCCCTTCTCACAAGCTTATCTTTGGGATTGATACCACAGAGTTTCAAAGAGCTGCAATAACAGAAAATTGGGGGGAAGCTGGCCCTCTGTGGATGATAGATGCTGAATATTCCAGGCGTGGAATAGCTGGTTACACAAGAAAGGGTGTTAGGCTACACACACTCACCGTTATCAGAGTCCCATGAGCTGCATGTGGAGAGAAAGACGCCACAGTCCCAGGGGGCATCTTTGCTTTCACCCTTTCTCTCTGTGCCCTTAGGATCAGGGGATGAATGAGAGGGGCGCAGCAGGCAGAGCTACTGCTGTTTGGTTCATCATTGTTCCCACTAAGGCTGTGGTTTGGATGTGTTCTTCCGAGTCAATAGACATTGGTTTAAACTACGTTCTGCCCCCTCTCTAGCATGTGGGCAAGTGACCTAACCCCTATGCTCTGGTTTCTATGGACCAGTGATAATCTTTACACCTGCCCTCCAGAGCATTCAGGGCAGCCCATGAGGTGAGCTATGTAAGTGGTGGGCACACAGCGTGTGGCAACCGGCCAGGGCTCGGGTGACAGAGCAGCGGGTTTTACTTTTGGAAATAATTGTACCGCCAGGGTGGGATCGATTGGCTGTAAGGCTCTGTTCTAGTTTGATTTTTGTTGCTGTGCTAAAACACTCTGACCAAGAGCAACTTGGGGGCAGGGAATTTATTTGGCTTATACTTCCAGGTCACAGCCCATCACTGAGGGAAGAAGTCAGATAAGAACTCAAGCAAGAACTTGAAGCAGAAACCGCTAAAGGACGGGGCTCGCTGGCTCTCTCTTGGGCTTATGCTTAGCTGGGTTTCTTCTGCAGTCTAAGCCCACCTGCCCAGAGAATGGTACCACCCACGGTGGGATTGGTACTTCTGCATTAATTAATAATCAAATAATACCCCAAAGACATGCCCACGGGCCAATCTGATATAAGCAAACCCTCAATCAATTGAGACTCCTTTCTCAGGTGACAAATGGACACCTTTCTCAGGTGACAAGTTTCTCTACAGAGTTGTCTTAGTGACTGTCTTCTGTGATACGGTTTTGCTGTGTCCATCTATCTCCCCTGGAGCAATAAGACTGAAGGAAGAAGTGCTGGCCATCCTGCAGGCTGCATACTAGCAACGATGGTTTCAAATTAGCGTCTTGAGTCTCAATTCCAAGCATGACTGTGAACAATTCTAAAAGAAGGAGCAAGCTCTTCCCAAGCCAGCACACTAACCCTTAGTGCCTCGGGGCTCCCAAGTAAGCAAGCCTGTGCTGCCACATGGGCTGGGTTTTGTAGAGACGTTAGAGGAGATTGCCATCTTCTGCGCCTGCGTGGGTCTGGCATTTGCAGGAAGGTGACAATGCGCAGAAACGCTGCACTCCGTGCGGGTCATTTTAATACTCTTCCCTATGCATGCGTCTCGGGTCATTTTAATACTCTTCCCTATGCATGCGCCTTCACTTCAAATGCACGCAGGAGGACCGCGCTGTGAGGCCAGTGCATGTCCTTGTCGCTTTGAACCTGTCAGCTGTGTTGTGACAAGTCTGGACACTTGTGCCAAGGAAAATGTGCAGCTGGCCCATCAGAATAATACCCCATGCTGGAGGCACGATTCAGTCCTCTCAAAGGGTCCTGCTGCTTCCTGCCTGCCCGAGATGTGTGGACGGGAAGTAGTTATTAGATTTCTAAGTGACTTCATCCCACAAGCAATTACTATTTCCCTCGTGTTTCTGGAGTAGTTTGGTTGGAATGTACTGTGTTTGCAAAGCAAGACATTTAAAAATCCATTGTTAGTATTCCGTGAAGACTTGTTTTTTTTTTTCTGTTCCAGGTTGTGTTAATCAGGTCTGTGTTACTATAGCGAAACACCTGAAGCTAGTACCTTTAAAAAGTTGGACATGGCTTGTGGTTTTTGATGCTTGAATTCTAAGATCAGGTGATCTCTGGTGAGAATGGCGGGCGTCAGCATATTGTGGTGGAAATGTAGCTAAGGTCACAGGCATGAGTGAGAAGGACCAAGTCCCACAATCTTCTAGAGAGACATGTCTCAGAGAACCCCCACTAGGTCCTCCCCTCTAAAGTCATGCTGATGGTCAAGACTTCTGCCAGAGTGGGTCTTTGGATCCACCTCTAAATTATATATAGCACATTTGATCGAGAGAGAATGCAGAAATAAAGCAAGGAAAGGAAGACGGTGTCAGTGTCTTAGTTTGGGATTCTACAGAGGCCCATCCTAAGACATGGGTGGGTGCAAGCGATTGTAGCCAACTTGGAAGTGGTACCGGGAAGCCCTGTGGGAGACAGAAAAGCAAGACAGAAGAAGGGACAGTCAGGCAGTCCCGGTCAGCAGGTGAGACTCAGTGTCCTAGGGCCTCTGAGTCACCTTCACCCTCTATGCAGATCCACTTGAAGTCAGTGTTTTCACCCAACAACATCTGGTTCTAGAGGCACTCCAGGGGAGGGGAGCAAGAAAACTGACTACATCTGGTTCTAGAGGCACTCCAGGGGAGGGGAGCAAGAATACTGACTACATCTGGCTTTCCTGGAGCTCTGCCCAAGCATGTGATGAGGCCAGAAAAGGCCCTGGCAGGGAGACAAAAGTACTCACAGGCCACTAAGAGTTTTCCAGAAAGAAATGAGGGATACTGGGGAGTGGGGTGGAGGGGGCAGAACAACAAGGCCCAGGTAGACATGGGCAGGTGTGAAGAGTGTCCGGCACACTCCCCCTCTCTCCATGGCTGGCAATTTAGTGCTTATATCTTCCTTGATTGTCTCGTGGGATTCTCACAACTCATGAAGAAAGAATTATTTCTATCCTTCTCACCACTGGGGCAGGGGGGCGGGGTATGCTTGTATACACATGCATGGAGGTCCAGGCATCTTCCTCTGTTTCCCTCTAATTATTGTTTTTGGAGACCATGTATCCTACAGAGCCTGAAGCTCACTGATGTAGAAAGAGAAGCTGTCCTGCAAGCCCCAGAATCCCTTGTCTCTGCCTTCCCAGAGGAGGAGTTCTAGGTATGTACTACTGTCCCCTGCTTTTTATGTGCTTGCTGAAGAGGAAAACTCATTTCCTCAAGTTTATGTGGCAAGCACTTGGACAATTGAGTCTCCTTAGCTCCTCCCTTCCCTCCTTTTCCCTTTCCTTTCCTTCCCTTCCCTTCCCTTCCCTCCCCTTCCCTCTCCTTCCCTTTCCTTTACAGATCAGGAAACTGAGGTTTGACAAGGTTAAATAACTAACTCACGATGTTCCCCAATAAACTCTAGATTCCCCGCTAGACTCTGGGGTTATGTGGTTTCCAGGTCTCAGTGCCAGGCTTTCCCCATTCCACCAAGGCCCGGTGTGTTCTCTCTCAGGAGTAAAGCTTCTGCTACTTCACTCCTCTACCCCACAGTGGGTTAGAAATAAAAATCACTTTAAAGCGCAGCTGCATCTGAGTGTGCAGAGTCCAGTTCCTCACCCCACCACTGTGCCACCTGGTGAGAGACTCAGAACAAAGGATGCCCCCTCTCTGAGAAAGTCCCTGTGAAGCTGAGTGCTCTCTGAAAGACACCGGCAGGAACTGCACCAATACTGTGGTTTGCCCTTCAGAAGGGAGCATTTCAGGCTTCGGGTTGACTCCATTCCCCAACTGAGCAGAGTCAATGAGGCTTTCTGCTTCTCATTACAGATGCTCAAACTTGCTAGATTAGCCTCAGAACCAGAGAAGAGAAATGGCTGGAAGGGCATAGCTGGGAAGAAGTTGTCTTAGAGGAAGGATGCATGCCTGCCCTGCTGCAGGAGGCCACCGAGGAGGTGGTACCCCGCAACATTTCATCCGCATCATCTCCCAGAATCACCAGGAGAGGGGATGTTGGCTCTAGGGAAAGACAGAAAGACCAGGCTGACTTAAGACTCAACATGAAGAAAAGATGGTTCCTTTTCACTTCAAAGCCCTTATCAAACACTGAATTCAAAAGCAGCCCTGGGATGCCCTGCAAGGGAGGGCATCGCCCTGCTACCTTTAAAGATGAGAGAGAGGCCCAGGCATAACTACACCTGCTGAGGCCAGAACCACAAACAAACAAACATCGTCTAAAGCTGGTGTGCTCTGGTATGGCCATGACCCCTCTTGCAGAGAGATCTACATCTTCATAAAGCCATCCTTGAAACAGAATGGATGGATGATAGTTTCCATTCCAAGAGTTGTGCAAAAGGAGGTGCTGATTTCACCATGCTTGCTCATTTGCTTTCTTACTTCTAGACAGTTGGCATCGGTAGCCGGAGGGGAGTTCCTGCCAGCTGCACTGAGCAGGCCCTGCCTCTGTGGCTCGGGCATCTTTACCCAGCAACTCCCTCTACAGAATAATTAGTCCGTCAGGCGATTAATAAGCAGAGTAGGTCTTTCTCTTGGATATCAAACAAAACTCGCCAGGAGCTCGCCTCCATTCTGCTTGGCTTCGTGAACCCTCTGATCACAAACTGTAAACAAAACCCAAGCCACATGCAGAGTCTGATAGTTATAATAACGCCCTCTATCCATGGCTGCAGCAGGAGCCAAAATTTCCTTGGCTCCAGACTGTCCAAGGCTTAGGTCTTATTCAATTAAACAATAATAGCAAAGCATTTCTAAAATATATAAAGTGAGATCTCAGTGGGCTGGAGGAAATGCGGGTCCTCTTTCCAAACTGTTGAACACGAGAAAATCCAGCCTCAAGAGAGGCCAGGAATACCTCAGCCAGGGATGCCGGGAGGGTAGCCATATGCTCAGTGCATCTCCCATTGAGTGTCATTCAAGCCATCTCATAGCCACTGAGAGTTTTGGAACTTCAGCCAGACTTGGCAGTGGACAGTGGGAAAGGAGTCGTTGCTTGGTGTTATCAAACATACACATGCACAATATTCATAGCAGCCAAAAGATAGAACTAAGCCAAGGTCATATCGGATGAATGGATGAACAAAATGGCAAGCATGTATAAGTATAAATGTGTGTGTATACATGTAATATGTATATGCAGATATATAATGGAGAATTAGCCATCCTTTAAAAGGGAAGGGGTTGTGATACAAGCTACAGCAGAGGTTAGCCTTGAGGACATTATGCTAAGGGAAATTAGGCCATCACAGAAGATGAATACTTGGGAATCCCCTCAGAAGAAGCATTTGGAAGAGTCAAGCACAAGACAAAGAGCACAGCAGAGATTGGCAGGGACCTGCAGGATGGGCCATGAGGAACCAGTGTTTACTTAGTGATGGCAATCTGTTTGGGAAGGGAAAGTGTCCTGGAAAGGCATGGCGACAGTGGGCAGGCAGCAGTGTGGGCTGCACACGGAACGATGGGTGGCACGGGAAGGGCTGTACTGTGTGTGTATGTTTGGGCACAATAAGAAAAATCCCCTGATGCAGGGATTTCCCTTTGGCTGTCTTCATAGCACTAGCCCGAGGGCTGCAGCATCTTGCAGAGCTCACACCATGGGCCATGAAACGCCAGCTGGCATCTGGGCACTTTCTTCTTCCTTGCTGCTGTGACTTACACAGTGTTATTGATTGGCAGCTGACTTAGGTTAAGTGGAAAGTCACATGGAGTCGCCGTCCCACAGGAGATAGGAAGTTGGGGGCAGGGGCTACTAGACAGAGATTGGACTGTAAACATACTTCCTATTTTTAATAACAGAAAGCTTTCTATTTTTAAAATGTGGCAACCGGACATTGGGACTTTAAAAAAAGATTTGCTTTGTTTTCACTTGTGTGTGTGTATATCTATGCACGTGTATGCCGTGCATGGGTGGGTGCTTTAGAAGGCCAGGAGAGGGTGGCAGATCCCGTGAAGCTGGGGTTATAAGTGAGCCACACAGCACAGGTGCTGGGAACTGAACTTGGATTTTCTGGAAGAGCATTGGGAGCTCCTAGTTGCTGAGCCACAGCTCCAAATTCTTGGAATGAAATATCTACACAGAAAAAGAAAATATTTACACACACACACACACAGCTTCAGACTTTAGGCACACAAAAGGATCAGCTAAGAGTAATTTAGACACTCGTTCATGATACTCAGAGAGTAGAAGTTCAGATGGCAAGAGCAGCTCTCTGCTCATGAGCTCACTCTTTTCCCATGGTGTGAGCTCTGCAAGATGCTGCATCCCCCAGGCTAGTGCTATGAAGACAGCCAAAGGGAAATCCAGCTGGTGGCATTTTCCACACTTGCTTCCAAATGGGTCTTTCGTGGCAATGAAAACAGGATCCTGAGTGGTGAGGGAGGTCACCTCCATTCTGGGAGGAAAAAAGCAAGGGTTCTGAAAGGGTGTTCCAAGGGCTCCCTGCCGCAGGGTCGCTAATGCACTTATTAAAAATACAGATGCCATCCTGACTCATCGTCTCTGGGAGCACAGGCTCTAGGTCTGCTCTGTACTAAATAATGTCCTGGTCACAGAAGAGAGGCCTGTTGGAACAAGATGGTAAGGGATCAAGATGAAGTTCATTTCAGGTCAGCAGGATTTGTGTCAAAGGGCTGGCTCATTGGAAACAGAGACAGGGGCACATTCCCAACTGGATCTACAACTCCCCTCTCCCCAGCCTTCCTGATGAGCCATAGCATCTGCCCTATTACACCAGCATCCATATTTCTCATACCCTTAGACAGTCTCTGCCCACTCAAGGCTTCAGGATGACAGAAGACCACTGTTCTCCTGTAGATGCCCAATGGATGAAGAGAGGAAGGCAGTGACCAATCTGATGCTGGAACCTTGATTGTCACCCCCAGTTTCTACATATGCCTCTTCCCTGGCTGCCTGACCTGAACTGTCCATCCACAGCCTTTCCATGACTGCATCAAGGTAGCTGAACCAGGCTGGGAAAACAGATCTCCATCCTGAATGCTAACTCTTAACCACATTTTCTGGGGATGTAGTTTCATTGGCAGAATGCTTGCTTAGAATGCCCAAAGCCTGAAGCTTGGCCCCCAGCTTCTGCACAAGTAAAAAAAAGTATGGGGGTGTAAGCCTATAATTGAAGAACTTGGGAGGTAGAGGCAAGAGGAGACAAACTTAGGGTCATCCGTAGCTACACAGCAAGCAGCTAAGACCAGCATGATCTATATCATATCTTGTTTTAAAATGAAAAATCACTACCAGTGGCTAAGTCAGGGACTCTGGGGTGTGCCTTCATGGATTGCAATACCTGCCATGGACCAGGATGGCAAAGGCATACCTAGGGCACCAGAACATTCTCCCTACCCATAGTTGCTTTTAGACAACATGATTCACACTTGAACGAACCATGTATTTACTCACAAGTACCTATATAGCATTTCCTATGTTTCAGATAATCTTCTAATGGATTCATAAATATGAACTCATTTAACCTTATAACACCATTTGTGAAGAGACACTGTTCTAATATACTTTCATTATTTGAGCATTTTATTCAATGTATTCTGATCATATTCACCCCATCCCCCATCTTCTCCTCCTCCCAGATCCACCCACCTTCTTCATCTTCTTGTGTTAATGGTGTGTGTTAACGGCACATAAACACATCAGTAAGGCAGCCATCTCTTACACTTTGACTATAGTGCCCTGTCCCGAGGATCTGGGGGGATGAAGCAGTGGCTTTAGTGGGGATGAGAGAAAATGAGCACAAAACAGGAGCTCCCCCTTCAACATCATCGGAACCGAAAGAGTCCTGCAGAGTGAGTAACTTTCTGGCCCAGTGTCACAGCAAGGGACCTCAGTGGCCTCTGTGCGGCAGAGAGCACTGTGTGGAGTTTCTGCTTTGCATCTCTAAGTGCCTGAGGTTGGTTTGCTTCTCTCACTTGAACCTCATCTGGATAGCCTGGCATGCTGCAGGTCTGCAGAAAAGACAGTATTGCTTTGTGCAAGCTGACGTCTTAGTTCTAGTCATGTGATCAGACATAAATCAGGCCTATGTGAGATAAACCCTTGCGGTCAAATGTCTCCAGCCAACCCAATCAGCAGTTACTGTTTGTCTAGGACACTGTTTCTCGCCCCAGGGCCTCTAGAACAGCAGGAATGTCACACCTGAGAGCCTGTAAGGAATGAAAATTTTAAGCCACCAAACACCTACAGAGCAGAGGCTTTTAGGAGGCCCAGCACACCGTCCCGTGAGGCCCAGCACACTGTCCCATGAGGCCCAGCACACCTTCCCGTGAGGCCCAGCACACCGTCCTGTGAGGTCCAGCACACCGTCCCGTGAGGCCCAGCACATTGTCCTGTGAGGCCCAGCACTCAGTCCCGTGAGGCCCAGCACACTGTCCTGTGAGGTCCAATACACTGTGCTTTGCAAACCTCTGACTATGAGGAATCTGGTGCTGAACCCACTATGCATCACAGCGAAACAAATTCTACCTATTCCCAGTCCTGAGCAAGATTTGTGAGAGTTTATCTAGACTCAGCTGTGGCTCTATGGTTTATCATCTGTGTGACCCTTGGCAGGCCACCGATCCTCAGGACACCTGTTTTCTTGTCTGTACTATGAGAGCAGTGAGACCTGAGATCTATGGTGTTGATAAGTTAAATGAAACCATGCATCCAGAATGCCAACAGCATGCGGAATGTGACCAGTGCTCGAGATAACACTTGTGGCTGGTGTTATAACTGCTGTCATTATCCACAGCATCTGATAAATAGTTTTAAACATTTAATAAATATTGAACCATTTTTTTCAATTGTTAAGTCGGAGGTTAGCAAAGTAAGAGAGAAAAGGGGACTCACTGACTTGTTAAGTAGCCAAGGTAGGCTGTAACAGAATCAGTCTTCTTCAAAGTGAGTGGCTGCCTGCCCCAACATTTCCTCCCAGTAGTCAGCCTGCTGTTAAAACCTGTGATTCCTGCATTTCTTGCCCTATGCCCTATGTTAGCAAGCCACCCTGATTAAATCAGTGAGCCACAGTTCCAGTGAGAGACCTCACAAAATCAGGTGGATGGCTCCAGAGGAACACATTCAGTATGGAACCCCGGCCTCCATACACATGTGTGCACAAATCCAACCACATGTGTGAACATACATACACACACACACACACACACACACAAACAGATAATAAATATTCTAGCTCTAAAGATGCCTACTCCCAAAGACTACTTCAGTGTTGCCAATGTTATAAAAAGCCTCTTCTCTCAAGAGGACCTTGAAGACCCCATGCTATTCTGGTGACAATGTCCCTGGTTTTTTTTTTTTTGTTTTTTTTTGAGACAGGGTTGTCCCTGTTACAAGTGAGGGCTGAGTTGTTCCCGGTGAGGATAAGCAACCACCACCAGAGCCAGCAGGCTGGGGCCATCTCCCTCTAAGGTGGCCATGAGTGCACCGTTCTTTGAATGACAGACCTCAGAGGAAGGGCCATGGAAAAGTGTGTTTTGTAGGAGTAAGGTTGATGATCTCCTTCTGACCCTCCATCAGCAGGAGTCACTGTGTCTGTGGAGTTGCTTTCCATTTGAGGAAGGCTGGTCTTGACTCCACATTGCTTTGCCTACACTCAGCCTGGAGACAGCTGTGTGAACATTCCTGCTCAGTGGCCCATTTTGCCAAGCTCGCCTCCCATTGTGGGTCCATCTTTTTTCTTACTTATGGTTGGCTGGGCCTTGAAGAGTCAGACGATGTCTCACTGAGCAGGATGCTATGGACACTTTGGGTGTGTCACGAATCTGGCAACAGAAGTCAAAAAAGAAGTAAACATATTGTGGGGCCAGAACCTGGACCCAGCATCTGGTGGAGGCAGAAAACAAAGGAAAACTTTTAATGGGAAAATTCAATTTCAAAGGTAAAACCTCCATCCAACATTATGAAGTCAATAATTTGATTTAATCATCTGCATTTGAATAGTTCTGCATGAACAACATACTTAAACATTTATAAAATTAATGTTTGGCTATTACAGAAGGGTTTATAACTGTCTGATGGTGGTGTATAATTAAATAACAACTTTAGACATTACAGGACCAGACTCCACCCAACGCAACAGTGTCAACAGTGATTATGGGAGCTGTATTAGTAAGACTTGAAGTGTGTGGGCCATGAGCCCTCTAGTGGCTGTGACACACAGTGCTACCGAAGCATCGCCCCCCCCTTATTCCCCATCCCCCACCCCTCTGTCCCCCTCATCCCCACCCACCCATCAGTCACCCAGTGGCCTGAGGAACCGCTAGGGAGTCCACAGTGTGTGAGTGAAGCCCCTTTCCTCCAGGCCAGGATTACAGATTTTAAGAGAATTCCTGGGGAGTAAGAAAATGTCTTCCTCTTGGAAGAACTGAGGTATCCCAGGTCATAGCGGGTGTTGGCCCACAGCAATGCCCCTATGCGGCTCTATGCTTTCCCTGGAACCTATCATTCAGTCTGTAAGAAAGGCAGTATACATAGGTGCTAAACTCAGTGCTCCAGGACCCTGTGACTTGCCCAAGGTCCCTCACCCTTCTGATTGTATTTGGGATGGTGCCTCTTCAGGAAGGCCTTCCCCAATCACCCTGCGTAAAGTCACACCACTTACTACTCATGAGCCCCACAGAACACAGCCATTGTGTGTACGGGTGGGGTGCGTGCATGTGTGCACACGTATGTATGTACTGTACCTAAGGCCTCATGCGTGCTAGGTAAATGCTATGCCACAGAGCTATATCAGCATTCCTATTTATTTATTTATTATTTATTTATGGACTTGCTTATTTTGAAGACAGGATCTCACTGTCTTGCAAGCTGATCTTTTAATCTGGAGCTCAGGCAGGCTTTGGATTTGTGATCTTTCTGCATCTGTGTCCTGAGTAGCTGGGGACTACAGAACTGCTCCACCAGGGAGCCCCAGGTTCACTTCTGTCCTGCCCACAGTGAGTGGGCTATACACTCCCACACCACAGCAGGTCCAGATCTGTCCAGTCTCTGTAAACACTTCTGAGTGGAACCAACCAGCTAAGGTCTGGAGAGTCGTGAATGACAAGAACAGTTACAGCGACTACACCTCAAGCTAGGATCCCGTAGCAGAGAATTACTTGGTCCTCGAGCCTTCACTGCCAGAGCCCCTGGACATCCACTCAGGCAGCCACAGATCCCTTATCTCCATAGCTAAAGTGCATCCTGACCACAGATTCTTTCCCCTTTGTGCTATTCAAGACGTCAGGTGAGGACCTCTTTCTCCAGCCAGGCACATGGGCCGCAAATCAGGGTATCTCTGGACACCCCTGCATCTCTCGCTGTAGCTAATTAACATGAAGCCTGCTAATTGCACCCCCTGAGAAGCCTGGGGTGTATCTGCTGTCCTCCTTCTCAGCCTCTTTCCCCACACAGAGCACAGTCTGCCTAACAGCCGCATGGGTTTTTCCAAACAAAGCTCAGCTTGTCCCTCCACCTTCCCTAACTGCGCTCCCTATTGTTTTAAGGGAAAGCTCAAAGGAGCAGCGTATCCCCAGTGTCTGCATGATCTGGTCCTGATGCAGCTCTATCCTCCCTCCTATGACCTGCTCCAGGCTATAGGTCTCCTTCTAGAGGGCCCCTATGTGTTAGCCACTCCCTGGCCCTTTCCCCACCACTCTGCCAGCATGATTCCCATTCTTTAAATGAAGAAAGCTCCCAGAGGGAAATGTCACTCACCTGTGGCCTTGGAATCTACTGTTCCTTCTACCCATTGCTGCTGCTCCTACCTTCATTGTTTAGTTGATAAAGTGTATTAAGCTGTGTGCTCAGTACAACAAGCAATTAGATGATACCCTCCTCCATTAAGAACACACTGAGCAAGTTATGAGAACACCCTGCTTACAAGCACACAGCAAGATACTTGCTGAAAGATCGGTGTCCCCAGGACCTGAACCCCTGAATCTAGAACAGGATGTGGCATGTAGTGTGAGGCTTAATAAACATTTTTTTAAATGAATGATATCATTGGGGTTAAAGAGATAGCTCAGCACTTAACAGCACCAGGTGTTCCCCCTGAGGTTTCAGGTTCAATTCCCAGCACCCCCAAGGCAGATCATGAATATTTATAATTCTAGTACCTGGACAGCCAATGCCCGCTTCTGGCCTCCACATGCACTAGGCATGCGCATGGTACTCTCACACACATGCAGGCAAAACACACAGAGACATAAAAATAAATGGCTAAAAAGCCTTCAAATGAATGCCATCACATCCCTTTCCCTCTGTTCTCTGCTGTGTTTTAAGGAGCATAGCAGTCTACAGTATCACTAGAGCTGTGATCCTCACTCACATCTGTCTCTTTGATCACTGTGGTTCTAAAAACTTTTCAGCCTTCTTCCCACGTGGGGAGCCACATCTACCATCACGCAAGGTCTATGATATTGCTGATAAGGAGCCTTTGTAAGGATGCTAAGGATGTAAGCATCCTATGGATGGACTGTATTCCAAGGTAACAGGGCTTCAGATCGGGCCTGGATTAGGGTTGGAATGCAGACCTTAGTTCCTACAAAACCCCAGTAAGACAAGGCTCGCCAGACGCACAACAGCCCTGGTGAGAGCAGTGTTCCAGGCAGCTGCTCATCCTGTGAGTCCAGTTGTCTGTTTACATCAGTTGCTATGGCAACCTCATCCTTCAAGTTTGGAAAATCCTATGAACAAGGTTGCCCTGTTGCTGCCAATTTCATGAGAAAAACAGGCAGATCCATCGCCCTTATGGGGGGGTGCAATTTCTTTGGAAGCCTTTTGAAATCTGGTAACTATGATGGGAAAACAGTAAAGCCACTAAGTTCTACCCCACTGGTACAGGCTTTGTAAAAAAAAAAAAAAAAAAAAAAAAAAAACCCAAATGGTGTGTTTCCCCAGCCTTTGTCCTGGTGTGCCATTAATTCAACAATATCATTTTGATTAGATAAATGAAAGAAATTTTTCTTTGAATCGGCTTCCCTTACAGAAGGATACTGGAAAATCCATTGACTTGTTCCACACAACCGTCTAGGAAACCAGCGTAGTTCTGGAGTGGATTCTCCTAATCCAAGTGAACGGGGGATGACAACACCAGGTCTCTTGCTGATTTCCCTACCTACAATATTCTTCCTCTTGACTTGTCTCAGTGCTTGGGCCTGCCCTGCCGCCTTGCTTTGGCTTCCAAGACTCTTGATCAAGGAAGCACATTTGCCTACAGAGACCAAAGACCTGGCCCTGACACCTGGCCTTTCCTTCCTTTATGGCTGACGTGAAGCTGTGATTATTCATTGACCTTTTGCAGCTCTTTGTTCACCTTCTTCCCTCCTGGATTCTCCGTCCTTTCTGCAATGCCTGCTCAGGAAGACGCAAGAGATAGCTTTTATTTAGTATTGGCTGCATGCTAACCACTCTTTGCTGGTGGTGTATCGCCACAGACCTATGAAGACGATGCTAACAGGGACAGAGACACTGCATGACATGGTCACACTGTTAATAAGATATGAAGCTAGATACTGAGCGAAGAATGCTTACCAGTGTCTTGCCTAACCCAGCACAGAATCCGGTAACCTAGCACTGAATCTGAAAGTCTTGAATAAATGAATTAATGAGTGAATGAATGCATACAAAAGTGAATGAATGAAACTTCAGAGTCTAAAGGCAAACATTAAACACATCATTACTCAATACTTATAAAACTACAGAGCACTGTGGGCCACCATGCCGTTACCTGATAGGTAGCTCACACCTAGTTCCCAAGAAGAGTGACAGATAAGACTTCCTTTAGTTTGCTTGCATTTTTTGAGCCACTGTCTTACTCTGCAGTCCAGGTTAGCCTGGAACTCACTATGTAAGCCAGGCTGGCCTTAAACTAATTAGTAGCACAAGCTAGACTGGAATTTGCAGACTGGAATTTGCAGAGATTCTGCTACCTTCGCCTCTCAAGGGCTGGGATCACAGCTGTGAGTAGCCATGCCCTGTTGGAAGTGGCATTTACTTATGTGACACTTATGTGCAGTGTGTATGGGTGTTAGGGTTCTCTCCCTGGAGGCCACTGAACAGTCAGAACTTAGATTCAGAAAAAGTCTCCTGCTGGTGATATGGAGGGCAGGTCATTTTCTGCTCTATAGACTTTCCACCCTCTGGAGACGGAGTGGATGAGCTCCTGGTCTCAGAGCTCAAGAAAGCTAACCAGCTTACCCATGGTGGTATAGAGGCACATTTCATGGCAGTACCCAGTGATTAGGTTGCGAGGGAATCTGATTCACAATATCCCCCGCCCTTTTCCTCCAGAGGATGCTGCATGGCTCATGGTTTTGAGACTCTGGAATGGGTGAGCCCCTTGTACATGCAGAGAGGTCATCATTAGCTGGTTGAGTTTTATAGTCACGTTCATACGACAGTGTCTTGACAATTAAAAGGTCACTTCTCCCTGGGTGGCCTGGGCCCTGGTGTGTTCCTGGTTGCTTTATGTGCTCACGGATATGATGACCTGCCCAGCAGATCACACAAATGAAGCCAAGCAGAGCCAAGGTGGAGCAGAGACATCCAACTTCAATTCAGGAAGCATCTGGGTGCCACAGAAAAGCGAATAAGCATTGTAGGTATCATTCATTTGAGGATTTCTTTTTAATATGAAAAAGAAACATTGCACCATTATACTGCCCATAAAATATCGATTATTTGGTCATTTGTTTGTTTGTTTTGTTGTTATTGCTGTTTTTAAGATTCGGGGTTTGAGTATGCAGTTCAATGATTTTTGCTTAGAATGCTATCTTCATGAATCACATGGCGTAGCCTCTACCGTCTGCTGCCTCTTGATGGGGATCAGGATACGCCGTGTTGGCCAAAGGATTATTTCACCCTGTATTCTCTTGAGAGTCAACAGAAAGAGGGCTCTTCTCTCTCTGTTCTCCCTCAAAGCAAGCCACCGACTGCCTTCCGCGAAAGGCACACCTCTACCACACTAGGATAAAGAAAGTGACTCTTCTGACCAGAGACAGAGCGGTGATCAACATAACCGAGTCTTCCTAAAATGTTCCTTTTTATGCTAACTTCTCACACAGCTTTCTTAGCCAGTTCCCTATAGTCTTCATCCCCTGGAGCCCAAATGTCATTCCTTTGTTAACACGGTATTTTAGTGTCCAACTCTGCTTCTCTATAAACTCTAACCACATGGAATATTAATGAAATATATTCTCCTTTAATTCCGTCCATCTGTCTTTTTTCCATTAAGTCCAGAGTCCCCAAGCCACAGAGCCTAAGATGGAAAGTTTTTCCTTCTCAATATACTGTCCTCCTTGCCAACTGTGATCACTCGAGCCAGCTTCCTCCCTAGTTCCTGGAAGGAACAGAACTCTTCCCTCTTATGGAAATGCCCCTGTCTCAGGTCTTCCAAGTTCACATTCAGGTTTTGGATTAGACACAACAGGAAGTCCCCTTGGGCAACTTCCATGGCAGTTTGTTTCCTGGGTACATGTAGTGTGCTGATGTTATCTGATTTGAAATGGGGATCTCTCAGGTCTAATGAAGTCATGGGTTTGGGAGCAGAAGCTACAACCACCACTTTACTAAACTAACATAACCCCTAATTACATTATAAATGTTGTCCTTCTGCCCACAGGCAAGTGTAGTCCTCACCCCTTAGCAGGAAAACTCCTCTTTGCCATACATGGAGAGCCTTACAGAAAACCACAGCCAACCAAAATGCAGAGTTATGGAGCCCAGTCCCAACGGATGAATCTACAGCATAACTCTTGCAGCTCAGGCTCAGGGAACATTGCAGAGGTCAGGGCAGAAAGAGTCTAAGAGCCAGAGAAACCAAAGCTTGCAGTGAGATTGTGTCTCCTAGAAATGTCAGAAGTTACATCTGTAAAATATCACTAACATGGCTTCCTAAATGTGACCTGAACAAGGAGCACACCAATAAACATGCTAACATGGATCAGCGACAGCCCATGAGGCCTCAACCCTAGGCAAAAGCTAAGGCCAGCCAAGGAGTGCCGAGAGTAGGAAGAATAGTCTTTCCCAGGGAAGAGCACACCAATTGGTTATCCAAAACAAAATTGCCAGCTCTGAAAACATACACATACAAGTAACATATATACTGAGAAGTTGGCATTTATAAGGAACACACACAGAGAACATACATGGACATGTTTAAAGGGAGCAAAGGTAAAGGGGATATTATGTCATTACATTGTAATATCAAAGTATTAAGAAATGTTATAATAAAAAATTTGATTTCCTCGGTGTAATGGATTAAGTAAAATGCTGCAGGTTCCCGAGTAGCTGCAATGGGCAACAGGCCATGACACTATGCTCAGGTCCCCGAGCTGGGGCAGACAGCCAGAAGGGGATCCCTAGAGCAGCCAGTCCCAGGCAGGGAGAGCACACAAGACCACAAGGAGAGACAGACAGATGGGCACACCACGAGACCACGCTGCATGTCTCTGAAAGGGGCTGGTCCTGGGGAGGGAGCCATGTGGTGGACGAGAGACAGAGACATAGATAGGCACGCCATGCAGAGTGAGGTTAGATATTTATTTAGTGGGTTATGAAGGAGAAAGGGAGAAGAGCAGAGAGGCAGAGAGGGAGGGGGGGAAGAGGGGAGAGACAGAAGGGGAAGGGGAGATGTAGGGAGAGGCAGAAGCTGCCTCTTTGAGAGGGAGACAGAAAAGAGGAAGAGACTTAGGCTGTAATCAGGAAGGAAAATCTGCCTGCCTCAGTGGGGTGGGGGCAGGGCTTGTCTCTTAAAGGGACAGGACAGATCATTACACTAGGGACTGGGAAAGAGTCTGACATGCAGCCTACTACATTACCCCAGTTCCAATCCCAGCAGTGGGGACACAGAGGGTTCTCAGACACTGTCGTGGTTGAAAACATGACTGCCCCAAATCAATGGGTTCATCTTTTGCATGCATGCCTTTGATGATTCTTCCCACCACCCACTGAAGGTTCCAGGCTTCTAGTACCAAGTTTTCAGGTTCATGGACTCAAAACATCTCTTCCAGTCCATAAAGTGCAAGTGTTCCTGTAATGGATTAAATAAAAATGCTGCAGGTCCCCAAGCAGCAGAAGTGGGCAGCAGGTCCTGAAAGCAGCCAGTCCCAGGCAGGGATGGTGCAGTTCCCCAAGTGACTGGGGTGGGCCATGAGGGATAGTGAGTCCCGTGAGGAGAAACAGACAAATGGGCACCCCACGAGACCACACTGCAGGTCTCTGGAGGCTGGTCGTGGGCAGGGAGCCACGGGGCAGGTGAGAGACAGATGGATAGGCATGCCTTGCAAAGTGAGGTTGGATATTTATTTAGTGGGTTATGGAAGGGAAGGGGAGAAGGGAGAAGAGGAGAGAGTGAGAGTGAGTGAGTGAGAGAGAGAGAGAGAGAGAGAGAGAGAGAGAGAGAGAGAGAGAAAGAGAGAGAGAGAGAGAGAGAGAGAATGGGGGAAGGGGAGAGACAGAAGCTGCCTCTTTGAGAGGGAGATGGAAATGAGGAAGAGACTCAAAGACTCAGGCTGGAAGCTGAAGATCAGCTTGCCTCAATGGACTGAGAGGGAATGGATTTGTCTCTTAAAGGGACAAAGCAGGTTATTACAGTTTCTCCCAAGAAAGGGAGTCAGGCAAGCAAACATCAACCCCTTCCTCTGTCCACCAAGGATCGCCTACACATTCTACCACTTTCACCCCAAAATAATGGACCAGAATGCTTTTAAGAGTCTGAGCCTTGCTACCTAGGAGTCTCTTCTTTTTATAACTTTGCCAAGAAACTCACAAACACATGCTATACATTTTAAAGAGATTCAGAATTCGCTGCCTCACGAGGATATATAAAGTGAATTAATTATTTAGCTATTTTCTGTAAAGCTGCACAGAAATACCTCAGAGGCATCTGTGTTTAATTCTACTAAAAGATTATCAGTCAGCCTAATTTCTCTTTTTCATATTTTACTAACTTTTTCCCTCCTCTGTTTACTCCATTAAAGTCTGTAACCACAGAACAGATGAAAGAACGCAAGCAATTGATTTAAAATGCTAATTTCGCCAAACCTGTGGTGGCTGCTCAAGGTGATTTCTCCTTTGTCAAGGAAATGACTCTCTGTGCTTCTGACTCCTCAGGTGAATGTTTAGTCCTGAGCCTGGTGATGTATGTGTTGATGGGATCCAGGAGCTGTTTGTTTACATTGCAAATCTGCAGAAGCAGCACACAGAGCAGCTTAGAAAGCAACATTGATGGATGTGAGGTCAGTGCTCACTGCTCTCTGGGAGGCGGGGGATGGTCAAGAGAGGGTGGCAGATCCCCGTTGGTAGCCATTCTGTGTTCACAGGATGTGAGAATGATAGGCTGGGGGAGACTCACACAGGTGGCAAGCACAGGAAGAATCCGTGAGTGCCCTGGTGGGTGAAGGCCAGAATGAGGGTGAGGGTGGGGATGGCTCTCACAAGGGAAGGATGTAACAGCATAGTCTTGAGAATGGTGATGGACCCCAGATGGCTTCCAGGATCCCTCCGAAGTCTGGGTCCACTGTAATTTCTGCCTTCCTACTTCTGAGGGTACACACATAATCTCTCATTAGTGAAGATATCTGACTGGGGTCCTTGTAGACAAAAGATGCAAGCCAGTAGTGCAGGCCCGGTGAGTAGACTAGGTGGGGCCTGTAGGAGCCAGCCACGGTAAGCTAAAGAGAAACAGACCACCCAAAGGACGTTCTTTACTTCCAACCATTATCACCTGCCAGAGTAGGACTCAGCCTTCCATAAGTTTAATGGAGGCCTGAGTCTCAGTAGTTTACCCTGAAGTAGTTTACACTTGGTCGCAGGAAGAACCACAAACTGAGATTACCCGAGCACCACCCAAGAACAGATCATCCAAAGGAAATGCCTATCGTTCCAATCGTTGGAGATAGGATCACCTGCCAGCATACACTCACCAGGACACCCCCTAGACAAATGTCAGCCAATCAGGGGTCCTGAACCTCAGAAACCCCTCACCCCCACCTTTGCCACTACAAAAACCCAACTCTAACTGAGCTCGGGGCTCTCCATTTATTCCAATATGTTGGACATGCGGAGAAACCGAGTTTACAAACTTGCATAAAATAAAAGCTCTTTGCTTTTACATACGGGACTCAGTCTCCTTGTTAATTTTTGGAAGACTTCGCGGATCAGGGCATAACAGGAGTATTAGTCACTTACTTGTCATTTTGATAAAAAAAAAAACACTCAGAAAAATAATATATGGGAGGAAAGGTGTATTTTCAGCTCACCATTCAAGGATACAGTCTGCCATGAAGGGGTCAAAGCGACAAGACCTTGAGTCAAGGAAAAGGGGAGAAGGCTTGTTCTCAGCTCACTTTCTGCTTTTCATACCATCCAGCATCCTAGCCAGCAAATGGTGCCACCCACTGTGTGTAGCACTTCCCGTGCCAGTTTTAACCTAACCAAGAAGCCCCACAGGCATGCCCAGAAGCTCATTTGCCTGGTGGCTCTAGATCTTCTTAGGTCCTTACCCACTGAGCCACCTGCCAGCCGGCCTTTTCTAATTTCTACAGGTTCTCTGCACTCCTTGGCTCATCCCCCTGCTCTCTGGTTTCAACAATATGACACTTTCCACTACCTATTTCCCTCTCTATGGAGACAAGCTGCTCTGTCTTGCTTTGACCCTCTTACTTCACTCTTAGCCCTACAAAGACTCCTTAGTGTTGTTCCTTTTGGAGACTACAGCTCCCAGCATCCCCCTGGACTGGAAGCCACACAAGCGCAGGGCATTTCTCCCAGACGCCCCTGTGTTCCCCGTTAAAAACAGGAGTCGCCACGAGCCCCCCTCTCTCCCCCTCTCTTCCCTTCCATCTCTGCACACCTGTCCCTCACCTATTGTTACCCCCCCATTAAAGTGCACCCACATGAGACCGCCACGTGTCCATGTCTCCTTCCTAACCCCGCACCGCCGTGTGTCTCGCGTAACGTCTCCACTTTCTAACCCCACAGACAAGACAAAAAGAATAACACTTAGACCATCCAAAAAGCACTGCAATCTCCACTCCTTGAGAGCCTTAATTTGACTATCCATCAATCACAGGAAGTTCATCTTTGCTACCTGCAGGGGCTTAGTCAGCACAGAGGGCTCTGATGAATCAGACTGGGCTATTGGTGTCTGTGAAAAGCAGAAAAGGGCACTAGAGTTCTAAGGTTTATACTATGACCTCAGAGGAGCCTGGGCTTTACGAGTCTTGAAACCTTAACACTTTTGGGTACCCTCATTAGGAAAAGGTTTATAAACATAAAATTACTATAAAAGCAGTTAGACAAGCCTGTAGTCCCAACAACTCAAGAAGAGGTTGAGGCAAGAGGATTGCCAGGGATTTGAGGCCAGCCTGGGTTCCAAAGGCAGCTCCAGGTCAGCCTGGACTACAGTGAAACCCTATCTCATAGAAGCATTTCTCCCCCACACCCCACCGCAATGTGAATAGTTGTTCACAGTGAGGGTGTACAATACAGCACATCACAGAGGTCCAAATTGCACATGTGCCACAAATGTCAGCAAATCAGAAAAGTAGTGTATTATTTTGTTAGCTAGCACATCTTGTATTAGTTTTTTCCTTTGATGACTCTGTGTGCCAAAAATTTTGTGATCTTCAGTTAGAATGATCCTTTAACAGGTTGACCCTTTAACAGGTTTGATTGATGTTTGGGGTGTTTTGAACTAATAAATGTGACCTCACACAGGTATACCTACAATTTGAAATACCGCTACAGGTTATATTCTACAAATATGGAAATTTTGACAAACACTCATGCATACAAGGTCCACAACATAGACAGACAGACAAGAGAATATTTATTATACAGACAGACAAGAGAATATTTATTATACACACTGGCTCGTGCAGTGTTGGAGGCCGAGGGGTCCCACACTCACCATCTTGAAAACTGAAGAACCAAGAAAGCCAGTGGTATAATTCAGTCGAAGATCACAGCCTTAAGAACCAGGGCAGCCACAGGATCCAAACACTCAATAACTACGTGCTCTGGTATCCAAAGACAGGACAGGAATACATGAGTGCTCCAGCTCTAAAACAACGAAACAGAGACGAGGAAATGGTACAGCCATAATCCCATCACTCAACATTGAGGCGAGAGATTTGTGTGTCTAAGTTCTGCCTGGACTGCACAATGTTATTTTGGAGAGAGAGTAATTGATCCATTTGAGCTAGCCAGATTGGTAAGACTTATTCATACAGAGTCTGCTGATTCAAATGCCAATCTCTTTCTAAAACACTTCCATGGATACATCCAGAAATGCTTAGCCCAGTAAAGCTGACATAAAATCAATTGTCCCAGGCAGCTGCACAGCCAGAAGATGGGAGCACCCAGGGGTTTAGTGGGGAAATCAGGAGATCCTTTTGTTCCACCTGCCCACCTATCTGCTCCTGCTATTCATCCACCCCTCCCTAAATTCCCACCTCTCCATCTATCCTAGACATCTGACTGTCCACACCTCTACCTTTTGCCCGGTCTGTTCGCTTCCCACCCACCCATCTAATCCATCCATAAGAATCCTCGTTTACTTAAAGACAAATCTTTGCGTTTCTAATTCTATGGTCTCAATTTCTCTCTATAAAGATGAATTTTATATAACAAGATGAATGTAAATCCTTTGTCTCATTTATCATTTCTTCTTCCAGATTGCAATTGAAGTCCTTGTACTCCCTGTAGAGGCTCCTTCTACCCCCGTGCTATTTGAATGGCTTATGCATGACTAATTAATGTCTCTAATCAGAATAATCCTCATTTCAATACAGACAGGAGCACACCCTAAGCATTGCAGTGTCATTTCCTAAGACACAGGAAGGAAACAATAGTCAGAACTATCATTTTACCAACAGTAGAGACATTAGTTCAGGGAGAGACGGATAGAGAAAATCCAGTTCAACAGCTGGTATGGGGGGAAGTTCTGATATGAATGCAAAAATACAGAAACGAACTGCTTTTCTAACTTCCTCTCTGCTGCTGATGAAATACGGACCAAAAGCAAGTTGGGGGAGCAACGGTTTATTTCAGTTTACAGGCTGGGGTTGATCATTTGGGGAAACCAAGGCAGGAACTGAAGCAGAGGCGATGAAGGAATGCTGTCTACTGGCTTGCCCAGACTGCTTTCTTGTACAACCCAGGATCATTTGCCTAGGGATGGCAGTGCCCACAGTGGGCTGGGCCCTCCCATATCAATCATTAATCATGAAAATTCCCCAGAGACTTGTGTGCAAGCCAAACTGATGGAGGGGTTTTCTCCCTTGAGGTTTCCTGTTTCTAGATGACTCTAGCTTGTGGTAAGCAGACAACACAAGGAAACAAACAAACAGTCACCAGCACACTGAGAAGCCCTGCCTCGGAAAATAAGGTTGAGAGAGGCAAACAAAGCTATGAAGGGTTCAAAAGCTTACAGGGACAGTCACTCCACAGGCATTGCACAGTGGTGATGACATGTTCCTTGTATTGCCAGGAAAATGTGTGGGCTTTTTTATTTCATTTTGTGTTGGAATACATTTTAATAACTCCCTGAACCAAACCGCTGTGACCCAAGGAAGTTCTTTTTCTCTGCCTAGAAGGCAGCTACGGTGATATCAGGACCCAGCATCATTGTCACATCTGTCACTTGTAAGCCAGAGCGATGACTGCACCTCCTGGTGGTGTGAATACTGGCTGCTCCGCAGAGCTTTCAGAAATCACAACACGTGGGATAGAGTCTCTTCTGCCGGAAACCACTGTCATCGTCTGCAGCTGTGAAATGTGTGACGGATAATTGTGTAGACCTAACGACCCTCCCTATCCCACCTGACTCTACCAATATCTGAGCAAATGCAGGCTACATTTATCTACTGTGAAAATGACTGGGTAAATAAAATGAGGACGAAGAGTTCTGTCATTTACCCTATTGAAATGAAAAGGACTGGGTATTCCTGAAGCTGGAGCCTCAGTCCTCCGGCTTTACGTGGTCTGGGCTACAGCTACCTCGCAACCCCAAGTCGTGTGTTACTGCAGCACCTCGTGTGAATCCTGTCGCCATCCCTCCTGGATCCAGAGGACTCTGTGGAGCCTGACTGTAGTGCAAAGGGGCTCCCACCAGCTTCCTTCCTCCCACTTACTGTATTATTATTTTAATAGGTCAAGAATTATTATTTTAATAAGATAATGAACACTCAAGGATCAGAGAGTGAAAGATGACTTCAGACTAGACAGAGAGAGGTTTGAAATGAAAAGGGCCACTCCTCTTCTACCTACTTCCTGCCCCTTTTAAAAAGAACCATTATCCTGATAAACCACACACAGCCTTCCAGTAAGATATGAAATGCACTATATTTATATATGATTTCAAAATATTTGATTAGGGCACCTTTACCCACCTATCTTCTATCACCTGTTATCTATCCTTGCATGCTCGCAGATCTCATTTCATATAAAATATTTTTTATTTTACTTTTTTACCATGTTAAAATAGACATAATATTTTTCATAATTTGGCACTCAGATTTAGCTCAGTGGTAAAACATTTATCTACTATAGATGACAACTTTAGTTTTATCCACAATGCCATAAAAATAAATATTATATATATATGTGTGTGTGTGTGTGTGTGTGTGTGTATCCTTTCATACTATTTCTGAAGTTATAACCCTGTGACCTTCAGAACATTGTTATATTTTTATATATACATTCTATTTATGTATATACATGTTTTCTATGTACACATGTGCATACTTGTTGCCTGCTGAGGTCAGAAGAGGTGAGTCAGATCCCCTGGAATTGGAGTTACAGATGGTGTGAGCCACCACGTGGGTGCTGGATACGCAACCTCGGCTCAGCTTTGTTGCAAGGACCACAAAATTGAGATATCATCATTGTCTATCATAGAGATGGGAAGGACTGAGATTCCATCATTGTCTATCACAAAGATGGGAAGGACTGAGATTCCATCATTGTCTATCACAGAGATGGGGAGGACTAAGATTCTATCATTGTCTATCACAGCGATGGGAAGGACTGAGATTCTATCATTGTCTATCACAGAGATGGGGAGGACTGAGATTCTATCATTGTCTATCACAGCGATGGGAAGGACTGAGATTCTATCATTGTCTATCACAGAGACGAAGAGGATTGAGATTCTATCATTGTCTATCACAGCGATGGGAGGACTGAGATTCCATCATTGTCTATCACAGAGATGGGGAGGACTGAGATACCATCATTGTCTATCACAGCGATGGGAAGGATTGAGATTTCATCATTGTCTATCACAGCGATGAAGAGGATTGAGATTTCATCATTGTCTATCACAGCAATGGGGAGGACTGAGATTCCATCATTGTCTATCACAGAGATGGGGAGGACTGAGATTCCATCATTGTCTATCACAGAGATGGGGAGGACTGAGATTCCATCATTGTCTATCACAAAGACAGAGAAGAGTGGTTCACTTGTCTCAAAGTTTCCAATGAACTGGACTTGTTTCAGACCCAGCTCTCATTCTGAGGCATCTTGAAGAGACATAGAGATATTTCAAGGGTCCACAATAATTGACAAAGGCCCACCTGTGACAAATCCCCTTCTAGCACTTAGGGACTAAGGCCAGACAAATTTCTAATCAGATACCATCTCTCCATGCTTGCTTCTGATTCTCTGTTTGATTTCCTAAGACGCCAAGTAAAACCATCCAGTCTCAGGTCCAGAGCTAAACCTTGGATTTACAAACTGTTGACCTAAGAGACATGAACAGAGCTCCCTGGGCAAGCCGTCATAAGAACAGACATCCCTGGGTAAACCATCATAAGAAAGGAGCTCCCTAAGTAACCCATTGCAAGAACAGAATTCCATCGTAAGAACAGAAATCCCTGGGCAAGCCATCCAAAGGGATTGTTTCAGAAAGAAGAGGCAGAAAAACCCCCTCTTCCCTGAAGATATATATGAAGCCCTGATTAGTACCATCAAATAAAAACTTTAATGGCTGGGGTATAGGAGGCCAAGGCTTTCATTACACTTATCTACAGTTTGTTAAAAAAGGATAACTTACATAACGGTAATGGAAAATAAATATATCCATGGAACACTGTCAAAGTTGAACAAACACACTTGTCAGGATGTGGCAGAGAGTGAGTGCAGTGGGAAATTTGTAAGAAAGAACACATTTCGTTAAAATGTCGTCATCTTTTTCAAGTAATTGAACCTTTTTCAGTCTTACCATAACATTGGCAGGAAGGTACTGATTAGGTGAAATTCAGGGACACAACTTCCTAAAATAAATTAGGTAAATTTATATTAAGAAAACTCACATTGCTCTATGAATTCTAAGTAGTTGAGGATACAAAAAAAAGTGGGTATGCTTGAAATATTGATATGAAGTTTTACTAAGAAAAAAAGATAGCCAGATACAGGAGATGGAATTGTCCTCCTTGAATATACAGAGGCAAATGCACACTGTTGAAGGAGAGAGGGCCTGCTTTTGGTCCTGGCCACCCAGCTAGCTTACACCCGAAATAATCACACAGAAGCTGTATTAATTAAACCACTGCCTGGCCCATTATCTCTAGCCTCTTATTGGCTAATTCTTATATCTTGATTTAACCCATTTCCAATAAATCTGTGTATCACCACGAGGTCATGGCTTATGGGGAAAGATTCTAACCAACCAGCGTCCATCTCAGGCAGGAGAACCATGGCATCTACATGGTGGCTCTCTGTCTCTTTTCTTTCCAGCATTCAGTTCTGTCTACTCTTCCTATCTAAGTGCTACCCTATCAAAAGGCCAAGGCAGTTTCTTTATTAACCAATGAAAGCAACACATAGATAGAAGGACCTCCTACACCAGTACATCACACAAAGACATACAGAAATCCTACTAAATTGCTGATACCTTAAGATAAGTGCTTTTGACTCATCCTAGTCACTCTGAAATTTGTATATGCATGCTTAATTCATAAAGGGAGTGAATAAGGAATTTTTAGAAACAGTTGGGAAAACAAAGTATGTCTTAGTTTTGTTTACAATATACTTTTCTTTTCCTCCAACTTGTCAATTCCAACTAAAAAGAATGACACAGTCCTCCAGGGATGCTTTTGGTGTCCAAACTGGCTCCGGGGATGCTCTTGGCCTCCACATTGGCCCCAGGGATGCTCTCAGCCTCCACACTGGCCCCAGAGGTGCTCTTGGCTTCCACACTGGCTCCAGGGGTACTCTCAGCCTTCACACTGGCTCCGGGGGTGCTCTGGGCCTCCACACTGGCTCCTTCAGCCTTGACTCAGATTGCTCATTAGGCCTGAGGAGCTTGGCTTCACTGTTACACTTGCCTAAGACCAAAGGCATTTTCCCCACCCTGAGAACTGTGAAGAACAATGATGTTCTAATTACTCCAATGATGGAATAGGTAGGAAAGCCTAGAGCAAGGATAGCAGCAGAGCAAGAAGTAGACTCTGAGTTGACATATGGGAAGCAAGGCCCCTGTTCTGAATTTGGCTCTAGGGAATATTTTACAGGAGATCAGATGAGTCCACAAACACTGCAGTCACACACGCATACACACATGAAAAGTAAAATGAAGAGATGAAAAGTAAAATGAAGACAGAAAGTCAAGAGATTGGTGGTCAGTCTTGCTAAAGGTCAGCTCTTCAAGTCCATAAGCCATTGACTCCAGCGGGTAGTTCACCTCAACAACGAGCACACCACAGGCCGTGGACCTGAGAGGACAAAGAAATGATTTAGTTTTGTAATTAGGAAGGGGGACAGTCCATGTGTGTGTGTGTGTGTGTGTGTGCAGATGTAGGTGTACATGGAGCCATCAGATAATGCTGTTACCATTTCTCAGGTGCCATCCACCTCATTTTTATGACTCCAGGTATATCAAATTGGGGTGGAACTTGTCACTTATACTAGATTGGTTGTGTAAGGTGTTCCAGAGATCCCCCTGTTTCTGCTTCCCCAGTGCTGAGATTGCCAGGGCCTATCTCCTTTCTGGTCTCTTTCTGTATGGGTTCTGGGGATTGAATTCAGGTCCTTGTGCTTTTAACGTGAGAAATTTATTCACTGAGCCAGCTCCCTAGCCCAAAAGGAGTAATTTCAGTGTGTCCACGAACACATGAGACAAGCATAGGCATTTCTATCTTGACTTGGTTCCCAGAGAAACTAAAATCACACAGGTGTATTATCTAAAACTGCTGATCTGATCTAATTTAACCATTTGTCTGGAAGCTGCTTTAAAAGCATCCCTCGAATTGTCCCTAGCATTCTGGCACTGTACTTGCTGTTAATGAACAGTTGCTAAAAGCACAAGTACCACGGAGTAGAGTTGCATTGATGTTTTTGTCTGTCATTGACTTGCTCACATGGCAACCACATGGAAACAGCTGAAGAGTCTGGGCCATATTTTCTGGCCCAGAGAAACAATAAATCAACTTGGGGAGCATCTCTGCAGGTTCTCATTCCAAACCACTTGAAATAGTTTTTTTTTTAATTATTTCTATGTGTGTATGTGTTCATTCAAGTGCCTGTAGAGGTCAGAAAGAGATCAGGATGGACGTCCTGGATCTAGAGTTACAGAAAGTAGTAAACCACCTTACATAAGCACTGGGAATTGGACCTGGGTCCTCTGTGAGAGCTGCAAGGAGGGCATCTCTCCAACTCAGGAATGGTTATTAAAGCCTTGATCTATAAGAACACCATAAAGTCTATGATGTGACAAAATATAAAGCTAATTACAAGAAGGATCCAGGGTTTGCAACTTATCTTCTCAGGAAGCATGTACGCTGCCTTCCCGGAGGGCACTGCGCCATAGAAACAAGACAGTTAAAAGCATGGCTGTGTCCTCAAAGGTTTCTGTTTGGTGAGAAAGTAAATCATAGATGATGAGAAGCCCTTGTGTATCCCATCCCTAATGTAACCTGCAGTGATGCAAGTGAGTGAGCAGCAGACCCCAATATGGGAAGTACAGATGATGTGGGTATGTCCTGGAAAACCAGGAGCTGGAGACCAGGGAGGAGTGGAAGGGAGCAACACTTAGCCCAGCTGCTAAAGACCATGTAAATAGGAGATGGTAGGACGGATCTGTAATCCCAGAAGCCCTCTATGAGAGGAAACGTGTGAGCTCCAGCCTGGGTTACATAAAGATGCTTCTTAAACACACACACACACACACACACACACACACACACACACACAGAGGCAGTACATACATTGACTCATTGACTCACAACACTTCTTACTTTTACTTTGGTGCTATGACCACAGGCCAGTGCCATAGTTCCAACAATAACAGCCGGCCTTCTGTTTCCCACAACACCAGCTTCTATGGGCCAAGGATGGTTCCTCAAGTAGTGTCGTGGCTCTGATCCAAGTCGTGCCATAGATGTCCTTCATTGCTTCACTCTCTGCCCGAAACTTCTTCCAGGACTATTGCTGTCTAGAACTCACCATGGCCATCATCCCCACTTAGCTGAACCCACCTAGAGACGGGACCTCCAGGAAGCCAGTGGCTGGCAGGTGAATTGCAGAGGTGTAAACCAAGAATGCTCGAGGCTTGAGAGACAAGACTGGGGGTATTCTCATCCTTATCAGTCCCGGTCAGCTATGACTTGGCTCTTAGTGACTCTTACTCACAGGGTTAGAGGAGGTAGCTGAGTGCTGTCTTTGTCAATAAGTCCTTAGAGGATGCTAACGTACAAGTGAGGGGCTGGAGAGATGGCTCAGCCAACAAAGCACTTACCACAGAAGCAAATGAAACTGAGTTTCAATTCCTAAAACCCATGTAGTAAAACCACTGTAATCAGAGCCCTAGAGCTTATTGGCCAGCCAGTTGAACTGAAGTGAGCTATGGGTCCAGCGAGAGATGCTGCTCCAAAGAATAAGGTGGAAAGCAACAAAGGAGGACATCTAATGATGACCTCTGGCCTTCACATGTACACATGCACCGCTATAGACACACATACACACGTACATACTACACACACCTATATACACACATACACATGTACACACACACTGCTATAGACACACATACACATGTAGACACTACACATACCTATATACACACATATACATGTAGACACACCTATATACACACATACACATGTACACACGCACCGCTATAGACACACATACACATGTGCATACTACACACACCTATATACACACATACACATGTACACATGCACCGCTATAGACACACATACACATGTACATACCACACACACCTATATACACACATACACATGCACACACACTGCTGTAGACACACATACACATGTAGACACTACACATACCTATATACACACATACACATGTACACACACCTATATACACACATACACATGTACACACACACTGCTATAGACACACATACACATGTATACACTACACATACCTATATACACACATACACATGTAGACACACCTATATACACACATACACATGTACACACGCACCGCTATAGACACACATACACATGTACATACTACACACACCTATATACACACATACACATGCACACACACACCACTATAGACACACATACACATGTAGACACTACACATACCTATATACACACATACACATGCACACACACACCACTATAGACACACATACACATGTAGACACACCTATTTACACACATACACATGTACACACACACTGCTATAGACACACATACACATGTAGACACTACACATACCTATATACACACATACACATGTAGACACACCTATATACACACATACACATGCACACACACACCACTATAGACACACATACACATGTAGACACTACACATACCTATATACACACATACACATGCACACACACACCACTATAGACACACATACACATGTACACACACCTATATACACACATACACATGTACACACACACTGCTATAGACACACATACACATGTAGACACTACACATACCTATATACACACATACACACTTATATACACACATACACATGTACACACATCTTATACACACATACATACACATGTACACACACCTAAATACACATACATGTACACACACACACACACACACACACACAGTTTAGTTGCCCCTTGTTGCCAGAGGACATCAACACATCTTACCATCCCAAGCCTTTTGGAAGGAGAAAAATATGACAAACGCCAAGTCCTTTTTCTTTTTAAAAAAAGCAAACAACAATTTGAAAAAGCCAACTACCCATTGGGTGAAATAAAACTCAAGCCCTGACAGAGTCTGAGGCTCAGCAACTCCAATCTGGAGATGTTTGGAACCAAACCGAGGAAGCGAGGAATCTGCAATTATCCCAGGCTGCCGGCCTCAGTTTCTGCAACTGCTTTACCCACATTAAATTAATGAGAAATAAATAGGAAGCACAGATTCCTTGCGGCAGATATCAGCTGGGGGAGCGGGACGGACAACGCCTGACGTGATAAAGACTGAACCAAGATGAGAAGTGGCAGGCATTGACACCTCAGCGTGCCCTCAGGGTGCAATGCTCTCCCTGTACTGGTCCTGTGGCAGTGAGCCACATCTGTATGGGACATCCGTGTTGTCATTCCCAGCCAGCTTCCAGGGGATGCGCTGATGTCCTCAGAGCATCCATCCATCTCAAAAATGGCAAAATAGAGCTGTCCCCACATACCCTCACCGTTTACAGTTCACCCACCCCTGCTCATTTTTCAGAATGGAAGCAGAAAATAAAAAGCCATGTCTGACTACTTTTTTAATACTTACAGTTTTAAACAATATTTTTATGAGATGCAGCATTTTAAAATACCATCTAGAACTCAAATATTTTAAACTGCTCTGCTCTCAGTATTTAATTTTTTATGTCCACAAAGCATTACCCAGCTCCCAGTGACTCTGAGACCCATTAGAAACAGATCTTTTTCTCCTACCCTTCCTGTGAGCAAATTCCTATTACCACTGAAATATCTGCTAATATCATAATGGGCTCCTGACTGCCAACTAAAGTGATATATTACAAAGCCAAAGAACTGAGCAATTTTCAGGTTATGGGACTCAAATCTATTTTTAATAGGCACCTAAACTTGTATTTATATAATATCATCATGCAATGAATCATAGAAATGCCCCCAGAAGTTTTAAAGTACATACTTGAAAACTAATACCTTCAGAAACCCCTATATGTCTGGCTGTAGAAATTAATATGCAATGAATCATTTGATTTATTCAATAAAAATGTGTAATAAATGTTGATGGACAAGAACAGCAATAGCAAAACTTCTTTATGTGGCATTTGTAAGTTCATTTGTCAAGGGAAAAGCTAGGGCCTGGGGAGACTGCCCAGCCCTTAGAGCATTTCTTGCCTCTGCTGAGGACCCAGGATTAGGTCCCAACTCCCACGTGGTCACTCACAACCATCCAGAAACTCCATTTCCTGGAGACCTGATGCCCCTCTCCATTGACCTCCACAGGCACCAAGCGCACACGTGTTGTGCATACATACATGCAAGCAAAATACTTAAATACATATATTTGCTTAATTAAACAAATAAATCTTTAAAAAGACGTTTTGAAAAAAAATCAGAAAATGATGACATACCTAATATTATTGAAAAGTCAGCCGATATGATCCCATTTCTCAAACATAACCTATTTTAGACAAAAAAGGAAAATTTGGCTTGAGGAGAAAAATGTCTGAGTATTCTAAACTGGCCATGTATTATTTTTGAAATGCTGAGATTATCATCACTGTGTGGTGGGATGTTCAACATGATCTGTCTTGCCTGTGTCCCTGTTACTGTGCAAGGATTGATTCTCTCAAGTGTGGTTATAGATTTGGGTATTTTTTAATCTGGATGATTTTTCCCCCTAAAAAAGGAAGAACTCAATCCTGCTGATTGCAAACTAGAACTTGCCCTGTAGAAATTGTCCTGTCATCGATCGCGACTCCTTAGCTGCTTGCAGGACCTTCCCAGGACCTGGAATCAGCATCCAAATCTCCAAGTTGACCCAGTGCTGTTCTTTCAGGATGCTGACAAGGTGATCTTTATTCAGAGAATGCACCGGATTGACCCCTTCTCAAATCCGTGTCATCCCACTGCCTCAGGATGTGACCTCGTTTAGAAATGAGGCCTTTGCAGATCTGATTAGTCATCATACAAGGTTATACTAAATTATGGTGGACCCTGACAACTGTAATGACCAATATCTTTCTATGAAGAGAAAACGGAGACAGTCACAGAAGGAACAGAGACAGTGATGGAGTGAGGGATCTGTGAGCCAGGAAGCATTTAGGGTTGGGTCAGTCCCCAGAAACCAGGAGAGGGAAGAAGTGTCCCTAGGACCTCCACAGGGAGCATAACCCTCTGGACAGTACCTTAAGTTTTAGATTCTAGACAGCAAAACTGTAAGAGAATACCTCCCTGCTGCCTTGAGCCCCCCAGTTTTGTTCTGAAAGCCACAGAAAACTAATCTAGGGGTGGGGTGAGTATTATCCAGGGCATGAGCTTTCTTTTTTTCTCTTTTCTTTCTTCTTTTTACTTACCTTCTCTCATAGAACACATCCCAACTGCAGCCTCCCCTCCCTCCACTCCTCCTAGCCCCACCCCTAAGCAACCTCCCCTGTTCTTCAGATCAACTACTCCCCCATTTCCCTTCAGAAAAGAGCCGGTCTCCCAATGATATCAACTAAACATGGCATAACAAGATATAATAAGACTAGGCAAAACTCCCATATCCAGGCTGTGTGAGAGCTTTCTTAACACAGAAAGTTCTTGTTTCCCATCCCCCTGTCAACAAGAGCCATTTTAGCCTATGTTCCCATTGGAAATTGTCCTATTTTGATTGCTGTATCTTCTTTCTGAGATCTCTCAGTGCCTGCCTTCCAACCGGCCCTGTTCATCTTTCTTCATTCTGTCTTTCATACCTCCCTCCTCCTTATCCAAGACTCCACTTTCTTGGGAAAGAACAAGCAAAGGTCTCAAGAACCTAATTGAAGAGAGAGTACTATGAAAACAGGGTGGGTGTCACACTGGATTACTGTGGCCATACCCAATGACCAGTATCTTTGAGACTTGGGAGATATGTGTTTGGCCCTTTGAGCCATGGATACATGGATAGCAGCCTACATCAAGTGCCATCTCCATCACACATGCCTCAGAACCTTCCCTTGCCAACATGGCCATGAAGCAGAAGCATGGGCAATTTTCAGATGGCAAGTATTTTAAGCCAGTCGGTGATGTATGATTCCTCTCTGTATGCTGTGAATATGTTTTATTACCATTATTTAGTGAATAAAGCTGCTTTGGCCCACTAGCAGGTCAAAATACAGCAAGGCAGGAATTCCAAGCAGAGACAGAGGAAAAAAGAAGGCAAAGTCAAGGAAATGCCATGTAGCTGCCAAAGGAGACAGACTCCCGGAACCTTACCGGTAAACCACAAGCCTCGTGATAAAATATAAAATAATAGGAATGAGTTAATTTAAAATGCAGGAGTTAGTTAATAAGAAGCCTGAGCTAATAGGCCAAGCAGTGTTTTAATTAATACAGTTTCTGTGTGGTTATTTTGGGTTTAGGAGGCTGAGAACGAACAAGCAGCCTCCTCCTACAAGTAGGGGATGATAGATTTTATTAACTTAACACAGGAATATGGTTGGGCAGAAGATGATCAGTCTGCAGGATTGCTTGATGTTTATTTTCTCAGATCCTGAGTTCAGAGGCAGGAGGAGGCCTTGGGAGTCTTCTGAATGGAAGAAGAGCACTCTGAGCCATGAACAAAAGCTTTGGGTTCTAGCCCTTCCTAGAGAGATACTGGGAAGGACCCAGAAAAGTAGAGCAAAGGCCCAGAAGTAAGGTCCCAGCCTCCCCAAACTGTTTATGTCCCAAGTATAACACAGAAAACCCACTGAGGCTTAAACTTATCAGAGCAGGAACTAACAAACCCAAGGACCCTTCACCCGTGTCTTCATCAGATGATGAGCCTGGACATGAGCTCTGACAAGAACTAAATGAATTTCTCTCCACCTGGGGCTAAAAATCAGGTTTGAACTGGGCAATAAAATGACATTCCTTTGCATACTCTAGCTAATAAGCTAGGCACCATCCTCCTTCCCTTTCATCCTGATGGGGTCTCAGCTGGCTGAAGATAGGTAAGATTCATAATTAAGACCACAGAAAGCCAACATTTCTAAGTATGTAGCCAACAGAAAGGTGAGCATAGTTTCAACAGATGACAAGATCTGGAAGATCTCTGTGTGTTTGCCACAAGGAGATTACACTGAAAACTTCCCAGGGGCCACTGACAGTGAACTGTGGAAGGGGCTTCTGATGACAGGGTATCTAACAAGGACGGGAAATTTATAACTATCCACAAGATTAAGTCCACAAGCAATACCTTGAGTGAAAAAAGTCACATGATCCCATTCAGACAAAACATTCTGTGTTGACAAACAAACCCATGCTGTGAGAAGCCAGGGGAGTGGCCCTGTGAAGAGGCAGAGATGAGGAGGTATCATACAAGAGAGGAGAAGGTTCGCAAGAGTCTGTGGAAGGCTGGGTAGTGTTTATGATATTTCTTCTAAATTTGTGCTCTCTTTTCTGCAGTGTCTTTCTGAAAAAAAAATACAGTAGAAACTATAGAGATGGCTCAGTTGGAAAACTTTGCCATATAGCTTTGAGGACACTCATATAAAAAAAGTAAGACATGACAGTACATGCTCACAGTCCTAGAGCTGGGAAGGTAGGGGGAGGAAGATGCGGGAGCTCCATGATCATTGAGACTGTCTCAAAAAAAAAAAAACTAGAGCAGAGAGGGGTTGCAGAGATGGCTTAGTGGTTAAGAGCACTGGCGGCTCTTCTAGAGGACCTAGGTTTGGTTCTCACCATCCACTTGGCAGCTCAGAGCTTTAACTCCAGATCCAGAGGATCTGACACCGTCTTCTGGCCTCTGCAGGCACTGCATATACGTGATAGGCAGACATGCACATAGGCAAGAGATCCATATACATTAAACAAAATAAATAAACATCTCTCTCACTTTCCCTCCCTCTTTCTCTCTCTCTCCTCCTCTCTCCTTTCTCCATCCCTCCCTGTCTCTCTCTGTCTCTCTCTCTTTCACACACACACTTTACAGGAAGAAAAGGTTGAGAGTGAACAAATAGAAAGGAACTGTCCTGGGGACAGTTGAAAGCAGGCAGGGACAGGCAGAACTCAGATTGTTTCCCCCCTTGTGCTGTAGATCAAACCCAGGCCCCGACACACCCTAAGCAAGCACTCCACCACTAAGCTGCACCCCTGCGCCTAAGGGCCTATCTCTGATAGACAATCCCGCTTTCCTAAAACCATTTGATATCACATCCATCTTTAGGTGGTTAATATGGTACACCGGCTTGGTGGGGAGGCTGCTAGCGAGATGATGTTTGAAACTAGCTGTGTGGAAAGCACGGCAGACAGCAGGCTCCCCACAAGCACATCTCTCAACCTGTCCTTCCTCTGTTGCGGCTGATCATAAACAATGCTACCAGAAGTTCTGAATTTTATAATGAGCAGCGCTGTGGAACTCTCATAAATACTCAGCACCGGGGAGAAAACCATCCATTGCCAGGGATCAACATTTGCATCAGCTGTTCCTGCAAGTGGCGAAATATATAGCACGCTGTGTTTCATGTGAGGAATGCTGCCCACTCGCGAGTCACCCAAAACGTAACGACTGTTATAAATTGCTATACAGTCGCTCCCCCCCCCCCCCGCCAAGGAACCATAATATCGCTGGAATTGTGTCGGGGTGTATAAAACCGTGCACATGGTAATCTCATTTTGGAAAACTGGGTTAGTATGCACCCTCCCTCCCACTCCTGATGAGCTAATCAGCATCCAGCCCAACCAAGTTCGTGGCAGTCTTTACATTCCTAATCTAAACGCCCACCGTACTTGCTTCTCCAACAGCCCACAAATACAGTTTTTGTGAGGAAAGTGTGAGTCCCCAGAGGTCAAGGCCATAAATTATTAATTGCTGGTATTAATTTACACTAAAAGGTTATATATTTGGACATGACCCTTATTATTTCTCGAGTATTTTCCACTTGATTTATTATTCTCCTGTACATGAGTGCGGGTACATAATCTGCATTACTGATCCTCTAATGGCTCCGTGGCAGATCCAAATGTCACCTCATTATTTCCGACACTCGCAGAACCCACAACAGTGATTGCCAATTATAGACTGGAGAAATCCCGGGAGACCTTGCCTATTACAACAGTGAATAAGCTCCGGTATTGTTATGCTGGGAGACATTGGCCAAACACAGGGGATGCTTCCTGTGTCTGTGAGGGGCAGAGGGGCCTCTGTTTATAGGTGGCGCCATCTAGCTGGGAAGAGTTGGCTCCCGAAGCCCATCCCGAATGTCTTGGCAAAAGGCCACAGGATGCATTATCATCTCCTTGACTGAAGGACCCTGATGGCTTGATTCCAACAGACATAAGAAGTCCGTTTCAGAGAGTGGTTCATGGGCAGAGTCATCTAGGCTGGGCTGGGAACACATGATGTCCTAGGACACTTTTTCATAGTCGGATCCTTCTGGTGTCAGGCTGGCCAGAAGGGAACTGCTTAGCATTCTTCTTATTCGGCTTAGAGGGCAGAAGAGAAAGTAGGAGTAAAAGCCACTACTTCAGGAGGGCACCGTGGTCAGACAAGGTGAAGACAGACCCACTGGCCCCGGCAGATGGCCTTCTTCTCTCCAAGACAGGGGTCTAGTTCCTCTGCCTGAGTGCCCACCTGATGGTCAACAGCACATTCCAGCTCTCCTCAGACAGAAGGGCAGCCTCCCATGGATCTTCTCCACATCACAATGTCGCTCTCTCTAGTGATGGAGCCTCTTCTCAGTGGTCAATTCTTGGCTTTACCTGAAAGCTTGGCTTTTTCTTCTAGGGTTGTACGTAAGAAGGCTGGAAAATGACTTATCTCTCCTCTCTTCTCCCCAGATGTTCTTTCCAGTTTGGAGTACTGTGGAGGTCTCGATGGACATGGTCGGTAAGCTCAGTGTTGGGAGGTCTCGATGGACACGGTCGGTAAGCTCAGTGTTGGTAGTGAGTAGAAATCCACCCCCTCGCCAAGCATTTGCTGCAGCTCCAGTAAGCCCTGCTCTGACTTTGGCATATAATAGCAAGTAGACAGCCAGCATCCTGGCCCCCTAAGTCTGCATGCCTGGTAAGGAAAAATCCCAACTCTAGGTGACTGGTGTTTAAAGCACGGCAGGTGCCAAGCTAGGCCCTTGACAATTGGCTAATCCTCACAAGAACCACTTTATGACGTAGTAGGATCTATTAGCACCTCCATTTATAGGCATCAAACTGATTGATTCCACGGGTCTGCTTCCATGTGTGGGTGATATAATTTGACCCAGACTGGTTCTGCACATCACTAACTAAAACCTAACTTCGAATGTAATCAGGTCGCAACCATTCTTCTAGAATATTTCTGACTCTCAGCCTAGTATAACCAAAGCACTTCAGCCAGGAACGACAGCAGACTAACCACACCAGAAGCAGGTAAGGCCACTGTTGCCTGGAGTTAGGCTGTGTTTCTAGATCACCCTTTTTTCTCTAGCTATAAGTATAACCTGCACATGGGGTAGAGGAGGGCATTCTGAGCCAACTTTGGTATGGAATGCTGCCTGGTTCTAGAGCCTTTTCTTGCTCAAGCAAATAGTGCTAGATTTAATTATAAGCTCAGATTTTTCTTAACATCAAGAAAGAAACAAACTTGCTGACTGAGGTCAAGGAACTTGGACTCTGCTCCGACTCCAAATGACAATTTGTGTCTCATCCATTGTTGGGTTTGCCTGGGCATGAAAACAAATCCCAGCATACAAGACACAACAGAACAAGTTGGCTCTTGATTGAGCTTTCTATCTGGAGCCCGGAATTTTTAAATGACTCTAGTTGAGAGGTACACTAACCTGACGAAAAGCTCTTGCACCATTCTCAAAAGGCCCTAACGAGAGGACAGCAGTCATGAGGGAAGTTCTGTGCTTTCCAGGAAATAGCTGGACAGTGGGGCAGGCCAAGCCCCTGTGGGTTGGCCTTGTTTTGTCTTAATGTACAGAGCAAGGAAGTTACCAGTCAAGCTCACTCTAGAGCACTTCATCTTTCTCTGCTGGTAGTATGAACCCAGAGAACAACACTAAGAGCATTCTACTTGATGGTGCTTTCCCTTGAGAGGGGTAGGGGTAAGGGTTCTAGAAAATTCTCAACATTCCTTGCATGAAATTTGTGTGTGTGTGTGTGTGTGTGTGTGTGTGTGTGTGTGTGTGTCAGGGTTTCTCCATATAACATTCCTCGCTGTCCTGGAACTCACTTTGTAAACCAGGCTGGCCTTGAAATCACTAATATCCTCCTGCCTCTGCCTCCCAAGTTCTGGGATTAAAAGCATGCTCCACCAACACTCAGGTGCATGAAAATTTTTTAAGGACTGATCTGCATTTAGTCACCCTTTTTGAAAAGTGTGTATGTGTGAAATGCATGAATTTGTCTATGTATGTGTATGTGAGTACAATGTGTATGCAGGTGTACATGCATATGTATGTATGCACGTAGAGACCAGAAACTGATACTAGGTGTCTTCTTCTGTTTCTCCCCACCTTGTATAGCGAGGCTGGCTTCACTTGAACCCAGAGCTCGCTTGTCCAGCTGATGTAAATAGCCAGCTTGCTCCAGGGATCCCTCTCTTCTCTTGGGCAGTGTGCTCACAGGCAGGCTGCCCTACTCGCCTGACACTTCCATGGGGGCTACAGACCCTAACTCCAGTCCCCAAGCTTACATGCTGAGCCATCTCCCCAGCTCTGAACACTTTAGCAGTGTGGGTATATGGTTTTGTCTCCAGAAAAACAAATGAAGATTCTTTTTTTTTTTTTTTTTTTTGGATTTTTGAGACAGGGTTTCTCCGTAGCTTTTGGTTCCTGTCCTGGAACTAGCTCTTGTAGACCAGGCTGGCCTCGAACTCACAAAGATCCACCTGCCTCTGCCTCCCCAAGTGCTGGGATTAAAGGCGTGCACCACCACCGCCCGGCAATACAAATGAAGATTCTTAGGCTGAAGTTTTATTCCAACTGGACACCAAGGCCACAGCAAGCTCCTTTATGTTCAGGTAGACATTCCTTCCCGACACTCCCCCCTCCTATTGCTTCGTATGCATTCCGAGAACAGCAGTGAATTTACTGATCGCTCGTGGTGATGAAGTCTAAGCTCACTCTTAATAGATCCTGCCTTATTCCTCTTTCCCAATTCAAATCAAGACCGAACCATTAATCATTCGAGCACAGCCCCCTCCAAAACTGCACACACCAATTTTTGAATGTTATCGCCTGCTGCTCAGGAAAGATTGAACCAGAAACTTGACAGTGGTTTTATTACAATTTGGAAATATCATTTCTGAGTCTTTTGTGGTCCTGTCAGAAAACAATCAGTAAATACATATTCTTCAAACTGTGTTGCTAAATTAGAGAAGAACAGATTTGAGTTTGCCAATATTCTTCTCAAATTGATTTTGCCTATTTATGTCAAGTAAATAGTGCAAGACTGAACTGAAACTCGACAAAGAGACCCTTTTCCTCGCTGACAGCATGGCTCATGGCGGAGCAAGAGTCTGGGACACACAGCTTGGTTCCAGGAGAATCAGCATTCTTTTTTTTTTAAATTGAGCTCTACATTTCTCTCTGCTCCCCTCCCAGCCTCTCCCCTTCCCTTCAGCCCTCCCCCAAGGTCCCCATGGTTCCAATTTACTCAGGAGATCTTGTCTTTCTCTACTTCCCATGTAGATTAGATCCATGTAAGTCTCTCTTAGGGTCCTCATTGTTCTCTAAGTTCTCTGGGATTGTGGTTTGTAGGCTGGTTTTCTTTGCTTTATGTATAGTAAGGGAACTAATTCTTCAGGGTTCCCAGGTCCACTTTGTAGCTCGAGACGGTGACAAAATAAAAAGAGATTTCAGCCTCTAAGTCATCTTACGGTGAAGAAAGTGACCAAGAGGCACACAAGCGTGGCTTAAGAGTCACACTGGGAATGTCATCTGGTGAAACCGTTATGGAAAACAGTATGGTGGTTCCTTGAGAATGACAAGCTAGAACACTATATGCGATGGTTAATGCTGACTGGCCCCTCTGGCGACATTTATGAAGTTACCAGACAGAGTTAACAAAGCTGATAAGAAGGCATACTTCAGACACGAGTAGCACCATTTCATAGGCCGTCACCCAGGGCTGAAGGAGAAGGAAAAAGTGAGTTGAGCCCTCCCATTCATCTCATTGCTTCCTGACTGGATGTGATGTGCCCAGCTGCCTCCCTGTCCTGTTTCCGTGACTCCTGTCCCATGATGCCCGGCGCCTTTATATAAGGGCAACTCAGCCCTTCCTACTCAAGTTGCTTTTTATTTTGTCACAACAAAAGGAGTCACCCAAAGGCCATGTAATCAAAGAATCCCACCACCGGGGGTGCCCAGAGGAAGAAAATCAGCAGTTGTTGGTATTTTTTTTCTCCCCGTGGTGTGTGTGTGTGTGTGTGAGTGTGTGTGTGTGTTTTCATTTGTGTGGGTACACGTGTACACATATGGAGGCCTGAGGTTGACGACAGGATGTCACCCTCAATTGCCCTTCCACTGAATTCACTGAGGCAGAGTCCCGCAGTAAAACCCAAAGCTCACCACTATGGCTGGTCTCAGGAGCCAGCTCTCCCCAGGGATCCCCATTTCTGCATCCTAAGTCTGGAATCACAGGCAGGCCCCCATGCCTACCCAGCATGCCCATGGGCTCTGCATAGTCACTGGAGTCTCACTCACACTAGCCAACAAAGAGAAGCAACTGAGTACAGCAAGCGTGGGACACATAAGGGGATACCATTCAGTCACAAAAGAAGTGACGTGGATGGAACTTGCATCATGTTAAGTAAAATAAACTGGACACAGAAAGGCAAGTATCTCATGATCTCACTCCTATGCGGAATCTAAAAATGCTGATTTCATAAAAGTTGGGAGTAGAGTAGCAGTTACTAGACTGAGAAGGAGTGGGGAAAGTTACATCCTTAAATTCTTTTAGTATCAGTCAAAAACTTGGACGCTAAAGCTCTGAAATATAAAAAAGGGCCCCACTGGATTACTGATATCTCCCAACACATTAGTTGTCTGGACTCGCCCTTCTTGCCCCCCGCCCTCTGAGCCTCTGTTTCCTCCAGTCCCTGTCTCGTTAGCTCCATTCATCTTCACACCCCCGGGTCTAGAGATCACTCTGAGAAGCAGTGTGCAGCGTTTGGAGGCCAGCCCCCTAGTTTCACATAGCCCAAGTGCTATTTCACACAGTCTAAGCACCCCGAGCTTCTCCTGCTGTAGACAGCTCCAGGTGGCTAGGGATGGCCCCTAATGCCTCTGGTCATGGGAGACCCCCCACTCCTCATTACTGACAGGCAAATGGAGCAGTGATTTAAATTCGTGTGCAGCCTTACTACCGCTGCTGCGTGCTGAACAGGCCACTGAATTCTATGGACCACTGTCTCCTCATCTGTAACACAGAGAAGGGTAGTAGTCAGGGTTTTTATGACTCAGAACTGAGGAGAGACTCAAGACCAAGACAGGTTGATGTGGTGCTCACTTCAGAAAAAGGCTGAATTTAATCTCAGAGGAAGAAACAAAAACATTGCTCCACAATCTTAACTCTAAATTCTTTCTAATTTATTAAAACCTAAATAAAGACTCTGCTTATAGTTATCGATCCTTCTTTCCAATATGTAAATTTAAAATCTTAATTATGTAGAGTGTTGTCTTATTGTGAAAATTTCCCCATTGTTCTCTCAGTATGCATATATAAAATTATATGTGTAAAATGTACTATATAGCAATTATATATTGCATTAAAACAGCATTTTATTGAAAAACTAAGAATAAATGAAAAAAATAAAAATCATATTTTCTTATAAAAGAACTTTTTAAAATCTCACACTTCTATTATCTTATTCCAAAGTTCTATTGGGAAAAAACCAATATCCCTGTTCTTTTTAACATTTATACCTTAATATCTATACATGCATGTGTAATATCTATACATGCATGCACACGCATACTCACATGCCTTGGTGAGTTTATATGTAACACATGTGTGCTGGTTCCTGTGAAGGTCATAAGAGGTTATCATCTTCTCTGGATCTAGAGTTACAGGTGGTTGGGAGCTGCCATGTGGGTGCTGGGAACTGAACTGAGCCTTCTGCAAAAGCAGTCAGCGCTCTTAACCACTAAGCCATCTCTCTACCACTCACCTCCCACAAGGTTTCTAACGGATTCACTCTGAGATAATTTTCTAGAACAGCCCTACCACATTTTTCCAGTTTTTCTGCTTCTTACTACTTTCATCCAAAAAGCAACAAATGTGTTTTATGTACTCATTAACTCTGAAGTTTAAATTAATCTAAACACTTTTCCAAAGTAAAGGATGAAATGCCAAAAGCAAGAATAATCACAGACTGATTCTGGGCAAACACTATGGAGAGCTAGCAGATTCCCACCTTGTCCGGACTGTGACTTCAGGTTCTATAACACATTATTAAAGCCATAAATAAATCCAGCTTAAGGGGTTGGCAAAGAACAACTATGGGAAGGGAAGGAAAATGGGACAAGAGATTAGATATCATACTGGGAATAGAAGAGGAAGATCAGGCTATGGCAGGATCTCAACTTTAACATCCTCCTCCTTCCAGATGATGTAAACCCCATTGCTTTCCTCCTCAAATCTCTCTCCTGCTGTCTGTCTAGAAGTACCCAGGAATATACACAGTGGCATTTCACATGACAACAAGAACCCAAGGACCACAAAAGAATGAAAATTCCGCCACAGGCCTCTGATTTCCTTTATTGGATGCAGCCATTAGACGATTTTGGAAAGAACATCACATGCTTTTTGGTTAATGGTGGTAAGAAGTGCGTTTCCTAATGTGAGGACCATCGCTTTAGTGGTGGAAGCAACAGCATCCACTGGGGCTTGTTAGTACATCAGGATGGTGTCGGGGATGATGGCTCACACGGTGTCAGGCTATTTTTATTATTTGCAATTGAAGCTATTCTGAATCTCCTCTTTTCAGTGAAGCGGTATCAGAAATCCCAGTTACAAAGATTCTAACAATCTATGCATAATTTTTAGAAGTTAAAAGATGGCTAGTTCTTAGATTCACTGTCTAACAATGGCTGCATTGGTCTATATTTTATTGTGATAACAAAACACCCAAGAGTGGGTACTTGATAGAAAAAATAGGGTCACGGGTGTATAGACTGCCAGTCCAAGGTTAGGCAGACCCATCCATCGGGTCTCTGGTAAGAGAGTTTTTGGCTATGACATCATTACAAGGAAATCACGGTGGGAGCACACAGGAAAGAGCATCAACAAAATAGACAGGGAGGGAGGAGCTAGAATGTTCTTTTACGACAACCTTTTCTTGTGATACTCACTCTGAGAGACATGTGTCAATACCTTTAAGCGTAACACCCCCAGGGACCTAACAACCTAACTAAGACACACTGTCTCTGGGTCCCACAACCCCTGACATCAGCACACAGAGGGTCAAGCCTCTGACAAGGAAACCCTAAAAGCATCTCCAGATCACAGAGATGGCTGTCCACGTGGCTCTTCATTTTCCTTTTGGTTTGCTTAGTCCTTAAGGAATCTCTTGGTTTACAGGAGGAAAGATTATATTTCATCAAATTTTTTTTGACACTAAATTATGGTCCAGTTCCAAGCTTTCTACACAATATCAAAACAACAACAACAGTCAAACAAGCAAACAACAACAATCCCTGACCATTTACTAGAGTGAGAACAAAGACAACCCTGGACTTTCAACCACAATGCCCAGATTTCCAGATTTTGTTCAGTGCCTTCAGAAAGTCCCCTCTCCTTCCTGAATACCTGGGACTCCCTAAGTGAAGAGTGCTTTATTGGACCCAGTTTATAAAGAATCTTAGCTCAAAGAAACATCAAAATCAAAATTTGGCTGCTTTGGTGTTGTGTTGAAAGGGTTATGATGCTGCATCCAAAAGCTTGTTTAAAAGTAGAGGAGTTAGCAATGTCTTAAACAACACGCGTGCGCGCGCACACACACACACACACACACACACAAACACACACAGTTCTTCCCTCAAGTAACTACTGAGGTGCTCTGAGGCCTAAAGTCCTCGCAGAGAGAGCATGAACTCTGCTGTGCACTTCGACATCCTTACCCCATCTGCTCCAGACACCCGGCCTAGGCACAGGGACAAGAAGGCTACAGTGGCAGTTGCGCTCATCTTAAGATGAGATGCTGTTGTTCTAGTCACAGGGGGTTCTGAACAAGGAAGCCCAGAGATAGGGGCAAACAACAGGCAGATATAAGGGGTAAGGAGCAAGCCTATCTTGGGGGATCCCTTGAACATGTATCCCTCCCAAGAATCACTTTGGCAGGAGAGTGCCTAACAGCTGGAGACCCTGCAGGAAAAGCAGATCCCACAAAAGTCCTCCATGCGCCTCAGCATTTGCTTCAAGGCTGCTCTGATTTTCTGCCACCAGACACAACTCTAGGCTCCTACCAGCCCAGAGGCGGCATTGAGTCTCCACAGCAAGCCTCACCACACGACCTCCACCTCCAGCAGTCTGCCTACATATTGACCTTCTGATAGTCTGCCACCCCTGAAAGCCTGAACAATGTCTCTGTCGCCCCTGACTATAAACATCTTATTCTTTCTTAGATGCTGTTTGATAAGGTCTGTCTTAGTTACTGTTCTATCGCTGGAAGGAAACACCATGACCATGCAACTTTTATAAAAGAAAGCATTTCATCATGGCTGGCTTAGGGTTTCAGAGGTTTAGCCCATTGTCATCTTAGTGGGAAGCATGGTGCACACAGTGATGGTGCCAGAGGAGGAGCTGAGGGTCTACATCCAGATCCGCAGGCAACCAGAAGAGAGACTCTGGGCTTTGCATGGGCTTTGTGAAACTTCAGAGCCCACCCCCAGGACACACTTCCTCCACCAAGGCCACATCTCCCAATCCTTTCAAATAGGGCCACTCCCTGGTGACCAAGTATTCAACTCTATGAGTCTATGGGGGCCATTCCCATTCAAACCACCGTAAGGTCCAACTTTTAACCACTCTTAAAATTACCCACCCTTGATAGCTTCCTGACACCATAGATAAAGCATATATTAATAGGATGTGTTTTCCTCTTGCTAATCTATCTAGGGTTCCAGCCAGGGGATCTAGAATAAAGAGGAAGTAAATGTATTTTTTTTTTTCTTTTCTACCCTGCCCACACCAAAGAGCATCCTACCCAGGATCAGGAGTCCTCCCCCCCCCCCATCAATGACCACCCACACCTGGACTGGTGTTTAGCCTGAAGGCTGTCCTGTGCAAGGGCTAAAAATGCCCTGGGTTTAAATGACAACAGTGCTGTGCATAGCTAGAGGCAGGAAGTAAGAATTACTATATCCTGCTGTTGACCACAGCAGAGCTCCAGAAAGACAGAAAACCCCATCCTGTGCTGAGGTGATACAGAAGGAAAGTCAGCCATCTCCTACGTGAAAGCGACCTGGCAAAGACAGCCCGTGGTGCCTAGGAGGTTTTTAGAAATAACAAACTTTGGCCTCCTCCCAGACTTGTCAATCAGGACCTTTGAAAGCACGGCCCAGCCCATTATCTCAGTTTTAAAGTCCCCTGAGGGATTCTCATCCGCCTACAAGCCCAAGAAGCATAGTTGTAATCAATGCTAGGCTAGGACTCCTTCCTTTATTTGACCGGATAATTCTACAGGTTTCAACTACATCAGTTACAGAGTCAGCCCCCAGCAGAGCTTGGCCAGTCTGACAGTGTTATTAGGTACTATCCCACAAAAGCATCCCCAGGCTTCATTATTGGGTTTACAGTTACCCGGCTCTGTACCCAGCCAGATACCTTTATTTTTTTTTAAAGGTCATTGTCAAAGATTGATTTCCTTTATGTGTATGTGAGAATGGGGAAGTGGACACGTGCGTGCTGTAACACTTAGGCAGAGGTCAGAGGTCACCTGCTGAAGCTGTTTTTCTACCATGTGGGTTCTGGAAGTTATGTTCTAGCTGTGTCCTTCTCTACTGCGTCACCTCCCTGGCCCTCAAGACAACTCTGTGGTGAGTCACACACAGTTCATGGCTAGAGTTTACTGCACTTTGCCATGCTTTGAGACTGTCACACAGAACCGTGTCATGGAAACTCAAGGACAGACTTCAGGAGGCGTAAGGAAAGAGCAGGGAAGCCTGTCTCAAAATGCTGTATGCTCCATGCTATCTGGGTGAGTCCAGTTATCGGCAGCTTAGTCTCATTCCTCAGTGCTCAGGTTGCAGGCAGTATGGAGGGCTACCTCTAAGGGCATCCCTCCCTTGCTAGGTGATTCCTCCTGGGAAGGTGCCAGGAGTCACCTGCCCAACCCCCACCCTCCCTAAAAGCAGCAGAGAGCTTCTTCCAGGTTTTGTTTGATGATATTCATCAAACGAATTAAAGCTAACCGTGAATTAATGACTTTGAAGTACTTTGTGTAGGTGGCTGCCCATGTAATCAATCTTAATTCACAAATACTGCTGAAGGCCCACACAAGGGTAATAACGTGCCCAGCCTCACACATAAATCTCTCCAGTGAAAATGAAGCAGGTAGATGGAACATTCTGGCGGGCATTATTCTATGTCCCAAGGGGTCCTGTTAGGTTAACAGGACCGAAGCTGTGCCTTCCCACCCCCTGCCCTTCCTGGAGTCAGCACTGACTGGAGGAAGAAAACCCTCTCTTGCATGAGGCAGGTGTCCTGCAGAACTGGAAACCATGGGAAGAGTAGCAAATGCTTTGAAATGGAGGGTGGCAGAACAGGATCACCAGTTCCTATGGTGGTAAAATGTCCCCATCCTGTCTCCCATATCAGAGGCACCTGATACTTAGGAAGACAGAACCAGACATGTCAAAGGTCACGAGTCATCTCCCTGACACTCCTCTTCTGTAAAATATGCCTTCTTTCCTCGCCATGGGTCTCTATGAACACCATCCTGGATGCCCGAAAACAGTGATTGGTCGCATGTCGGTTACATAATTCAAGCAACTAAGTCAGAGTCCTTCTGTAATAGTTAATAATTGACAGTTAGAACAAGAAGTGATGGGGACAATGGGAACTTAGAGCTGTCATTGACTGACTGACTGCCACTTACAAAGAACCCACCTCGGAATAAAGCAATGCAAGAAGACAGAGCGCAAGGAGGCCAGATCAGCCCCCAGACTTGTATATCACATACAATGATGTATTCAATTTTAAGTTTTGGTTGAATCCTTGTTCCTCACAACCTGAAGAGTATTAACTGAAAAAGTAACCTGGCTGCCACGTTTGTAAACACGTGCAATGTCCTGTTGATGCAAAAGACAGAGCTCCCATCTTAAAGAGAACAAGAGATTGTTCATCCCAGAGCCAAGTCAGAGTGACTGTGAGCTAGAAACACAGGTTTAGATTACCCAAAATTCCATGTTCCAACATGGAAATAGTTTCCGTGAAGTTTTATAGCTTTATGTTACAAAGAAAGTCATAAATCAGAGAAAATTCAAAATGCATGATTGAGTACGTCACAGCAAGATGGGGGAAGTTTTTCCATAGTTGGAAAATACTGTCTGATGACATTTTTAGATTTTAGGTTGGTCGAAGCTAATGGTCTGTTAAGTTAGTAGATTTCAAAGGTTTCTACCTATCAAGATGTTAGCTCTGACCCAAAGCTGGGCAAGGCCTGGCTGCTCTGAGGTTAGAACTAGCCCAAGGCGAGATAACTGACCTCCCGTCCTGCAACATTCCAATCTCATGACAGTATTGTGGTTTCAATCAGCTAGCCATTTTAGACACAGCTTTTTCCCCGGGAGTTCTCATTCATAGTACAATACACTGCGTTGTCAAGCAACCCACAGTGAGAGCGCTCTGCGTGCTTGCTAGGATTGCAGAGATGCATTTCCAGCTGGAGATGCAGCAAACGGCAGAGTGCTTGCCTGTAACACACAAAGGTCCCGGCACCACATAAAACTGGGCAAAGTATTACATGCCTGTCATTCCAGCACTCAGGATGTGGAGGCGAGAGGATCAGAGGTTCGAACCCATTGCTAGCTTGGGTTACTCAATGTCTGGTCTCAAAATGCATTTCTATGAAGTTTGCTATGACGAGGACACCTGGCGAAGAACCATCTCCTGGATTATGTGGTTTGCATGTCTATAGGCTAACACACCTCATACCCTCATAGGATATGGGACACAAGCGAGTGAACTTGACCACAAAAACAAAGGTTTCAGGAAGAGAGGCTGTGACCAAACAAAGGAGCCCCTCTAGCATCCAGAATCCAGAGGCTACATACCTAGGCGTGGTCACCTCTGTCACGTCAGCACTTGTGAGGAGAGCCCCAGGCCCTCACTCTATACCAGGGTTTCTCAAATCTTCCTGCCGTTTCTTTAATACAGTTTCTCATGCCACAAGATTATTTTCATGGATACTTCATAACTGTAGCTTTGCTACTGTTACGAATCATAATGTGAATATATTTGTTTTTCTGACGGTCTTTGGTTACCCCTGTGAAAGGGTTGTTTGATGCCCCTCCCCGCAAGTGTTGGTGATCATAGGTTAAGAACCACAGCTCTAGAGGAACAGGCCTTCTTTATGCTGCTGCTTTTGGTGGCCTCTGGGACCTCCTACCCTGATGGCCTGAGCACCATTCATGGAGCATTTGAGGTCACATGAGCTTCAGATGACTTTAGGAAGGTGACTTAGCTGGGTTTTGGAGCTGGTGGGTGGGCACTGTGTGGCTCCTTAGAGCTGAGACCTTGACTGAGGTTAGAGGTCTGGAAGCTCACAATCTCAGACTGGTTCTAGACCTCTAACAGCCATGTGTTGCCCACCTCTGTGACAGAACTAACATCTTTGAGGTACCATGGCTGGGCACATACTGGGCAGTGCTCTTGAACAACCTTGGGCTCCACACACTGAAGGAGAGCCTCCAGTGACTTCAGACGTAGAAGCTAAAATCTTCAACAGAAAATCGAGACCCACATCTTCTTCCACGCATACACCCTTTCTCCTACTGTCCCTTGTAAGATGCTCTCTGACTTCAGTGTTGCTGTCTGAATGCTTCCCCTCCACCGGATGAACCACCCACTCCTCACTTCTCTCTGGGCCAGCGTTAGCACTGACCCCATAGTTCCTCCATAACGAGCTGTTCAGTGCTATCTCTCCCAGGGAATTGGCAGCTCCCAGAGCTTAGGGGCTCCCTTTTAGTGACATTTGTACCCATTTCCCCACCTTCCTTTAGACTACAGTTCAGCCCTTACATGTAATAGCTGTATCCTAAGAGCCTGTTCCATAGACATGATTGACTGAACCTTCTAAACAGAGCACATAAGACTTGCAGGCTGAAGAACTCACACTGGCCAGCTTTGAACAGGTAGGGGAACGAGCATCCACAAAGAAGAGAGCTTGGGATCATCCCACAGGGGAGTTGCAATGAGGACATGCTACCTTCTCCAACAGAAGTGTTAGCTGCAAAGGGGCACCGGCTCAGGTGAGGAGTGTTCCTCTCGCTATTCCTCAACGACCCCCAACTCAGACGAGAGAACACAAGAGACCGACGTCCACATAATTACATGAGCTCAGATCATCCGCTTAGCTCTGTGAAATTGGATTTAGAGGGAGAAAGGCTTAAAGGGAATCATTAAACATAAATATCCTGGGAAAGTTACCCGAAAACAATCCATTTCAGCCCTGCTGGAGAGAGATCCGCAGCTGGTACAACCCCAAGCACTGAACTGACTCAGAAGGAATGGAATCGTCCCCTCCTGGGATCCGACAGACCTCAGAAGTCATCTCAGATGCAGCTGTTCTAATTCTGGGCATGGTAGGTCCGGGAGCCTGAGTTCTAACCCCCAGTGGTTCTGATGTAGTGGGCAAGAAGCACAGAAGCAGTGTGACACTCCACCTCCCTCGGGGTCCTCATCACGGAGAGTGTAGCTCTGTGTTGATTACTATTGCACCCAGCAACCTGGATTCTGCGGAGTGGAGTTATGGAGGCCCTTGTCTTACTGGTCTGTGGACATCTGATCAAGTAGAAAGATACGTGTGAGATGAGGAGAGTAAGCACTGGGCCAAGTCAGGACAGTCCCTAGTGGTGCTGGGACAATTTTCTGTGTTAACATGCCAAGGGACAGTGGTGAGTCTTTTAATCTAAACTGGTCTGACTATGGCTCTGGAGACGTGTGCTAGAGATAGCTGTATTAGGCAGGGTTAGCTGGATGAAGACTCAACAGAATATGTGCATATGTGCTGTAAAGGAGAGATGACTGGGTGGCCTCTTAGGACCGTTTCTCAGTTACCTTGAGCTCTGCTGTGGAAAATACCTGACAAAAGTAACTTAAAGAAGGAAGAGTTAGTTCTGGCTCACAGTTTGAAGGTGCACGGTGCAGCCCATCATGGCGGGGAAGGCGTGGCAGAGGGGCCTGAGGCAGTGGGTCGCACTGACTCTGCAGTCAGGAAGTAGCGTGAGATGAATATTGATACACAGCTTCCTTTCTTCTTTCTATTCTGGTCAGGATTCCAGCCCCTGGAAGGATGCCACCATGTTTAGGGTGGCTCTTCCTATCCTAATAAATCTACACTAAAAACTCCCTCACTGATGTGCCCGGAGGTCTGTTTCCATGGTGATTCTCAATCCCATCAAGTTGACAAATAAAAAAATAAAAAATAAAAAAAAATAAAACCATCATACAGAGGGACTTGGCCAATTTGACAATGGAGACCCAGATCTCCAGCTCAGGAAATGCTATGCTCAGGCAGTCCCCACCCAGGCCTGAATGCCTGGAAGTTCCCCCAGAGGGTCACTGTCATCAGACTTATGCTGAAAAGCCGAAGAAGGTGGCTGGAGGCAGCAACAGTAGGCATATCCACTCAGGCTTGCAGAGGGGCTTGCAGGTACACACACACCTTGCTCAACCCGGTGGTCTCATCTAGCAGCCCACCAGAATCTGCTGCCCACATTCAGATTAGGTCTTTCTCCCCAGTCACCATGCCACATACAATCCTTTCTGGAAATTCCCCTATGGCACATGGTACATTTCCCCAGTAGACATCTTCTTAATCCAGTCAAGTTAATAACTGAGACCAACCACCGTAGTGGTTAAGAGCTGTCTTCACCTCGTGGAGGAAAGAGTACCCTGGGCACTGTGGGTGGCTCATCTAATCAGCAGAGAGCCTTGGAGCAGACACTGAGGTGTCTCTGAGGAAGAGAAACCCATTTAAAGCCGACAGCATTTGCTCTTGCTTGGGAGTCTCAGATGTGCCAGCCCCACACCAGGTTTACCAATGCATTAATTTCCATAAGTGTGTGTATGTACATATGTATGTATTATGGATGTATATATTTGTGTGCATGAATATATGCATATATGTGTCAGTTCACTTCGTGTTACTCTAAGAAAATACCTGAGACTGGATGATTTAAGAGATTTATTTTTTACAGATCAGGGGCTGGGAAGCTGCTGGCCAAAAACATCATATCTGGAGAGGGCCTTGGTGCTGTATTACTCCCGGGTTATTCCTTGGTGGGGTGCTGAAAAGCAAGAAGACCAAAACCAGTCTCATAATAATAGCGTTATTCTATTCTATCCATCATGGTGGATCATCTCTTAAAAGTCCTACCTTCAACACTTGCACCTGGATCAAGTTTCAACATATAAACTTTGGAGGATGCGTTCAGACCACGTATATACATGCAACCACACACTTACACATATACAAACACACAATACACTGTTTGTTCGGCTCTCTAGGGACCTCTGACCGATAAAAGCATCATATACACAAAGTATAGAACTCTTACTACAGGCATTCAGCTCCTTTTCAAATCAAGAAATTTCTATAATGAAGGATCTAAGTTTCAGGAAACAGAAAACAAAAACATAAATACATGTCTAGAAGGAATGACAAGAACTAAAGGACGGGTGGTCCTCTGCCCACTCGACAGCAGCAAGGTATGAGTCTCAGGGGCTTCTCAGCCCTTCTGAGCTGGCTGCCAGCCTAGCCTTCACCTGAGTCTCCACTATCTCCTGTAGAGATGAAGCCCTCTCTCTTTGGACCTCGGGCAGGCTGTCCCTACATCTTTCAGGACAGGTATATGGTAGACTGTGCTTTGTTAAGAATTTCATCAAAGCTCTTTTTGGTGCTAACTTGAAACTTAGCTAATTTGAACCTATAAAGGAACATGTGGGGCATCCAGGGGTTTTGCCTGCTTGGAGTAGGGTGCTGCCCCTGTTGGGGAAGCCTGGGCTTCTTCTCAGCATTGTTTTCTGTCCATTGTCACCAATGAAGTCGTTGGCACGGAAGTGAGTCCTTTAAAAGTCATTGCTGTTAATGAAGCTGGGTGATAATTCTATCAACAGTGTTTTACTTGCAAGCATGAGGATCTTTATTCTATCCTGTCCCTGGAGCCCACACTTAGTTGTAAAAGCCAGATACGGTGGCACAGGCATATAACCCAGTCCTGGGGAGATGGAAAGAGGTGGCTCACTCTGTCAGTTAGCCTCAATGAGCAAGATCCAGGCTAAAGACCTCGATAAACAAGGTAAGTAGCTACTGAGAAAAATGAGACCCGAGGTTGTCTGGCCTCTACATACACAAATGCCTACATGCACACACACACACACACACACACACACACACACACACACACACACACACTTTTCCATTTCAAGTATGCTCCAAAAGAATATTTGAAATGTTACTGCCAAGCAATAAAATGCACGTAAGCTTTTATTCTGATGTAGGGCAACACAGACTACTACTAACACATAAACAGAAGAATGTCTACGGTCCATTCAAGCTGCCTTAACAAAAGATCTTAGAAGGGACACCTTAGAGACAACAGACAGTTACTTCCCAGCAGTCTGAAATCAAAGCTCTGGAGATCTGGAATAATTGAGGGCCAGTCCTCACCAATGGCACCTTCCTGCTACATCTCAGCTTATCAGAAGAGGCAGGGACCTCTCTGGGATCACTTTAATAAAGGACCGCTTATTTATGAGGCTCCTATCTCATGACCTAATCTCTCCAAAGTTCACCATCTCCTAATGCCCTCACAGTGGAGAAACAGGCATTGTGACCTTAGCAAAGTTGTAGAAGGAAAACAGAGAGAGTCCATTATCCAAGAGGGACTGGGAATGAATTAGAGTTCAGGACATCTCTGAGAAATTGCCATTTAGGAAGGCAGCCACAGAAAGGTCTGGAGGTGAGGGAGGGAAGAAAGGAGAGAGAAAGGAGGAAAGGAGGGAGAGAGAAAGATAAAGGAAAGAAGGGAGGGAGGGAGAAAGGAACAAAAGAAAAACAATAAAGAAAAATTTGAAACAAGTGGGCAGAGGCTCGTCCCTAGCAAACCGGGAAACCAGGGTTTGTTTTGATAATGTCACAGCAGGAAAGAGGACAATATGGCGCAGTGCCTTGTTTCATTCCCCCAAAGACAGTGACTACCCCCCAGTGCCCAGACAGGCGGCAAGTCTGGCTAACAAGAAATGCAGTGAGTCAGCATCCCATGAAGATCAGCCACATGTCGGTGTTCGAATAAGTCCTGTGTGGGTTATGACACAGAACAGGAAGGAGTTCTGAGAATTTCCTAGGAAGGAGGTGGCAGAAGGAGGAGGAGGGTACAGCTGATATTCCACCTTTGCTCCTCAGATCCTTCCCTTGTGCCTGGAACTGCCTATGCTGGCTCCAGCTCCAGCAGCGGGCCTGGGACCACATGATGAAAAGCGTTCTCTAAGGACAGAGTAGACTAGGAATGTGCAGGGCCCTCCATTCCCAACTGTCACACGGCAACACCATCTGATCCTTGAACTTCATGTTGATAGAGTCCTCCTTAGACAAGAAAACTCTTCTATCAAGACACCACCCAACAGGCCGTCATTCACAGCTAAACTTAAGGTCTTATGCCTCCTCGGCTTAGACACTGCAAGCTTCGCTGCCCCAGGATCACAGCTGACAGCGTTGTGTGTTCTCACAAGCCGACATCTGGTTCTTATGCACTTCTTTAACACCTGTCCGTGCTCATAGGCCGACGAGCTTTGCCTTTGCTGCCTTTCTCCCCAGACATCTGTGGGCAGCACAGGGCACTGACGTCCCCTGTGCATGTGTTCTGTATCATTGCATTTACAAGGCACCCAGTGCCTTTCCTGGAGGCTTAGTGTCTCACATCCACCCCGACACTAGGAGCAATCCAATGGCTTCCCAGGAGAGGCCTTCTACGTCACCCTTCATCCGCAGCAGTGAAGGTAAAAATCACATGACAGAAATATGTAGACTTTTTGTTTGTTTGTTTGTTTGCACTATCTAGTGCTCAGGGGAACTAATTAAAATATAAGTGTTGCTCTGTAGTAGTTTCCGGTGTGCTTCAGAAAGTCCAGAAAGTTCCTGGGTTATCAGGAACACAGCATGGCCAGGGGAGCAGAAGACAGGAAATGGCATCTCAGGCTAGACGAACGCTTTCTTTGATGATTAGACCAAAGGTATCTGTCATTAGACCTCTGTTGCATATGACATGACTAAATTGTGCACCCACAAGCCCGTATGTTGGAGCCTGTGGTTATTTAAATAAGAACTGTGCCCATAAACTCAGGTCAGCAGTTTGGTGATGCTGTTTGGGAAGGTTTAGGAGATTAGGGGTTGTGGCCCTGCTAGAGAAAAAACATCACTCACTGGAGGCATATTTTGCAAGTAGAAGTCTCTCAACATTTCTTCTCTCTCTCTCTCTCTTCCTTTCTCTCTCTCTTTTCCTTTCTCTCTTTTCCTCTCTCTCTCTCTCTCTCTCTCTCTCTCTCTCTCTCTCTCTTTCTCTCTCTCTCTCTCATCATTTCCAGTTCTCTCTCTCCCTCCTCCTTCCTTCCTCTCCCTCTCTCTCTCCCTCCCTCTTCCCCCCTCTCTCTCCCCCTCTCTCTTTCTTGCTTCCCCTCTCTCCCTCTTCCTTCCTCCTCCTCTCTCCCCCCCTTTCTCCCTCTCTCCTCTGTCACCACGCCTGCTGCCCGCTACTACACCATTGTATCACGGTGAATTCTTATCTCTCTGGAAGTGTAAGCCAAAACAAGCGTTCCCTTTTGCAAGCTTCCTTAGTCATGGTGTCTTAATCACAGCAATGGGAAAGTGGTCATACTTAGAAACTGGGCCTTTATGAAAAAAAGTAAAGCAAAGTGAAGCCATGGGGGTAAATACCTGACCAGACAAAATTAGTGCCATTCAAAAAAGAGACAGGGAACTGAGAAGGTAGCTCAGCCAGTGAAGCACTTGCAAGAATGAGGACCCAAGTTCAAGTTCCCAGATCGCACATTAGAAAAGAAGGTTGTGGTGCACTGTGTTTGTAATCCCAGCGCTGGGAAAGCAGACACAGACAGATCCCTGGAGCCTGCTGGCCAGGTGGCAAGAGGAAAGCAAAGGAGGGAACAACAGCATTGAGGGTTGTTGTCTGGCCGTTTTTGCGCACACACACACACACACACACACACGTACACATACACACACATTCAGGCACATACTCTCATTATGTATACCTGTATACACACATGCACATATGAAGTAGTAGGTTGGAGAGAGAACATACACTTATCTCCCTCCAACCCTCCAGAAAACCACAGCACAAAGGCATAGCCATACCAGGAGGGGACGCCTCAACAGACTCAGACCATTGACATCTCAGTTTCAAGTTTCCGGTCTTCAGAACTGGGAGAAAATCAGTTTGCATTATTTAAATGGTTCATTTGGGGCACCTGCCATGGCAGCCTGAGGTGACCAGGTGACTGGGACAGGAATAAAGTATCCCCCAGAACTTCCCAAACCAGCATAAAGACAGCAGCAGGATTGCATGGTGGAGGGGTCAGCGTGGGAACTGTGCGTGGATGTCCTTGTTCCCACTCTGTGCCTGGGAGCTAATGGCCAGGCAAATCCGCACCTTCTGTAGCTGCAGTCAGCAAGCAGCCATTTAAAGGCCAGCTGGTCTTAGATCTCTGCTGCTGAGCCCGTCCGTTCTTGTTTTCATGGGAGCAAATGTATACCTATGCCCTCACCAGGGAATCCAAAGGCCCTGTCATATTTATGTATTTTCATGGAAAACAGCATGGCTCCTTGTATTTTTGTAACACTGTGTGTGGGATGTTTAATTCCAGCTGAAGCCACACATCTGCTCTGGCTCAGAAAGCAAACCCCCAAACTCCCAGCTTTGCATCTCTGAGGAAAAACTCACGCATGGTACCTCAGCTGTTTCTTCTCTAATAACATGCATGTTTTAAACGTGATTCAGGTGAGGCGACCGAGAAGCCATGCTCAGGTCAGAATACGAGTGAGGAAGGGACAGTATTCGCCAAGATTCCCAACAGAAGTCAACCCACTAGGACACTCATGGGGATAGTCTCAACCGTCAAGGTGACAGGGCTTAGAGCCACTATGGAAACACACCCCTGAGCACGTCTGTGAGAAAGTTTCTAGAGAGGTTTAACCAAAGACGAAGACTTACCCAGGATGTGTGCGGCTCCATCATACAGCCTGGGATATGAAGTGTGTGCGGCTCCATCATACAGTCTGGGATATGAAGTGTGTGCGGCTCCATCATACAGCCTGGGATATGAAGTGTGTGCGGCTCCATCATACAGCCTGGGATATGAAGTGTGTGCGGCTCCATCATACAGCCTGGGATATGAAGTGTGTGCGGCTCCATCATACAGCCTGGGATATGAAGTGTGTGCGGCTCCATCACATGGGCTGGGTTATGGGATGTGTGTGACTCTGACATAGGCCGAGGTTATGGATTAAGTCAAAAGGAGAAAGTGGACCAGGGAGATGACTCGAAGGGGTGGGGGTGGGGGTAAAGTGCTGGCTTCAGAAGCATAAAAACCATGGGGTCTGGAGATCTGAGCTCACATGAAAAGTCAAGTTCAGAAGCCAAAATTAGGGCAGCGGGGGTCGGGGTAGGATAGAGACAGGTAGAACTTCAGGAGTTCACTGGCCAGGCAATTTAGCCAAATCAGTGAGCTCTAGCTGAGTCAGTGGGCTCCAGGTTCAGTGAGAGGCCCTGTCTCAAAAACTAAGGTGGAGAGAGATTGCAGAAGAGACCTGACTTTGACCCATGCCCTCACGTATAGGTACACATGTGTACGTGTGCATGAATACACAAGCACATCCCACATAAACACTTGTATGTACTGCATATATACATACAAAAGCACACACGTGAATTTGCATGCAAACAGATCCATGTATGTGCACACACACGTGTGTGTGTATGTGAGAGAGAGAGAGAGAGAGAGAGAGAGAGAGAGAGAGAGAGAGAGAGAGCTGAGTGTCACCATTCATCTATGCTTTCCAACTATGAACACAAGGTGACCAACAACTTCACACTCCTGTTGTATGACTTCCCCACTATGGACTGAGCCCTTTTAATTATGAACCAAAATAAACCAAATTTTATCCCTGTAAGTTGTGTTTGTGGAGGATTTTGTCACAGCAATGATAAAAATGACCAATATAGAAACAAACATGTATATGCACACTCTTCAGAGATTCTGCTAAGGAATTATCTCATGTGAGTGTGGGCCCTGCAAAATCTAGAAACAAAGCACCATCAGGCTAGAAACTGGGCAGGAGCTGGGCTCCTTGAGTAGAATTCCTCCTTCTCTGCGAAAGCCATCTGGCTCCTAAGACCTTTGCCAATCAGAGCTCCTTTGTTCCACAGTGCCAAGGCTGTCTCCTAACTTCAAGGCAAGGGATTGTGCCTATGGCTCACATACTGACAAAATGCCTTTCCAGCAGCATGTAGGTGGCTGTTGGATCAATAACTGGACCCCCTGGCCTGGCCATGTCACCACGTAAAAACCACCTCTGATGGAGATGAAACAGAGCCCAGTATTCATTCTGCATCTTCTTCTATGGTGCAGTGCAGCAAAGAGAATGACTTAGAAGCTTTGAGACTCATAAAGTAACTTGATTAATCATATCCTCCACTTTGTTTGTTTTGCTTATATACATGTATCTTGCTTGAATGCATGTTTCTACCTACTTACTCTGTATATGCATATACATGGCCATATATGATGGGTGCCAACATACATCCATACATTCAGAGAGAGAGAGAGAGAGAGAGAGAGAGAGAGAGAGAGAGAGAGAGAGAGAGTCTGCTGCCACACTGTGTTCAAGTGTTTTTCAAATGTACTCAAATGGGCATTCAAAAGCCCCATTCCTCTTCATTTCTCACCCCCACCTCCAAACTGGTTCTATTTGAAGTGAGCATTTTCAATTACTATTTCTATCAATAATACTTGTAGGCTTATCACACCTCCCTCGTCTCCTCATCATGATGATATTTAACACATATTTTCATTCCAAACCATTACATGATGACTTCAGAGGCAGGGAAGGGATCTGCTCTCTCCCTGCTCTCTGGGCATCAATGGTTGAACCAGATTACAGTAAAGAGAACAAACAGATGCGACTGCTTGTCTAGCTGTGGCTGGAGTGCGTCATTAACCTGTTGTTTAATCAGTTTCGCAAATGTGACTTTAGAAAATAGAAATCTATTCTAGTGTCTTCACAGTGGCCGTGGGTCCAAATGCTATGTATAAGCACTGCTAAAAACTAGCATAAGGGACTCGAGAACTTCTAGTGTATCGACAAGGGTGGGCTCTGTTTGTTTATCTGGTTTTCTTTTGGGGGGGATTCTAATGGGTTTTTTAAGTAATTATTTATTTTATGTGTATGAGTGTTTTGCCTGAAGGTTTATTTGTGCACCACATGTGTGCCTGGTGTCCTCAAAGGTCAGAAGAGGACATTGGATGCACTGGAAGTGGAGTTACAGACAGACGGTTCTGAACCACCACGTGGATGCTGGGAACTGAGCCCATGTCCTCAGGAAGATCAGCCAGTGCTATTAACCACCACTCATCTCTCCAGCCCATGCTTGGAGGAGGGTGAATATGATTTAAAAAAAATATTTTTAAAACTTATTTTTATTCAAATTCCCACCCTACCCCATCTTTTACTGTTTTTCCCAGGCTGGTCTCCCACTCTGAATACACAGCCAAGGATGACTTTGAATCAATCCCTGATCTCCCTACCTCCACTTTCTGAATGCTGGGATTACAGGCCTCAGCCACCAGGCTTGGTTTAAGCAATGCTGGGGATTGAACCCAGAGCTTCATGCATGCTGGGCAGGTGGTATCTGGCCAGCCGAGCCAGAGCCCAGTCCACAGATTTGTGTTTGCTTTGGATTCTAAGAGGAAAAGAGTAGCTTTCTCCTTCCATCCTAGCCTCAGCTTTTTGTTTTCTCAAACTTTCAGAGGGTCACTCGTTAGATAACACTGGGGACAAGCTATAGTTCAGTGATTTAATGAGCTTTGGTAATAAGACTTGCCCTGCTTAGTCCCTTGGAAGACCCAGTGAATCATGAGGATGCAAATCAGCAAGTTCCCACCACAGGAGGCACCTGCTGTAACTCATTGCTAGACTTAAGTAGCCCTGGCTCTCCCTCTCACTCCCCACCCCCCTCCCCCAACCAGCATGTGAAGAAGGAAGCAGCATTTAGGGTTCAACATATAGCCTTTCCTCTCAGAAACAAAGTGACTTTCATAGTTTTTCATGGCACGCCTCTCTCATGGCCCCGCCATTTACACGGGTTTTCATCATCCATCTGGTAAACCAGACTTTACAGGAGCCATTTAGATCTGTGCTGACCCAAGACTTGCCCCTAGGAGAACTAAGTTTCCTTACTTCGGGTTTTGAATGTCCTTTTAACTTTTTGCTTGGTCAGGAATTTTTTTTCTAAGTAATTAGAGTTGGGTATTTTTTTTTCAAAGTTGTTATTGTTTTAAATAATTCAGGGTTCTTTTATTTAACGATTTCCATTTAATTTGGAAGGTGACTAATGGAAGTCTTTATAACAAGGTGATATTGGAAGAGGTCTGCCAATTTGCACCATCTCTCTTTCCAACCTTAAGGAATTAAGTGGTTGCCAGATAAATTTAGCAATGGGATGATTCCAGGGTAGCTTCTAATTGGTGACCCTGTGTGTTTCTGCTTGTCACCCTGTGGTGACTGTTTGTGTGTTTCCTCAGCTGTGTGTGTCACTTCTAGTCCCTTCACCACGTATAGGTGCACAGCAGTGCACCTATATCCCAGCCCTCAGCTTCAGGAGGGATCTGAAGAGACGGGCTCCTCCAGAGGGCTCTGCGCTTAACCCTTCCCAGGTTGGTCACCGCTTACTTTATTTCTTTCATCTACCTTTTTGTTTTTCATGTGTATATATTTGTGTGTTTGTGCATGTTCATGTATGTGTGTGCGTGCACATGCTCGTGTGTGTCTGTGCATGTATGCTCGTGTGAGTGTGCGCGCATGTGCATGCTTGTGTGTGTGTGTGTCTGCCAGAGGTTAATGTAGGATATCTTTCTCAGTCAGGTTTCACCTTTTTTTTTTTCCAGACAGAGTCTTCTCACTGGACGTGGAGCTCACTGATTCTGCTGGATTGACTGGCTGGCGAGCTCCAGGGAGCCCCTTGTCCAGTGGTTCTCAACCTTTCTAATACTGTGACCCTTTAATAGGCAGTACCCCGTGCTGTGGTGACCCCTAACCATAAAATTATTTTCATGGCTATTTTCAAAACTATTTTCATTGCTTCATAACTGTAATTTTGCTACTGTTCTGAATCAAAATGTAAATATCTGATATGCAGGATACCTGACATTCAACCTCTGTGAAATGGTCATTTGACCCCCTACAGGGGTTGTGACCCACAGGCTGAACATCGCTGCTCCTGCCTTTCCAGAGCTGGCACAGAGATATATGCCACCATAGGTTCCTTTCATGGATTCCGAGGGATCAAACTCAGGCTGTTCTACTTGCTTGGCAAGCTCTTTACTTGCTGAGCCGTCTCCCTGGCTTCAAGAACTCCTCTTTAAAATCTGCCTCTTATTTCACTTTACCTTCTGGTGAGCAGCTCGCACACAGGAAGACATCAAAAGGCCTCCTATGCCCATCATCTGCAGCCATCAGTGCATCAGGATGTGGGGCATCCGAGCAGTGACTTACGTTTGCTGGGATCATCTCTGGTGTGTGGTTACAAAGCACAGAAGTCCAGGCTCTAAAGAGTATGAATAATGAATCGCTAGGTTTTCTACAGCTGAATTAACAGATATGAATAAAGGAAAACATCAGGTATCAGTACAGTTTCCCAGCAGGGTCTCAGTCAAACTACAAGCCACTGTCTGGGGAAGGAGCTCACACAATATTGAGTGTGTGGGATTGGATTTCCTTTAAGGATGCATAGTGTATTTCCTGAAATCAGTCTACCTCCGCTTCAGAAGGTGGGGTGGCGAAGGAAGAAAGGAAGGAAGGAAGGAAGGAAGGAAGGAAGGAAGGAAGGAAGGAAAGAAGGAAGGCAAAGAGAGAGCAGAAAGGCATCCAAAGAATGAAGAAAGGACTAAAGGAGGGGGAAAGGAGGGAGGGAAGGGGGGCAGAATCTTCTTTTGCATACTCATGAGAGAAAATCCAATTAACTTCTGCAGTTTTTCAAACAAACTCAAGGATAACATTGAGAAAGGAGAAACATCTTTTAATTAAAGAAAATACAGGCACTCCCCTTCCTGTCTGGGACAGTCAGCTGTGCCTCCAGGTCTCAGCCTCCAGCTAGATCCCTGCTGGCTTCAGAAACCAGAGGAACGGGAGAGAAAATAAGACAGACCACGATTTAAAAGACCCAAGGAAATGACAGAGCAGCTCCTCGTGCACCTGATCAAATAAAGGACCGGAAGTTCTACCGAAAATAAACTGAGGCCATGACTAAGCGCTGGCTTCCAGTGCTTCTCTTCTGTTTCAAAGCCAGAGAGTGAAGGGGCTGTTAGGTAATGGCAGGTGGGATGAGAAGCGAGAGCTTGGCTGAATTAGGTTTTAAAGGGTGTCAATAAAATTATAAGTTCATCAGTTCCACTCACAGCCTAACACACCCCCTAGAAAAGCTGACCTCTTTCATTCTTCTCTCTCACACATTATATCCCTACAGCATTTCCCCTCCCTCCACGGCTCTCAGTCTCCCCCCCACCTCCCTTCCCCCCAAATCCACTCTTCTCCTGTTTCCCTTCAAAAACAAAGAGCAGGCCTTCCAGAGATAACTACTGAACATGGCCTAATAAGTTACAATAAGACGAGGTTCTGGTAAGACGAAGTCTTCTGAAGTTATAGACCCTACTCCTTGTACTGGTTCTCCCTGCCCAGCCTTAATATATGGGGAGGTGCTTAGTCTTACTGCATCTTGAAATGCCATGTTTTGTTGATATTCATGGGAAACCTGCCCTTTCCTAAAGAGAAATAAAGGAAGAGTGAATTGGGGGATGAGAAGAGAGGGGGGATGGCCGAGGGAACTAGAGGAGAGGAGGGAGCAGAAACTTCAGCCAGGATGTAAAACAAACAAACAAACAAACAAATAAACTTATTAAACAATTAAAAGAATAGGCACAAACCCTCATATCAAGGCTGGATGAGGCAAGCCAGTGGGAGGTAAAGGGTCCCAAGAGTGGAGAAAGAGTCAGAGACACCCTACTCCCACAAGAACACCAAACTACACAACCATAGTATATGCAGAGGACCTAGCAGAGACCCATACAGGTTCCCTGGTTCTCACTTCAGTCTCTGTTAGCTCTATGATCCCTGCCTTGTTGATTCTAGGGGCTGTGTTCTTATATTGTTCTCAGCCCCTCTGGCCCCTTCAATCCCTTCTCCCCATTTTCTTCAGGGTTCCCCCAGCTCATCTTCCCTCTAGTTTGGAGGCTCATGCCCACCAATGGAAAGTAGTTTTCCATATTAACACTCTAGATTTTTTTTGGTAACTTACCCACGTACCATGCACTTCCTAGTTCCAATGACATATTGAGATGTCTCCCAGAAACAGGCCTGAATCATACAAGTCAGAGACTCTCTCTTGACATGCCTGTGCTGTGACTGGTCACTAGCTGACCTGTGATGCCTCTGTTGGCCAAAGGGAAAAGGAAATGAGAGGTGAGATCATAATTCTTGCTTGATTATCTGTCATTCACAGAAAAACAGCCCAGCCACCACTGATGGGGAAGAGTCTTCCGTTTTGTGTTGATTTCATTGGTTAAATAAAGAAACTGCTTGGCCCTATGATAGGGTAGAATTTAGATAGGCAGAGTAAACAGAACAGAATGCTGGGAGAAAGAAGCTGAGTCAATCAGTCGCCATGATTCTCCCACTCCAGACAAAGGCAGGTTAAGATCATTCCTGATAAGCCAGCTTGTGGTGCTACACAGAATATTAGAAATGGGTTAGATCAAAATGTAAGAGCTAGCCAATAAGAGGCTAGAACTAATGGGCCAGACAGTGTTTAAAAGAATACAGTTCCCGTGTAATTATTTCAGGTAAAGCTAGCCGTGTAGGTGGCCAAGTGCCAGGAACGTAGCCTGCCGCTCCATATTACAACACACCACCCTAGACCACTCCTCAACCTTGTTGTCTCTGACCAGCTAAGATAGACCTGACAACACTGTCTCCTTCCTTTCTGTCCTTTGTCTCCAGCCTCTCTAGCTCAGCATTATTTCAAGCCCTGATACTCTCCCAGAAGCCTTTTATTCCCCCTGCTGGCCAGGTTGACCATCTGACCATCCCATTGCCCAACAAGATCCCACTCACATCGCAGGCTCTTTGTAGAAAGCATCATGACCCAAAGCAACCTGGAGGAAGAAAGGGTTTGTTTGGCTTATACTTCATTTCCGAGTCCATCACTAAGGGAAGGCAGGGCAGGAAACAAAGCAGGACCCTGGAGGTAGGCACATAAACAGAGACCATAGAGGAACACTGTTTCCTGCTTTGTTCTCCATGGCTTGTTCAGCTACATGCCACGGGAGGGCACTGGCCATAGTGGCCTTGGTGACATCAATATTTAATCAAGAAAATGCCCCCACAGACGAGCCCAGTGGCCAATCTGACAAAAGCAGTTCCTTGAGCATCCCTCTTCCCAGGTGGCTCTGATTTGTGTCAGGTTGAGAAAATCTCATCAACACAGAGACCAAGCCTCTAATCCATGGGTGTGCCCTTCCAGTGGATACTGAGAGTTATGTCAAGAGCTATAGGAAGCTAGAGAATAAACAAAAACATCACCCTAAATCCAAAACAGTACTCAAATATTTGGCTAGGAAAACTAGTTTTTCGGTGAGTCTGGAACGGCCTATACAAAACTTTAAGTTAGAAGCTTGAGAGAGAGTTCAGTGGGTAAAGTGCTTGCCATACAAGCATGGCAACCCCAAATTCAATCCCCAGAACCAATGCAAAAAATGTTAGGGGTGGTGGCATGCATTTATCACCCCAGGTGAGGAGGTAGACTCAAATAGACCTCTGGGTCTCACTGGGCCAGCAGGGAGTCTACTGGTGAGTTATGGGCCAAAGAAAGCTTCAGACAAGCTGGATGACACCTGAGGTATAATAGCCAATTATATTTACAATTATATACAATTTCCTTCACATGTGCGCACGCACACACATACACACTACTTTAAGCTAAAACCTTAGACTTTAAAATAACACTGTGCATAGGTGACCACATTGAACTCAGCTCTCAGAATCCATTAATATTTCTGTCTGTGAGTATATTTCAGAGATGACAGGGAAGGGCTTGAATACGACAGAAGGTCTGGCCTTTCTGTTCCTGACCTTTGATATACAGAACTCACTTACAGAAATTTGTCTTATGGAAATGAGCCATCTCATGCCAAAGCCAAAAGCAGAAGGTGATTCATCAGAGCTTCTTCCTGCGCATAGGAAATGACTGAGATGCCTTGAGCAGCACTACCTGCTCTAGTCGACCCAAGTAGAGAACGTCCTCTGTACCTTCTCTGTAAGCTGGGGTGGAATTGTACCCTTTGTGTAAGAATATGCTTGAGATTTATAATAGAATGAGATGGCTAGTTAGAAAACAGCATTTTATTGCTCACACATAAAATTAAGAGGAATCAAGGCTAAAAGTTTCCCCTGGTGGCACAGAAAGGATGGGTAGTAATTACTGATTATTTTTGCTTGATGATATTTTCCATAACAAATTGACATTATTATGTAACACACAGAAATGGTGAGGCAGATCTGGTGGCTTCAGATACTCAGAAGGCTCTGGGCTACAGAGCTCAAGGCTAGCCTAAAAACAAAGGTCTGTCTTAAAACAAATGTCAAAAAAAGAAAAATAGTGGAGTGTGGGAGGCATAAGGAGACGGCTCGGCTAGTAAAGTGCTTGCCGTATAAGCATGGGAACCTAGGTTTGGATTTTGTTCTAGTTTGGTTTAATGTTATTGTGATAAAACATTGACCAAAACAGTTCAGAGGATCAAAGGGTTTAGTTGGCATACAGATCACAGCCCATCACTAAGGGAAGCTAAGGCAGGAACTCAGACAAGAATCTGGAAACTGGAACTGCAGCAGAGCCCGTGGAGAAACGCTGCTCACTGGTTTGCTCTCTTTGTCTTGCTCAACTGCCTTTCTTATACAGTTCGAGCTCACCTGCCCAGGAATGGCTCTGCCCACAGTGGGATGGGCTCACCTATACCAGTTAGCAGTTGTTAAGATGCTCCACAGATATGTCTATAGTTCTTCAACTGAGACTCCCTCTTCCAAAGGGTTCCAAGTTGACTACAAAATCAACCAGGATAGTTCTCCAGCATCCATGTCAAACATCAGACGTATCAGTGTGGGAGGCAGGTGTCAGGGGATCCCTGGACTTCATGGGATAGCCAACCACTGAAGCCCTGGATTCTAGGTTCAGTCTGAGATCTTGTCTTTAAAAAAAAAAGATGGAGAGCAACTGAGGAAGGTACCCAAGTCAACCTCAGACAGTCTATGCATGCACACACATGCATGCATATGGGCATGTATATATAATATACACATACACAGAAATAACAAAAATTAATAAATAAATAAATAGGAGGTAGGGATATTTCTCAGTGTGAGAATCCTTGCCTAGCATGAGTGAGTCCTTAAAAGTTCTGTGTTTTGAATGTGACACACATCCTTATTGAAGTAGCCCCTTCCTCATCTTCATTTCTCATTACCTCTACCTGGTCCTTTTCCCACCAAGAATATTGCAATAATAGAAGCTTCTGTAGCAAGAGATATTCTCTTTTCCCTGTGCTTTGTACATTCCCATTCCTGACATGTCCTTTTTCATCTTTCTTACCAAGTGTCTTAGTTTTTATTATTGTGAAAAGACACTATGACCACAGCAAATCTTTATAGAGTAAAACATTTAATTGGGGTGGCTTGCTTACAATTTCAGAGGTTCAGTCCATTCTCAATGGTGGGGAACATGGTGGCATGAAGGCAGACATGGATGGTACTGGGGAGGTAACTGAGAGCCCTATATCTTGCGGTCAACAGAAAGTCAACTGAGACACTAGGTGGCAAGCCTGCCCCCATAGTGACACACTTCCTCTAACAAGGCCATTCCCATTGCAGCAAAGCCACACCTCCTAATAGTGCCACTCCTTATGAGATTACAGGGGACAATTACATTCAAACTATCACACTCCACATGTTGGCTCCCATAAGCTTGTAACAATATAATAATGCAAAATGCATTTAGCTCAACTTCAAAAGTCCCCATAGTCTATCACAATCTCAGCAATGCTTAAAAGTCCAGAGTTCAAAGTCTCTTCTGAGATTCATGTAATCTCTTAACTGTAATCACATATAAAACCAAAATCAAAAGAACAGTTCACATACTTCCAACATATAATGGCACAGAATATCTATTACCATTCCAAACACATAGGGAAAGGAGCATATTGGGGGAACATCGGACTAAGACAAGACTGAAAACCAGCTGGGCACACTTCAAACTCTGCGCCTCCGTGCCTGATATCAAAGCACTCTTCAAGTTTCCAACTCCTTTCAGCTTTGTTGACTGCAACATACTTCCTTTTCTTGGGCTAGCGGCTCTCATCAGCACGTATCCCATGACTCCAGCATCTCTACCATCTTGGTTCTTCAAAGAAACCCAGGCTTCAACTTCACAACTACACAAAATGGCCTCTTTACTAGGCCTCCAGACTGGGCTTTCTTTAGGCACAGAGGCAAATTCCATAACCCATTTCTTCTATCCTTAACTCTAAAGCCAGAACCACAAGTTCTGCTGCTTACTAGGGATGGAACATGGCTCCCCTTGCTCAATTATATCCTCACCAGCTTTCTGTCCATTGTTGCCTAAGTCTGACTGTCCTGAAACTGGGTCTCTATTCCAGACTGGCCTCAAACTCAGAGATCTGTCAGCGTCTGCCTTCCCTGTGCTGGGATTAAAGGTGTGCCCCACCACACCTGGATCTAAGCTTTTCTTTAGTTCCTTTTCACATCTTGGAAATTTAGCTGGGTGAGATCTTGTCCTGAGGTCACCACTCTCTTTATCCCATTTCTTAATCTGTTCATCTCCTTGAACACAGAGTTTAGCTCTATTTCCTTCCTAATGCTCTTTGTCTCCTCAAAATTTTCATTTTGAAATTTACCCTGCTCAGCTTGCTCCTTTTCATTATGAATCTTCATTAGAGTTACCACTAAATACCACATGCCAGAGTCTATACTAGGTTGTTTTGAGATTTCCTCTGCCAACAGAATTAATACAAAACTCTTCACTTTAATCAAAGACAGACTCTTCAGACAAGGGCAAAAGGCAGCCACTTTCTTTACCAAAATACCACAGTAACTATCTCTAGGCAACATACTAAAATTCTTCTTTTCCGAAAACTCCTGAGTGAGCTCCCCACAGTTCATCAAATCACTCTCAGCACCACTATCTTCCATGCTCCTACTAATATGGCCCATTAAAGCAAAACCAAAACCCGAATTTCTCAAAACAGAAACATGATCAGGCTTATCATAGCAATACCCAGTTCCTGGTACCAACTTCTGTCTTAGGGTTTCTATTGCTATGAAAAGACACCATGGCCACAGCAACTCTTATAAAGTAAAACATTTAATTGTTGACTCACTTACAGTTCCAGTGGTTCAGTCTATTATCATCACAACAGAGAGCATGGCAACATTCAGGCAGACCTGGTACAGGAGAAATAGCTGAGAATCCTACAGCTTGCGCGCAACAGGCATTTGACTGAGACACTAGATAGTGTCCTGAACATAGGAAACCTCAAAGCCTGCCCCCACTGTTATGATTCCAGCCACAGAGTGGTGGTGGGCACTTCCGGGTTCCAGGGCCACACATGTTCAGACAAGTGCTCAGGCAAAATATTTAGCCGCATTGGGACATTAAAAGGCCCTGCATGACCTACATGTGGCGTGGTTGCATTGCCTACATACGATGCAGTTACGTAAGCCCTTGCTTGCATTCATGAGCTCTGTCAACTGATTATGACGTAGCTATGTCAACCTCCCATGCACATGCACTAGGCAGCCTTTAAAAGCTGGATGCACCATCTTGAAGCTCTCTTTCTTCATACCGACTTCCCCAGGCCTGTACGCGTGTCTCTAATAAACACTTAAGTGGGTTTTTTGTGTGCTTCGTTCTCACTCGTGCCAGGTAACTTTACCCACAATAATACATTTCTCTAACAAGGCCATACTCACTACAACAAAGCCTCAGCTCTTAATTACCCCCTATCTGATTAAAAGAGTCAATTACATTCAAACTATCACACCAAGCAAAGGCTTGTCTGGTGGTGTTTCAGTTCCCACTGGCCTTTGTGTGATGAGAGTGTAATGTAGTCATAGCATTCAACTGTCTGATCCCCACCCTTACCCTCACAATAACCCCCCCTTAGTATCAATTACTACAGATGGCTTTTCTTATAAGACAGCCATTGCTGCTTGATCAACATGACCCGCTAACAGAACCACTGAGGGAGACAATATGTTAGAAACTTCCAGTTAAAGCAGAGACTTTAGTTCTCCATCTTAGTGAGAAGACAGATGCAAATCCCATGAGGTTGTTGCTGTCATTAATTTTATTTTTGTGGCACTGGAGACTGAACATAGGACCTTGCAAATCTAAGACAAAGCTGTGTACTCTGCCACTGAGATATATCTCCAGTTCTTTTGAGAGTAATTGTTTTGGTGAAGATCTTTTCCCATTCTGTGGGCTGCTGTTTTGTCCTTTTAACAGTTTTTTTGCTTTACAGACTTTTCAGTTTCATGAAGTCCCATTTGTTAATTGTTGATCTTAGTGCCCATGCTAACAGTTTTCTGTTCAGAAAGTCTTTTCCTGTGCCAGTGCATTCGAGATTATTTCCCACTTTTCCTTCTATCAGGTTCAGTGTATCTGGATTTATGTTGAGGTAGTTGATCTATTTAGACTTGAGTTTTGTGCATGGTGATAGATATGGATCTATTTGCATTCTTCTACATGCCAGCATCCATGTAGACCAGGACCATTTGTTGAAGCTGAACCTTTTCTATTTGGTTTCTTTGTTGAAAACCAGGTGTCCATAGGTGTGTGGATTTAGTTTTTTTTTTATTCTATTCCATTGATCTACCTGGCTTTTTATGCCAATACCATGTGGTGTTTATTTCTATAGCTCTATAGTAGAGCTTGAGATCAGGGATGGTGATACCTCCAGCAATTCTTTTATTGTACAGGATTGTTTTAGCTATCCTGAGTTGTTTTTTTTTACATGAAGTTGGTTATTGTTCTTTCAAGGTCTGTCAAGAATTGTGGTGGAATTTTGATGGGGATTGCATTGAATTTGTAGATTACTTATGGTAAGATTACCATTTTTATTATGTTAATCCTACCAGTCCATAAGCATGTGAGATCTTTCAATCTTCTAATATCCTCTCCAATGTCTTTCTTCAAAGACTTGAAGTTCTTTTCTTACAGGTCTTTTATTTGGTTGGTTAGAGTTACATAAAGATGTTTTATATTATTTGTGGCTATTGTGAAGGGTGTTATTTCTCTGATTTCTTTCCCAGCCCATTTTTCATTGTCTACATGAGGGCTCCTGACTTTTTGGAGCTAATTTTGCATTCAGCCACTTTGCTGAAGGTGTTTATCAGCTGAAGGAACTCCCTGGTAAAATTTTGAGGGCCTCTCATGTAAACTATCACATTGTCTGTGAATAGTGATACTTTGATCTGTTCCTTTTCAATTTGTATCCCCTTGATATCCTTAAGTTGTCTAATTGCTCTAGCTAAACTTCAAGTACTATCTTAATAGATATGAACAGAGTGGACAGCCTTGTCTTGTTCTTAATTTTAGTGGAATTGCTTTAAGTTTCTTTTGATTTAATTTTATGTTGGATATCAGCTTGCTTTATATTGCCTTTATTATGTTTCAGTATGTCCCTTGTGTCCCTGATCTTTCCAAAACTTTTATCGTGAAGAGGTGCTAGATTTTGTCAAAGGCTTTTTCAGCATCCAATGAGATGATCATGTGGGGTTTTTCCTTTCAGTTTGTTTATATAATGGATCACATTGACAGATATTTATATGTTGAACAATCCCTGCATCTCTGAATGAAGTCTACTTGATTATGGTTGATGATCTTTTTGATGTCTTCTTGGATTCGGTTGGCAAGTATTTTTGCAGTAGGAACTCCTTCAGCAAATAGCCTTTAAGATACTGGCCCACATTGGATGTGGTTTCGTGTAGTATAAGTGCAGATGAAAAGTGTCTGTGGACTTCTTGGCTGATGAATTTGGTTCCAGTTCACAGTACATGCAGAGAACTGTGGATTGCTACTATTTCTGTGAGTTTATCCCCTAATAAATAAACCTTTGTTATACTTCATTCTGGGCTATTGTGAAACTCTTTGTTGTGTCAACAAATTGGTGCCCACCATCTAGGGCTTGGATCCACATAAGACCTAAAAAAGCTTAAGGGGAAGTAAAGAGGGTGTCTAGACCCACAAAAATGGGAGTCAAATGCAGCTTCTTGGCAGACACATTTTTTTTCAGATAGGCTCTGCTTGCTAGCTGCAAGCAGAGGTACAGCTTCTTTAAAAGCTGGCTTCCTAGTTTGTGCTGGCAACACAGAATGGCTGTAGCTCTTTTGAGAGGACCTATTATGGAACATTTAAATGGGATTTGTGAGCAGAGTGCTACAAATTACTTAATGGCGACATAGACCCACTGCATCCCTGGAGCTGAGGCAGTGTGCATAGTTCACAGAGCTGGTGGTTAATATATCTCTGCCATATTGGACTAAGTAAAGTCAAAAGGCAAAGCAGCCTTAGTCCTAACCATACCACTTAGCATTTTAAGAGGTGCTTCTGATTAAAAAATGACTACAGATATGCAGTAAATCAGATTCAGACATAAAAGAGACCTCCAAATGAGTTACAATGTGTTTTAAAAATATACGTAGGCTTGAGAGAGAGAGAGAGAGAGAGAGAGAGAGAGAGAGAGAGAGAGAGAGAATAGACAGTTAAAAAAGAAATAGTTTAAAAAATAAAACAAAGTCTTAAAAGAGACAGTAAAATAATATAAAAGGGTAAGATAGTCATATATTAAAGGAGTAAAGAAAAATAAGCCACATAAAGATGGAATATATACAGAGTCTGGATTATACATACTATTGTGTTTTCTTTGAATTTTTACTGCATAGAGACATTTGTTTCTGGGGGCTGCTAAGCAAGACATATATATGTATCTTGACATCAAAATTTGAGTCTAAGAATATGTTACTTTGGAAAAGAGGGTTTGCTTTTGTTTCCTTCCAGTCTACTGTGGTTTAATGGAACAAGACCCCCTGAAAGGAATCCATGAACTCCTAAAAATACTTTATCCAACAAACAGCAGTAAGAAGTTTGGAAAAACAATGCCCAAATTCCCAAAATGATTGTTTATAAATGTTTGTTTTCATTTTAAAAGGGTTGGTTATAAGTGACTAATGGTCACAGTCAATTTCTAATAAGTAAATAAATAAAGGGGATATGATATATAGAGATGAATACTTTATATTGGTGTGGACTTTGTTCTATTGATAAAAATTTAAGGTTGATTTGCTATACTATGTTATGTATTTTTGCTCTTGTTTAACGTATTACGTTTGTACAGCTCATTTAAAAATGTAATGTATAGTTAAGAATATAGATTAATAGATAGTCATCTGTAATAATCAAACATTGTAGTTATGTTAGTTAGGTTTTCTAAATAAACAGGGATATATTTCAGATAGATAGGTAATCTTCAAAGACTTCAAAGAACTGTAGAATATGGCATTTAAATAACTTAGGATTCTGTTGACATGAGACATGATTGCTCCTGGCAGCACTGATATATTCCTGAGAGAATGTTGGGCACCAAAGACACTCTACTTGGAGCTACTTGGAGCTTCTTGACAAAACTGACCTTGGGACAAAGAACTGCTCCTGCCTCACCCACTGACAAAAGCATGGTGTCCATACTGGACAAGCAGGATGCAAACAAAAAACCTGCCAAATCTTTCCAAGACAGTGTAAAACAGTTTTTCAAATTTTCCTGCTTCTAAAAATTGTCTGTCAGTTACTCTAGCCCTTAGCCAAAGTTGGTTATCCCAACATTGCAAATGAGACTTTGGGTGATTGTCCAGGTAGCCAGTTGTCTCTCTCATTTCTTGCACCTTTTGGAAGTTGCTTGTTTGTACTTCCTGTTTACTCAAGTAATGTAATTTCCCTTCTCAGGTGTTTGATGGGGTTGAAGACTAGATAGTCGTAGTTACTTTCCTCTCATGACTTAGCCAAGCCATTTAGACTTAGACTTCTTAGGATAGGATAACTATTGAAACATTTAGAATATATTTCTTATTTGATGTTGTTCATGCTGGTTGTAATTCCAATTTTTATGTATTTTTGCCTCTTCTTTTCCATGGACAATACTTGATATTTTTTCTTAGTGTATATACTTTTGTATTAGGTTTAGAACTCTCTTATTTAGACAAAATGGGGAGGTGCTGTGGAAACTCCTTCAGCCAATAGTCTTTAAGATACCGGCCCACTTTGGGTATGGTCTCATAAATGTAGATGAAAAGTGTGCATGGGCCTCCTTGGCTGCTGGATGCAGTTCCAGTTCCCAGTGCATGCAGAGGACTGTGGATCACTACTACTTCTGTGAGTTTATCCCTAATAAATAAACCATTGTTATACTCCATTCTAGGCTATTATGGAATTCCTTCGTAAGCCAACAAATTTTATTGAATATTTTTGCATCTATGTTCACAAGGGAAATTGGCCTGAAATTCTTTCTTTCTTGGGTCTTTGTGTGGTTTGGGTATCAAGGTGAACTCTTAGGAATCTATTAGGGTGACCCTAGCTGAGACTCCCAGCAATTAGGGATATGGAGCTTGAATTAACCATCTTGACTTCCATTGAAGGGACTGGGACATCAACTCAGCAAAAACCCTTCAACCTATAATTTCTCCTTCCTGCTAGATGTACTGGAGTGAAATGACACAGAAATTGTAGGCATGACCACCTAATGGCTGACCCATCTGGATACCCATATCCTGAGAGACAAGCTCACTCTTAAGGACCAAGACCCAGCAGAGGTGGGCTACCCCAGAGACCTAGGATATAACCAAACAAAACTGGCAAAAAAAATAGTCAATGAAATGATTCCTGATGATGTTCTGCTATTCTCATAGATTAGTGCCTAGCCCAGCTGTCATCAGAGAGGGTTCACTCAGCAACAGATGGGAACAGATGCAGAGACCCACAGTCAAACATTCGGCAAAGTGTAGTGATATTTTGCTTGCATTTTAACAAATAAATCTTGCTTGAAGATCAGAGTGTAGAACTAAGCCACTAGAGGCCAGGCAGTGGTGACACACACCTTTTATCCCAGGATTCAGGGGACAGATGGATCTCTGTTAGTTTAAGGCCATTTTGGCCTTAAACCTACACAAAATTGATCTAATTTAAAAGAGAAACAGAGCTCACACAAAAGTGATCCCAGCACTTGGGATCCTATGCCTTTAATCCCAGTTCTAGGGAGATGGAGACAGGAGTGATATGGCTGGGCAGAGAGAGGAATAAGGTGGGAAGAGACAGGAGCTCAGTGTAGTCTGAGACAGTCAGTCTGAAGTAAGCTAAGGATGCAGTCTGAGGACAGGATCACCCCTTTGGTCTGAACATTGGTAGAGGGAAGAACTCTCTAGTGGCTGGATGCTTTGCTTCTCTAATCTTAGCATTATCCCCTATATCTGACTCTGAGGTTTTATTATTAATACCAATTAGAATTTGTGCTACAGTGAAGCTCATAGAATCTTATGTAAGAGGGGGAGAAAAGATTGTGGGAGCTAGAAGGGTCAAGAAAACCACAAGAAAACCTACAGAACCCACTAACCTTGGCTAATAGGGGCTCACAGAAACTGAACCGACAACCAGGGAGCCTGCATGTGACCAACCTAGGCCCTCTGTATATATGTTATAGTTGTGTTTTGTGGTCTTGTGGGACTCCTAGCAATAAGAGTAGGGCCTGTCCCTGACTCTGTTGTCTGCTTTTGGAACCCATTCCTCCTATTGGGTTGCCTCGTCCAGCCTTAATAGAAGAGGAGGAGTCTAGCTTCACTGCAACATGATATACCACAGCTGGCTGATATCCAGAGGTGGCCTGCCTGTATCTGAAGAGGAACAGTGGAGGAGGGATGGAGGAGAGGTGGGTAAAGGGGGGGTTGGAATAAGAAACTGGGAAGGGGGGGAAGGAGAAACTTTGGTTGGGATGTAAAAACAAAAAATAAATGCAACCCCCTCCCAAAAAAAAACAAAACTAGTTTTATTCTCAGGTTTCATACATTTATATACTGTTCATATCCATCCACTTTTACCTCCTTCTAATGCCCTGTGCCTCATGTCCCATCTCTCTTCCTACTTTATATCTTCCTTTTTACAAAAGTTGTCATTGCTAGCCCTCTGAGTTTAATTAGTGCTGCCTACAGGCACCTGAGTGTGGTGACATCCACTGGGCCATGAACAACCTACTATTAGACACATCCCCAAAGAGATTGACTCTCCCTCCCTCAAGAGCCACTAATAACCAACCGTTCCTGTGGTAGGGTGAGGCCTCAGGGCCCCTCCCCATCCAGGCTGGAGTTTTTACTGGCTGGATCTTATACAGGCGTCCACAGCTGCTGTGTGCGGTGATACCGTGTACTGATGCATTCACCAGCCACGTCATGCCTAGAAGTCACATTTCACAGTCCACGGGCTTTAAAAAAAAAAAAACAACAGTCAAGACATTCATCCTCAGGAAGCCAGTTACCCTTCATTCTTTTAACTGGACAGTAGCCCCCAGTTGCTACTACCACTGTGGAAAACCCCTGTAAAATATTTGAGTAGCCAAAGAGAGTCAATGCAAGACGACATTTTGACTACACTACAGATCATAACAGAAGGGTCTGTGTATAAGTGATGTCCCTTCATCACTGAAGATGTTTGAACACTGTGTATTGTACTAGGCAACTCACGTGTGCACACATGTGTGACAAACAATAAGGAAAATATCATTTATGCCTAGGAATATAGCTCAGTTAGTAGAGCACTTGCTTAACATGCGTGAAAGCCCTCAGGCCGGTGCTTGCTTGCAATTCCACCTCTCCAGAGCTGGATGCCGGAGTCTCAGGAGCTCAAGGCCGGCATGGGCTGCATAATGAGTTTGAAGCGACATGAGACTGTCTCAAAAGTTAAAAATGGCAATGCTCTTAACCACTGAGCCATCTTGGAAGGATGGATATGGGAGCAGGGAAGTATATTTCTTAATTAAGGGAGCCATTTTAGGGTTGGCAAGAGCCTTGACTCTAGAGGGGTTCCCAGGCTTCCAGAGAGATGTACCCAACTAGGTCCTTGGGCAGCTGAGGAGAGAGAGCCTGAAATGGCCCGATCCTATAACTATACTAATGAATATCTTGCATATCACCATAGAACCTTCATCTGGCAATGGATGGAGATAGAGACAGAGACACACATTGGAGCAATGGACTGAGCTCCCAAGGTCCAAATGAGGAACAGAAGGAGGGAGAACATGAGCAAGGAAGTCAAGACCGCGAGGGGGGCACCCACCCACGGAGACAGTGGGGCTGATCTATTGGGAGCTCACCAAGGCCAGCTGGACTGGGACTGAATAAGCATGGGATAAAACCGGACTCTCTGAATATGGTGGACAATGAGGGCTGCTGAGAAGCCAAGGACAATGGCACGGGGTTTTGATCCTACTGCATGCACTGGCTTTGTGGGAGCCTAGCGGGTTTGGATGCTCATCTTCCTAGACTTGGAAAGAGGAGGGAGGACCTTGGACTGCCCACAGGGCAGGGAACCCTGACTGCTCTTTGGATTGGAGAGGGAGGGGAAGGGGAGTGGGGGGAGGGAGAGGGAAAAGGGAGGCGGGAGGAGGCGGAAATTTTTAATAAAAAAATTTAAAAAAAATATTAAAAATGGATAAAGAAGATAAAATAGAATTCATGTTTACATTGTGGCTTCTTCAACCTGATGGTGGAAAAACACATTTCTTAGACAATTTTGCATTTACAAAGATATCTGCCATTGCAACACAGAGAGGGGAATCCTGGTCATAGGCAGACTTTGAGCATGAATTCTGGCAATTCTTGTTAGGGAAACTGGCAGACACTGTACCAACTCTAAGTGTCTGCACTGCCTTCCCCAGAAATATAGTTTCTAAGTCTGGTTCACCCCACTGCATAATGTTACAGGTGGCATTGGCTATACACCTACTTCAGCTAGTCATCACTACCCAGGCAGGCACCTGGCCCTACAAGGATACATCTGAACATTTCTCCTGCTCTGGATAAATTTTTAATACATCCTCAGTAAGGAACCCTGTGTCAGCACAGTTTGTGGTTTAGACCACTGGTAGGGGTGATGGAGATGGCAGCCAGGAAGCACACTTCTCTAGCAAATTGAAAGAACCAAAGGGCACAAAACTCAGGCACAAACTCCTTCCTTTGTCGGGTGTGGGTTAGCTTCAAAGCCTCTTCTCCTAAATAGCTTCTACCACATGCAACAGGATCCTGAAGATTACAGAGGCATGGAGAGCTTAAGTCACGTGACTTCAGAGACATCTGAAGGGAGAAGTGGCGATGGTTACTATGCAGACGTCAAGCTGAATGCCCAGTCTTGTCATTAATTAATCTACTATGAGAAGAATAAGTATGAACACCTCTTTAGTATCCCCGCAATCATGGGAATACAAACACGCACAAGAGATGGCTTCACCTGTCAAACTGGTAAAGCATTCAGGTTGCCTTTGTCTGATGATGACAAGGGTGTTGGGCAGTGAACAGTCTAATTCTGGACTGAAGAGAATGCACATAGGTACAGGATGTGAAACAGTGTGTCAACATGTATTATAAACCCGAAACTTGTGCACACAAATGAGCTTAGCATTGTTTTTCCAGCTGAAGAGAGAAAATGCAACTCCTAATGACTTGATCAATAAAGAAATTCATTATCTTACACTATAGAAGTAGCTCACAAAGCTCCAGGGCTGGTCGATTCAGAAACTTAGTGACATTCTCCAAGGTCTCTACTTGCTTTGCCAACATTAGCGTGTGGGCTCACCCTCCTTCTGGAAGCACATTTGTGTGGCTCAATATCTGAAAGCAAGCAAACAAACACCACCTCCTGTTTGGGGATGGCATCGAGCTGGTTGAAAAGAACAACATTCAGTGGTTCAGATGAGACCTGAAAAACTGGGGAGCTGCACCCCAGCATTCCAGCTGCAGACTTCTCAGCAATCAAAGATGCTCTCCAGGAGCTAACCAAAGGTTGTGTTCCGCAGGTGCTGGAGTTAACAGATGACAAAGAAAATGAAAGGCTAGCATAGACCATGCATAGCATTCAAGCCCTCCATGAATGGATCATTACTGCAGTGAAGTCTCCAGAGGCAACCAGACTGGATCCTCCAGCTCCCAATGGAGAGTCTAACAAATAAAGAGCATCCAAGGACCCGCTGATGTATATTCATGTAAAACAGAACCACTCAAATGGTAAACAACTGATGGAGTCGGGGGGGGGGGTCCTCTGCTCCTCTTCATCCAAAAGCTAGTGTGCAGAATGCCCAGAGAAAAAAGAAAAGCCCCCTCCATGAGATGAAGAGCCCCTCAAAATGAGCAGCTGATAGCAATGCAAAGTGATGGAGATGCTTTGCAGCATCCTGTGTGGATGAAGTATGTGTCCATTTGGTCCTCAGCAACGAGTCTTCCATGGAGTGCTCTCCTCTCCATCTAGATGAGTAACAGCATGAGGGCCAGGACTCCCTACTTAGGTCCCTGGGAAATGATCATTTCCATATTCAAACTCGGCTCCTTTGATAATTACTCACTGCCCTTGGTCACTGAAAAGAACCCCTTGCCTCCTAAAATCGTTGGACACAGGCTCAGCTCTGCTATAAAGGGTGCTGTTTGCTTCGCAGAAGGGTATCCTTACCCAGGTTTGTGTCTGCGGTTAGATGCGCACACAAGACCATTGCCTTACACTGGTTCCTGTTTGTGGTTAGATGTGCACACAGGACCACATGAGGTATCTCTGTCAATATCTCTAGCATGTTTAAATTGCTTATGAAATATGTCTGAGTGATACTTTACCCCAGAACAGTCAACATAATGTTTGAAGGATGATAAAATGAAAGACAGATGTCATTTCTTGATATCTATAACTCACTAAAACTCTCTGGGTGGGGGCTAGAGGAGTTTTCTAAAGTTCTGTGTGTATAGATTTCACAGATATGCTGTACATTTAAGTTCATGTACTTAAACTATTTCAATATGATTCCTAATACTAAAACTGAGGTAGGGTATTTCTTGATTTTAAGCTTCCTACAGAGTCTTTATGTCTAGGTAGATTAGTGGTGCGCTTCAGGGCTTTGGGGACAAGTACAGAAATGATGTCTGGGAATGGATCAGTTCACTGAGATGTGGATTTGGTGCTGGGGAAATTAATAACATTGTTGCTATGGGATAATGCTTTTGTATGTTGTAAAGGTTTGTCACTTGTGTTGGTTTAATAAAACGCTGATTGGACAGTATCCAGGCAGAAAGTATAACTGGGCCAATTAGACTAAGAGAATTCTGGGAAGAGGAAAGGCAGAGAGTCAGTCATCAACCAGATGCAGAGGAAGTAAGAAGAGAATGCTGCACTGAGTAAAGTACCAAGTCATGTGGCTAAACATGGATAAGAATTATGGGTAAATTTAAGTTGTAAGAGCTAGTTAATAATAAGCCCAAGCTAATAGGCTAAACAATTTATAATTAATATAAGCCTCTGGGTCTTATTTTGGGACTGAATGACTGTGGGACCAGGCAGGACAGAAACTTCCATCTATACATTGTTACTCTTTTTGTAAGCAGATTTTATAAAGCATTTTTATGTATAACCTTGCTCCTCAGTTGTAGGGTGTACCTACCCCACCCTATGCATTGTACCCTGCCTGCACTGTACCCTGCCCACTCTCCAGCCCTATCTCACCTTCCCCAGCACTTAGCTGTTTCTACCTCAGTGGCTAAGACCTTAACTCTCTGTGCCTCAGTTGACTCAGGAATTTACCACTAGACTGAACTCCATGAGAAATCTTATCCTAGGAGCCTTGCACAACACCTAGTCCATGAGAAGTGCCCAATAAATGTCTGGCAAATTAGTGAGGATGGAGTGTGTGGTGAGACTGGCTTACTGATATACAGGGGCCTGGGAAGCAGCATTCACATTTTCAATCTCTCTCGCTTTACAAACCATCTGAAGTGACTTGAAATAATTATTTTAAAAGATTTTAAGTAGGGATCCAAAATTAAAATGTTTTTAAAAAGTAGTAATACCTAGTGTTTCTGGTGCACATAGTCTGAGCCAGCAGCTCCTGATGGTCGTTCCTTCTGCTGGCCACCAGACTGAGCCCAGAAACACCTCTGCTGGTGTGTTTCAAGGTGCCTGGAGGCTACTGCTAACCCCCATGGTTAGCCTTCAGGAGTTCTTTTTCCTTCTTCTGAACAAAAGTTGTTGTTTGAAATCAGCCAAAGAAAAGCTCAGGTGATACACTGCGTGCTGGTAGAACGGCTTGGCAAGACAGGGACAAAGAAGAACAGCAGAGAGGGTAAAAATTACACTTTAGACATGTTTGGTGGAAGAGACGATTTTGGCGTCGGTGTGTAGAGGCTGGAGTTCCTGGGAAGGGCTGGGCTTGGTCGAGTGTGCCTGGCTGAGGTTGGTTCATGTGTGATCATAAAAACTGTGAGTGGACACGAGCTCATCTTGTGATTATTCACAGAAGAGGAGGACCACCGGAGCAGAGGGTCTGGAGAACATAGAGAAAGCCCTTGAGGAAGAAGAAGAAAAGGAGAGAAAGCTGAGTGTAGGGTTCCATACTTGAAGGATGCAGGGCCAAAGGTGAGCAGCAGTTGCTGACCTGTGGGAAATGACCGATTCTGCTTCACACAGTGATCTGTTGCTAAATGGCATCCTCTCGATGAGGACTTCTCTAAGCTGTAAATGTGTTAAAATGAAGGGTCTCTATCACCAAAGAAGAAGAGGGAAATGAGAAGGGGAGGAAGAAAAGGGAAGGAGGAGAAGAAAGGGAATCCTGACCTGGTGTTTCCTGGGGCTGGGGTCTCCTCTCCTGAGCACAAGGTTTTTACTCATTTTCGTAATGGGCCCCAGTATTTTTGAGCTGTGGGTAAAGAGATGTTACTCCGAGAGATAGATCGGTGGTTAGGAGCACTTGTACTTTGAAACGACCCACGTATGATTCTTAACACCTACATGGCAGCTCACCATCATCTGCAACTCTAGCTCCAGGGGATTCAGCATCTCTTACTGACCTCTAAGGACACCAGGCACTCATATGATGCACATCCATGCAGGTTGCATACTCACACATACAAAATAAATGTCAAATATATATATACCAAGATTTACTAACTTCTATTTTTAAAAGTACATGGGTAAAATACTCCAAAGTTAGTAGATTCCAAAACTTATTTCACTCTACACCAGGGCTGTCCAAACATGACCCAGGATGGCTATCTAGTGTAACACAGAGTCATAAATGGATTTTAAAACATTATGAGACTTTTTGCAATTTTCTTGCTTGTAAATGGACTGTGTGGTTCTCCAGTGGGCACTTAGTAGATGATGGGGTCATGTCATGGCAGCAGAAAGTTAAGTCTAAGATGCAGGTATATTTTTTCTAATTCTGTCTCTTGGCTTTGTTTCACTCTGTGTGTTTGTGTGTGTGCGCGTGCGAGAGATGTGTGTGTGTTTGCATCTGTCTATTTGCCTCTGTCTCCTTCTCCTGTGTGTGTGTGAGATATGTGTATTATATGTGTCTGTCTCTGTCTGTCTCTCTGTCTCTGTCTCTCCCTCCTTTGTGTGTGTGATGTGTGTCTGTCTCTGTCTGTCTCTCTGTCTCTGTCTTTCCCTCCTGTGTGTGTGTGATGTGTGTGTGTCTCTGTCTTTCCCTCCTGGGTGTATGCATGTTTCTGTCTCTCTCTGTGTCTCTATCTTCCCCTCCTGTGTGTCTGTATGTGTGTACCTGTCTTTTTGTCTCTCTGTCTCTGTCTCCCCCTACTATGTGTTTGTGTGTGTGTGTGTGATCTGAAACCTCATGTAGGTTTTTCTTGAACCCTCCTCTCTGAGAGATCACCAAATTTCCTTTTCTCAAGAGTGGGCAGTTCTTATTACTGGTATATAACAAATAGAATATGGCAGAAATGATGGTGTCTGTCTGTCTATTGAAATTATATTACTAAAAACACAGTGGCTACCTCTTTACCTACACACACACACACACACACACACACACACCATACTTCTCCCAGGAAAACCAGCTGCCCTGTTTTCAGCACTCAAGCTTCCAGGGAACTTCTTTTCCTCTGGATTTTGACTATTCCAGGTTGTGAAACAAGGTCCCCTTCCCTTTGGGACTTCATGGAACAATGGGATTAACCCCCTGAGTCAGTCCTGGGATCATCAAAGGCCCACAAGCAGTCCATTTTTATCAACAGTGTTTCAATTTATTATTTTTTGTTGTTCCCTTCACCCAATCCTTACCCCAATCCCCTTTACATTGTCTACACACACGTTCCCACCTGTATGATGTTATAAAAAAAATGGGGGCACTGTCTGCACACACGTTCTCACCTGAATGGCATTATCAACAATAGGGACATCCCCTAATAACATACCACTCATTCAGGGATTTTTTTCACAAATGGGATTTTGCTGAGTATCTTGTTTGATTTTTTTGCTTTTTTCCATTCAGAATTACCTGTTGAAGATTTATCAGTTCTCAAATGTAAAGAGTATTAGGGTTAACAAAATATGAATTGGTCTACTACCCACCATAGCTTATCAATTTCATGGAATCCCCAAGGTACCTCACCATTTCCACACCTCACCCCTGAGCAGGCAGCCAGTATCTCAGACTTTATCTTTGCCTTCCTATATCTTAATCTGTTTCCTAATTTTATTATGTATGTCACATGCTCAGATTATATCACTTAGTATGTGTTTTTAAACTTTATGTAGATGTAAATTTTACATGCAAATTTTGACAATTCAACACAAAGTATATGTCTTGGTTATTGTTCTATTGCTGTGTAGAGATGCCATGACTAAGGTAACTTATAAAAGAAAGAATTCAATTGGGAGCTGGCTTATGGTTTCAGAGGGTGAGTCTATAATTGATCATCATAGCAGCAAGCATGGCAGCAAGCAGGTGGGCAGGCATGGTACTAGGGCAATAGCTACGGGCTTACATCCTGATTGACAGGAAGAGACAGAGGGCAGGCAGGGATGGGGAGGAAAGGAAGGTGGGAGGGAGGGAGAATCTGGCACGGAGTTTTAGAAACCTCAAAGTCCTTTTCTGCTGGGCTTTTTGCCCTTCACCTGGTTAGGAGCTAGGAGAATATACGAGCCTGCCGTGAGGTGTGCTTGCTCTATGCTCGCCACATTTACCCATTCCTCTTCCTGCCCTGGCTGTTTTCACTTACCTCCAGCCTTTTGTTATCAACAATGCTATGATAAACATCCTCACCCAAACTGTGAGTACATCACACATTCCCACCGAAATGGGAGTGCTGAGCCTTAGAGTATGCGTGTATTCAGCTTCCCTAAGGAGAGACAAAACAGCACCAATTTATGATTCTCCTGGAAACGGATGGTGCTCCCCATTTATTCTACACAATCATCAGCACTTGGTACCATCTGCAGAACAACTTTAGATATACACCGTCTCCCTGGGTCTATCAATAATTCTGGACCAACATTTTTCTGGTACTTTACAGTTTTCAAAGCGCTTCCATTTGTGTTCCGTCTCTTTTATGCTCAAATCTTGTCACTCCTGCCTTGCAAGACGCACTCAGTCAAAACCCAGCACACTTCATTCCCGCACTCTAAAGAAATGCTTCGCATTTGTATGTTAATATGAGCATCCAGTCCTCCGCCTTGAGTACCTAGAAAAACAGTTCCTAAATCTTGTTCGTGGATAGTTAGGGATAGACATGGATGTGACGGTTGGTTGTGATTATCAATTTAATGGAATGCAGTATCACCATGGAAGCCAACCTTTAGGCACATATGTGAGGCATGTGGTTTGCTTTAGTGGAGATGGGGAAACCCACTCTGAATTTAGACAGAGCCATACCATGGGCTGGAGTCCCAGACTGAATGAAAAGAAGGAAGCAGGCCAAGCACACCCACTGGCATTTATCACTCCCAACCATGGGCACAATGGGGGTGGTCAGCTACCTCAAGCTGCTGTTGTCACTGCGATGTCTTCACCATGATGGTCTGCACCCTCCAACTGTGAGCCAAGGTGAGCTCTTCCTTTCCTAAGTGACTTTTGTCATACAGTACGGCATCAGTTAGAAAGAGCAGTGATGGATGACGTCAGAGGTTATTGAGATCCTTCAAAGGGTGCATCAGGCTCTGCCATCCCCGCTCAGTAGACTCTGCTTCCCCCAGATCCCCAAATGGTAGGAACTTGGGTGGTAGTTGGCCAGAGATAATGACAAGGTCTCCAGCATGAAGTGTCAGTAACAGGTCATGTAAGGAAACATTCTTTCTTTCCTACTGAACACTGCCGTTCTCCTTATTTTCCTCAGCCAATGTCTTCAGAAGGGGTGAAGATAAAGAATGCAGCAAAACATTATCAGTCAACCATTCTTCCCCTTGGAGGCTTGCCCATGAACTGTTGATTTTTCTAGAGCCCCGTGACTGCGTTCCTTATGTTGGCAATCTGTCATCCTAATGATCTCATTTTAACGGTAATGAATTATGACTCCATTCCACAACAAGGCATATGGCCTCCTTCTTTTATCCCAAGTGAGCCAGTGTTGTTGTAAAGAATACCAACTCCATTAATAACTTAAAGAATATAAAATGGTGTTCTCGGGACACCGTCATCTCTTTATGTAATCTTCATCGTCTATCATTTTGACTAATATTTCCTAGATTTAGCTCCTCTTTTTATTTACAAAGTGTTTGTGAGTGTCTGCCTGAATCATAACTTCCAGGTTTCTGTATTAGTAACAAGTTTTGAGCTCCTCTGTTGGGCCTTATTGATATAATAGATCTATTGAAATTTAATGTTTTCTGTGTTTTTTGTGGGGGGTGCCTTGTGTGGGGTGCCTGTGTGTGGGGTGGGGTGAGGATGTACACAGATGCACAGTTTATACAAGGAGGTGAAAGGACAGCCTCAAGTGTTAGAGCTTGGGCATCTTCTACCTTTTGTTTTACACAAGGTTTCTCCTTAGCCTGCGACTTTAGCCATTCAGACTGGGCCAGCTGGTCCAAGCGCTTCCAGGGACTCTGCTGACTCCACTCCATCACAGAGCACAGGGTTATAAGTGTGTGCCACCAGACTTGGCTTTCTGCGTGGATTCTGGGAATCCCAACGAGGGTCCTTATTCTTGTGAGATAAGTGCTGTACCCACTAAGCCATCTCCTTAGCCTGTGAAATCTATTGTTTATTAATGAAAATAACCTAAGTTCAGGAAAGGCAATCCATTTGGCCAAGGTCATTGGATGGATCCAGGATTTAACCCTGAACTCAAAACTCAAAATATAGTGCTTTCTCTTACCATACCACCTGACACCTATTCTTTATTTCTGCCACCATTTAACTTTCAGGCAAAAGAATCCTTGAATCTTCACTTAATGTTATATATTTTAAAAATTAGATTGTACTATACCCTCTATGTGTTTGGATCCCCAGTGTGAAAGGTCAAGCCCACATGCCACGTGACATCCTCTCGCATGGTTCTGAGATGCAGAGTGGATGTTGTCCAGCTCTCCAAGACATCACAGGTGAGGGTGGAGGAACCCTCCACTCCATTTTCATCTCCTCTCCCCTGTGATACAGTCAGTATCAGCACACCTGAGTCTCTCTATTCCCGGCTTAAGATTTAAAGCAGCGCATTTATTTACATTTCTGACTATCTGTGCAAGGATACCCTACCTCTTTAACTTCCACATCTCAAATGTCTGATAGGAATGAAAGTATCAGAGTAGTCTTGACTCAGATTTCACAATTTCTGCAAAACAGACTTAGTAAGAATACGATGAGTCATTTACCACAAGGAGTCTGGGGACGAATACTAAGATGTCATCAAAGTGTCATTGTAACAAGTGTGCTTTCTTAAATTCCCTCTTCCAGAATCCTTGCTTTTAGAATCATTGTCCTTTCTACCAGGAAAGCAGCTCAGGTCCTCCCTCTCCTCATCCTCCATCTGTCCTAACCCAAAGGCAAATTTTAATGATAAAAACAGTCCTTTGTGACCGTCTCTGTCTGCTCCCTGCTTCCAGGGCAACACGCATTTATCTATATACATGTTCACCTAGAGAATGCACACTGGACCGATATTCAGGGACCATTCTAGGTGCCAGGATACATCCATGAATCAACAGATTCAAGTCCCTGTGATAGGAGAGCCTGCATTTCAACCAGGAACGGCAACCACCAGACATAACGTGTTCATGGAATCTAGGCTATGGATAATGAGAAATGTCACAAGAGAAACTAGGAGGGGAAGATGAACCTGGAGCAGGGTAAAGAAGAGGCTTCCTGTTTGAGACAGGGCATCAGTAGGACTCATGGAACGTGTGCCATCTCAACCCCAGAGTGACAGAATGGAAGGGTTACTAGTATGACAGGGGACAGACAGGTGTTTCTTCAGGCAGGAGAGGGGACAGTGGGAATGGAGGGAGTGTGCAAGATATAGATTGAAAATAAAAACACTGGGGGATCTGGGGAGAGGTGGTTAGAGTCAGAATAGTCCAATGCATTAGAACGCGAAATGTGGGAAATGGAGATGACTCCAGGATATGAGGTATGCTTCTAAGACAGCTCTCTTTATCGTATTTTGTTTTTGTTTGTAAATCTACCCCACATTAGGTTCCCTTCTATTCTTCTATTCATGATGTGTGTGTGTGTGGGGGGGTGGTGTTCAGGTGCAGGTGTAAGGAGGCACACAGGCACCACATTTACACATATGTGTGGAAGCCAGAGAGCAGTCCCAGGTCCTCAGTTTCCATCCATTTTGTGTGTGAGATAGAGTCTCTCACTGGCCTAGAACTCACCAAACAGACTGTGCTAGCTAGCTAGGGATCCCCAGGGATACCCATTATAGTGGCTTGAATAAGAGCGGGCCCCATAGGCTCATATGTTTAAATATTTGACTACCAGAATGTAGAACTGTTTGAGAAGGTTCAGGAGGTATGGTCTTATTGGAAGAATGTGTCATTGGTGTCATTGGGTCACTCTCTCTCTCTCTCTCTCTCTCTCTCTCTCTCTCACACACACACACACACACACACACACACACACACACACACACACACACATCTCCTGCCTATAGGTCAGGTTGTAACTCTCAGCTATTGCTTCAGCACCACACCTGCTTGCCTGCTGCCATGTTTACTGCCATGATGGACACGGACCTACCCTCTGAAACTGCAAGCAAGCTGTAAATTCCTTGGTCATGGTGTCTCTTCCCAGCAACAGAACAGTGACTAAGACACCTGTCTCCACCTATCCAGCACTGCAATTACACAAATGCACCACCATGCCTCCATTCTTACATGGGTCCTGGGAAATCAAGCTGAGATTCTCAGGTTTGCAAGGCAATCACTTTACTGCCTGAGTCATCTTTCTAGTCCTGTCTTGTTTTTATTTTATTTTTTGAAGAAAACCTTTAAGATGGCATTTTAACTTCAGTGTGCAATTTTTTAAACTTTGAAAAACAAATTATTGTTACAGTTCTTATGCTAAACTCTGTATGCCAGGGCAAGCTGATGAGTGAGAAGTCTGCAATTCAAGCCATCAGCAAACCTAGATGCTCCTGAGAGTGGCGTTATTATAAGCAACAACCCCCTTTAGCAGATTGTAAGAGAAGTTTTCCATGTAACAAGCACTACAAAGTTTTTGGATATCAGGGAGGGCTGGCTCCCTGTTGGCCTGAGAAACTGTGTACAGTCAGTTCCCATGCAGCTCTGTGCTTGCCTCCCACAACATGTCCACAGACAAGCCACCCCTCTGTGTGCCCAGCTATGTAGGGATGCAGCATCCTGCTCAAGGACATAGGCACGAACTGCTCATAAGGGATTACATCAATCCCAGGCAGGACGGAGATGATCTGCTCACCTCCATGGGACTAAGTATCCAGGATATTTGCATCTTTTCCATGCTCCTTGGCTGTATTGGCTCCCACTTGGCTCCAACTGTACTGCTATGCTTTCTGAATCAGAAACAGGAAATGTACTATAGCATTCTCCCTGATTTGCCTATGACAGACATTAAATTGATCACAGCGGTTGTATTTTCTACTGATTTCAAATGAAGTCTTCACATTATCTCCGTAATGGTCAACCAAAAGGCAGGGATATGTGACAATGAACATGCCTGTCATCCTTCCACGAGAGTTCTGCTTTAGTATCATTAGATCACGTTTCCATCCCAGACAACCAGGCCTAGAATGGTTAATCTTGATAGTCAACTTGTCTATTTGAGAATCACCTAGTATATTAATTAAAAGCACATCTCTGGGCACATTTATGAGGTCATTTCTAGAGATGATTATATTATAAAAGTTCAGACATAATGAATAAACTATCCATTGATATATTCATAATGCAACATAATTATTTTAAGGTGGCTGAGAGTAGCAGGTGGGGCCACACAGGAGGAAGTAGATCAAAGTGGGGTTATAATTTGTCTTAAACACATCTTGTACTCCCTTTCTCTGCTTCCTGGCTGCCATGGTCTGGTGGTTGTTCTTGTTTTCAACTTGACTACATCTGCAATTAATTAAAACCCAAGCAGTCAGGGCATACCTATGATCAGATCATTTGAGGTGTGAAGACCCTCCCTAAATTCAGGTAATCTGAGGTCAAGAAACCCAAACTAAACTGGACTACACCTTCTGGTAGCAACCAATACTGAGGATATGGAAAAAGGAAATTACTGCTTTTGCCTGCTTGCCTTCACTGTCATTGCCAAGTCCATCCCTTCACTGGCATTAGAGTCTACTTCTTAGGGATTCTAATGTATATTAAAGACCAGCTGAGACACCCAGCTTCATGGACTGAAGAACTGCTAGATTCTTGGAATTTTGGTTATGAGACAGCTATTGTTGGACTAGTCAGACCACAGTCTGTAAGCCTATATCTATATCTAATGATAATATAAATTTACATGTTCATAACATCATTCTATAAGTTCTGTTTCTCTAATATACATGATATGAAGCATCATGTTCACCCATGGTGGACTGACATCCCAGAGTCCATGACTAAGAACACTCCCTCCCCTTAAATTGCTTCTATCAGGCATTTTGCCACAAAGATGGGAAAATTAACTCATAGAGATTCAACGCCTTTCCAGAATTTCAATAAAGAGCCAACCTGGAGTCATTAACCACATATTTGTGAAACCATTTCTGATGAGGCATGTTTCATAAGATCAGTCTCATAGAAGTCACCTGTAGGTCACTGGGTAGGACTAGAGAGTGGGTTCCAGAAGCCAGGTTAATCTAATGTAGATTGCTATTTTAAACATATGACAATTAAAACATCACAGGCCCCTTGAAGAATTGCCTTTCAGAAGCAACATTGCTAGACTCTAGGACATCCTGGCTGTCTGTGACAAAACATCTTGATATTATCCTGAGTGTTCCCTTTCTGTTAGTTTCTCTCATCACAACTGCTAAGAAACTGGCTAGGAAAAGAAGTGACAGTGGATTGCTCAGACACAAGCAGGATCTAGACCACACTCTTACTGTGACCCAGGGATCCTATTGGGAGAGGAGCAGGAAAGAGTGTAAGAGCCAGAGGCTAGGGAGGACAGGGTGAAACACCCTGCACATAGCAAGACTGCTGTGTTCGGTAAGAGCCAGAGGTGCAACACTCTGGGCATGACAAGATTGCTGCAGTAGTGCACTCACAGTAACCAGCACAAGACCTGTACAAGATCAAGCCAACCAGTACTCTGTCTTGAGGTAGGATGTGGTTCAGGAGGCTCCGCCCCTAACTGAGGAACCACTAATAGTTGATGGCCTCCAGAGAAAGAAGAATCCTCTTTCTTTAAGAGTGTGGCTCCAAGTAGGTCAATCATACCCCAGTGCATGGTCTCACACCTGGAAGTAAATAGACAGTATAAATCTGAGTCAGTGGGTTAGCTAAAAATAAGTTGGGGGGTTCAGGGAAGTGGGAATGGATCTAGAAGCAGTTGAAAAGAGTGTTGGGTGAATATGATCAAAAATATGAAATTCTCAAAGAATCAATAAGATAAAAATATTAATAAAAATTAATAAAACATAATAAAATAACCCTTCTGCAGCTGTGTTCCTGTCTATCATATTCTCTACATCTTACATAAGGACTTGCCAAACTAGCAATTTGATTTGCTTTCACTTCTTTAGCCAACTCAAAGAAGCAGTAAGATGTAAATTTTAGAAAGTCACTCAAAAACTTTTATGACCTTCATTAGCAACAGGAACAAGTGGTTTGGCATCTGTTATTCTCATGGGGACAAAGCTGTGCCTTTTGTAACACCAGTGACTCTGGCTAACAAGACCCATTAATCAGCCCTCCTCTCCTCAGACTACAGAGGGCGTCTGCCGACCTCTCTGCAGTAGGCAGCACAGACTCAGACACTGTCATGTTTGGTTTGGTTTTTCCCTGGCACAATATTTTTATCAATTATTTGGGAATTTCATATCATGTACCACAATCATACTCTCTTCCCACTCCCTCTAGGTCCACCCTCCCACCCTTGTGCCCCACTCCAAAAAAAGAAAAAGCAGAAAACAAAACCCACCAAGTCCAATTTGTGTTGCTCATAATATACTCATTGGAACATGGACAAATGTCATGTTTCATGTCTCTAATTTCTAACCAAGTTAAGCATGCTAAAGTCTTCATTCATGTTGTTCTAATAGCATGTTGTTTTTATTGACTCTCTGTCAATTTTTTTTAAATAGGGAAATGACATTTGGGGAAAAACAGCCTGAACTTGTAGTTTGAAACTATGATAGACTATATTTCTTCAGCATAAATGCCAAGGTCAAGTGGGTGGCCTTGTATGACAGGGTTCTGCATGGTGAATGACCCAGAGTACAAAGTGGCCAGTTAAATCACAGCCACTCCCCTGGCAGGCACCATGATGTTCCAGCCACCACTGGAACAGATTCTAGCTCAGTGCAATGGCTCTAAGACCATGCCCAGGTTTACAATCTCTGAGAGAGAGAGCCTTTGAAGTTACTACCAGTTTTCCTCTAGCGGGCCTCTGGATTGGTTAAATTAAGGAAATAAACTTAAGAATTTAATACATATATAACTGTGATCCTGGGCAACTTCTTTCTTTTCTCCAAACATTAGTAATCTATAAAATAGAGGTGTCTTAAGACCAGATTGTTAGGGGAAAAAAAATCCTAAAATGGGTGGTTCTACCGGCACAAAGAAATCAATTTAAGTCAGATTAAACCAAATTAAAATGGTGGGGAGACAGGAAAGCGGGGAACACATGCAAACCCGAAACCACATGTTCCTCCTCTGGGAGTCCATTTAAACACCATGTAGCAGTGGTCCTGACCCCTCCTCAGGGCATGCTGGAATTTGCAGTCCAGACCAATGCAACTCCCAAGCCAGGGGGCTGGAATGGATGCCAGGGGCTGGGGTTATGCTCCCAACTTAGCACAGATCTCAGGAGCTTGTGGGATGTGTATCGAGGTCTTGCAGAGCATGGGGAATATAATTCTAGATATCTCAGTAGTAAAGAATGCTTCCTGACCTCCAGAGAACCCAAATCTAACTCCCAGCACCCACAATGATGCTCATAACTACCTGTAGCTCCATTTCCAGGAGATTTGACACCTCCTTCTGGTATCTGCAAGTACCAGACACACGGGGTTCCACATACATGCAGGCAAAACACCCACATACATCAAAAATAAAATCTTAAAAATTAAGAAAAATGAGTAGTGAGGACGCAGTTGGAAGCTATGCTAATTTAGCAAAATGACAGTAGTATGTTTCTTCTAGGGTATAAAACCTTTTTAGCTACAGGTGGTTCTTACTAGTTTTACAGTACCAGGAATGATTTCCCACATTTTGAATCAACCTTAGATACAATTAGACAGCTATTGGTTACCCCATGATGTAAGGGCCACTCTTACACCGTTGGTGATATTTTGCTGGGCTGGTTGTTGTAGTGAGCAGGCCTCACAGCATAGTAGGATGACTGATTGCTTTTTTTTCACTTGGTAGCTTGCATTGCACCTTCCAAATACTACCAGAGGGCTTCCAGGTCAGTGTTAGCTTGATTCTGTCAAGTCCTATGTCCGAAGTGACATTTCAATCCTAAACACATATGCATCAATCCCTGATGTATTCAATTAAAAAAACAGTCCCAGACGTCCAAACACAGATTAAACCCAGTTCTATAATAGCAAGTGATTTAAATACACAACTTTTGTAAGTAGAGGGATCATCTGATCAAAAATTAAACAGAGATATATAGGTATCAAATTACTTCACACATTAAATGGGTCTAACGTATATCTACAATATTTCACCCAAATGCCAACAAATGCATCTACTCAGCAGCCTGTACTATGATAAAACGCCATGATCAAAAGCAACTTGGGAAGGAAAGGGCTTACTTGGCTGACATACCCCAAGTCAGAGTCCTCCGAGAGAAGCCAACACAGGAATAAAAACTGGGAAGGAACCTGGAGGTAGGAGCTGATGCAAGGACCATGGGAGATTGCCACTTACTGGCTTGCTCCTCATGAGCTGCTCAGGGTACTTTCTTATAGCACCCAGAACCACCAACACAGGTGTGGCATCACTCACCAAGGCTGGGCCCTCCCCTGCCAATTACTAATGAAGAAAGCATTTTACAGACTTGCTCATCTCATAGAGGCAGGTTTTCAATTGAGCTTCCCTACCTCAGATGATTCAAGCTTGTGTCAAATTGTCATAAATACTAACCGGCATATAAACCCTTGGCCAAATTAACAGAAAGAAAGAAAGAAAGAAAGAAAGAAAGAAAGAAAGAAAGAAAGAAAGAAGGAAGGAAGGAAGGAAGGAAGGAAGGAAGGAAGGAAGGAAGAAAGAAAGACAGACAGGGAGGGAGAAAGGGAGGGAGAAAAGGAGGGAAGGAAAGATAAACGGAAAGAAAGAGAAAAAGAAAGAAAAGGAAAGAAAGAGAAAAAGAAAGAGGAGACACAAATTAATAAAAATTAGAGATGAAGAGGAAAGCATTTTAAAGAAATTTAGAAGATAATAAGGAAATACTATAGAAACTTATGTTCCAATAATTTGGGAAAGGTAAAAGAAATAAATGACGTTCTAGATACATCTGAATCACTAAAGTTAAACCAAGAAGACACCAGCAACTTAGACAGACCCATAACAAACGGAGCCTGAAACAGTAACAGACTGCTGAGTATAAAAAGCCCAGGTCCACATATATTCAAGGCAGAAGGGCACAAGGACCCACAGCAGACTCACCAGAAGGGGGTGTGCCTGTGACTCCTAACTGGGCATCAGCATGGGGGCAGCATGGGGAAGACCCAGAGCAGACTGGGTACACTCCCAGCTGAGCCTGCAGCAAGCACTTACTCTAAAGCTGGAGCTGCTCTTTACAAGGCTTAATTGCTTTCTGAGTTCTCACAAGCTCTTAAAATGACAGGTTCCCATGTTAATGACAGAGGTCTTACAAATAAAGTTCAAGAGGCAAGAGAGACTCTAGAGAGGGAAGAGCTATTAAATCTGGAGTTATAAGGATAGCTTGTGCTTTTAAAATATTGAAGAAAATAAAATTAAAATCAATACCATCTTAGGGAGTACAATTCCAGCTGCTGAATATAAATTAGAAGCAGTTATTAATTAAACAGTTTGTATGTAGTGATGGATTCATTTCATCTCCTAAAGGACAAGGGCGGTTTTCAGTTTGCCTTGAAACACAAAGGATGAAAATGGATGCCCTTTGTATTGAAATGAAAACTCAGAAGAGGGCAGAGATCAAACACCTGAGTTCTCCACTGAAATAAGCAGGGGATCCAAGGCATATGTAATGATGTCTTACTATTTTAACTTTAAAAAAGTGGGGGCGGTTGGAGTCATTTTCATTAATATTTTAGAGACTTCCTTAATTAAAACTCACCCAGGTTTTCAAAGAATTGTCTTTCTGGTTTCTGTCAACATGCTTTTGGTTTAGTTTCACAAGTGATTCATAGGAAACTGCTCTTGAGAGAAGCATTGCTTCCGGTTGTGTGAAGGTTAAAAAATAGACAAATAAACATTTCCCTTTGGCGTGCTGGCAATCAGAAGCACCACCAACCACTGCTTTAGTGGGTATCTTCTGTGTGCCAGCCACTCTGCTAGGAAATGCACATGATTAGAAGGAAATGAAAAATGCGTGTGGGAAGCCAGAGACTGAAGAACATAATGAATACTTAAGCAGCTCATTAAGACAGAAGAGCCGAGATGGAGAAAAGTGTTTGGAGAAGGAAATCTTAAACTCTGGGTTGTTAAAAGGCAGAGCTGCTCCTCATGCGTGCAAGGTCATTAGTATGTATGAGTTGGCTAGCGCTGCTGTAACAAACCAAATGTGTAGTGCATGGTGGTTGCCCAACAGTTCTCTAGAGCAGAAATCTACCGTGGGTAAGGACGGCGTGAGGGGTGCAGGGCAGGTCCTTTCTGGAGGCTCCACAAGGGAGCCTGCTTTCTGGCCTGTTTCAGCTTCTGGGATTGCCTGTTTGCCTAGTGGACGCTCTTATCCTCAACATCAGCCACGAAGGACCCAGTCATCAGGTCACATCATGGGATCTCTCTGAGAGCTGCCTCCCACTGATGGTTAGTGTCACATCAACTTCATAGGATCTGGGTTACCTGGGGGATGGTCCTCTGGCCATGTTTGTGGGGGGTTATTCTATTTCTGTTTGATATGATAAGACCCATCCTAATGTCTGACAGGACCATTCCCCGCTGCATACGATCCAATTCTAGAAGGCATCAAGTGGAGAGGGGAAAACCCAGCATGCATTCATCTCTCTCTGCCTCCTGATTGGGCATTCAATACAACTGGATGTTTATAACTCCTGCTGCCTTGACTTGTCCAACTGTGGCAGACTGCACCTTGCACTGTGAGCTGAAATAAGCCCCTTCTCCCTTAAGTTGCCTTTCTCAGGGCATTTTGTCATAGCAACTAAGACATACCTTTCTCCACTCCTACTATAAGAAACGTGCAAATATATTATGTCTAAACAGATAGGCCAGGAGACATGTTTCTTAAAATCAAATAACTAGTAATTTTGACTCCACTTCCTACCTTAACTTCATTGCTATGAACTGTAATGTGTTTGCAGGTTTCAAGGATCAGCAGGTAATGGGTATCTTGGTTAGAAGCATTTTCTGCCTCCCAAATAAGCAGGCCCAACCTTTGGCATTGTACTGTGATGTTCTAATATACAAAGTTCACAGTGCCCGGGAGCTGGGGAGATGGCTCAGTGGGTAAAGTGCTTGTGTTCAAACCCCAGAACCCACATAGGAAAAGTCAGGTGTGGTGATACATGCTTCTAATCCCAGTACTGGGAATTGGAGATGGGCACATCCCTGGGACTCGCTGGTCACTTGGCCAACCTTACCTATTGAATAGCATCCAAGCCAGTAAGAGACCACGTCTCCATAAACAAATGGTGAACAGCATCTCACAATCAGAAAACACACCTGAAGTTACCCTCCGACCTACACACATGTATATACACACTTGCACATACTTGTATACATACACACATAGTGGGGAGGGAGACAGCACACAGACTGACCAGTTGTTATCCTAACCCCTCCCAGAATGTCATGGCCACCGCTGGAATGACTTGCCTCTGTGGAGATTACATGGGCTGGCCTGCCGATGGGTGGGATCCCAGCAGGCACAGAGTCTCCAGTAGATCACTGGGACGGACAGAGGACAGGCTGTGTACTGATCATGAGCTGTCTATCAGAAGTTGCAGATGCTCTACCCTGGCAGTCTAGGGATGTGGGGGCTTGGAAACCTGTCATTAGAGACAAGATGGACAGTTTGTGAATTCAGCATTGGAAGCCAAGGCCAGTGTAAACCCCAAGGACCTCCTCAAATGTCAGCAGTACAGTACCTCGTAGGCTGTCAGACAGGAGCTGAGGCTGCTCTGAACTTAGAAGCTGCGGCTTAGCAGCTGGGAACACAAGTGAGGCTGTTTGGCCGCTAAGAATTGTGGACTGGAGGATGGGGAATACGAGGTCTCTGGGTTGTGCTTGTGTTGCCCATGGAACCTGCATGATCATTGGTTGTCAAGCCTCCCCCTGAAGGCCGGGGCTTGTTGAGCTTGTCAAGATAGAGTCACCACCTTCACGCTTGTTCCTGCCCTAGCAGCTGCCTCTGGCATTCTCTGTCATTTCTGCCACTGCTTTCTTTCTTCCAGTACTGTCCGCACTGCCAAGTGACAAGGACCCATCCTCCCAGGATGTTTTTATCTGGCTCCATGTTGCAGATCGGTGGAGGCAGCACGGGTGAGCACCTCCAAGCCAGACAGCCTACTTACAAAGCCGGAAGAAAGGTGTCCGGGCCATCAGAGTGCTAATCCCATCAGTAAGACTTGTGTTTAAGGCCAATCACAGCCCTGTCTCCAGTAGTCCTCTCTTCCTGAGGAAGTGCTCGCCTCTCGCTAAGGTACAAAGGGTGCACCCAGGTTTATGACAAAGTTATGGTACACACTGTTTCAAACACACATGACTGGGCAGTGTCTTCAGGAGCCAGAGCCAACAGCTGCAGTCTTTGAATAATTGTCTCAAAGCATCGAGGGAGCGTTCCAGGTGGCTGGTGTTGGCCCGAGGGTGGCCCAGTTAGCTGTCTGACTGATGTTCTTTTACTTAAGGCAGTCTGAACAAAAAGAGAGAGTTCACTGCTTGCCAAATGGAGTCTCAAAATGCCTCATCCCCCACGTCTTTGCTTAGTTACAGGAAATGCACTAACAGCGATTTTGAATAGATTTTAACAGTGCTTAACACCTGGGAAAAAGAGGTTCCCCTCGTCTGCTTCAGACTCAGGTGTGTTCAGAGCAGGGTCTCAAAAGCAGAGTGGAGCAGAGAGACAAATGAGGAGGAAGAGGGTTAACAGTGCAGGCGTCTGCTTGGAATGGAAGTAGTCAAAACTGACTTTTGAGGATTTGCATTTTTTTCCCAGGGATAGACGTAAATCTTGCCCAATGGGCAGGGTAGAGACTTGATCTACAGAGTTCACCACACCCCTGGTGTAAATGACCACATGGAGTTGCTAAATGCAAAGTGGGGAAACAGTAGACACCAGATGCAGCAAAGGGCTGGCTTTCCCTTCTTCATGAAAATGGCCCTTTAGAACTGCTGTGTCCCATTAAGCCAGGCTTCCACTCTGAACAGGAAGAGGAGCCGTGACTCATGGGCTTCCCCTGCCCAGCCTTCTCCTAGCTCCTCAGCACCTGAGCATCTAATCACAACACAAAGCAAAGAAGATAACACAGTGGTTTTTGTAAATACTTGGCCAGACATTGAGGCGAGTAGCTGGTCAATGGTGCAGTGACTATAGCAAGTGGCCGAGGGCAGCTCAGGGCAGTGGATAGAATAAAGATCCAGAAACAAGACCACTTGGAGTTCCCTGTTCTTCCGCTCGCTAGCACTATGGCTTTCTCCAAGCTACTCAAACGTTAATTGCCTCTGATCCTGGTCTGAAAAGCATGAAAATTTCCTAAGAGGGTATTGACATTTGTGCCTGCCACCAGAAGGACCTTCTCTAAAAGTTACCAACAAGGCGATCCGCCAAAAGGGGTTCCACGAGAACATTTATCACCAAAAGCAACAGCAAATTTTTCTCTAAAACCTTAAGTGGCAGCTAAAATGTCTTCTCTAACATCATAAAAAAATCAAATGTCAGCCTTGTAAATATTTATGATTCTAGGCAGACAGCTCATATTGAACACCAATTGTTTGAAGACGATCGAGGGTTTTCTGATAGAAATCTGATATTCTCTGCATACCCTATGTACAACGTTTAGAAAACACACCTTTATAATGTTTTCCAGGGTAAGGTCAGAAAAGCCTTGAGCCTCAAATCACTGAAGGGGATTGTACAGCCCTATGCTGAGCTCCTCTTATCCTGACCGGGGTGTTTCATAAAGGTTAAACACAAAGTAGTCTCACCGGCCACAATGGTTCCTCCCGGTTATAATGAAATGTTATTGAGGTCAATGTTTCCTCTTCTCAGATGAATCTCCTGGGAGAAATGAGATGAAAGGGCGGAGGAGGTACTCCAGCTGGAATAGGGGTTCATGATGGCTGCTCCAGGGAAGAAGTGAGAGCCACAGAATGAGCTTCCATCACATTCATGGTACTTTGCTAAAAGCTATTTATGACTTTAAAGCAATCATTTGAGCCTCGAATCCTGTAGAGAAAAAAAAAAATAAAGATTGCATCAATATTCAGCATTTTTCATGTGCTTAGTTATTTATTTAGAAACAACTTAGTAATTGCTGTAATAAGTTACTAAGGGTTACTAATAAATTAGAAAAGTTTCTAAAACATGTTTGCTGTTTGCCAGCTGCTTATGCTAAGAAGAGACTCAATCAAAACATCTGCCACTCAGGCTCGACATTCTTGAGCATCTACGGTGGTTTAATGTGGTAACATCAGGCAACAGGAGTCAGAAACACTTCCAGTGTGGCCTTTCCCCCAGCTTGCCCGCCTCCTGCCTGTGGGGCTGCCTCCTCTGTCTCAAATGAGAAAGTCAGCTGTCCCAGATGGTCTTGAAGCTATGATCTGCACATGCGACCCAAATTTGGCCAATTTGACAGGGATTGGGATAGGTGTGACAGAGGTTGGGGTGGGGATAATTTGCTTTTAATCCAAACAGATTAGGGAGAGATGTAAAGCAGATGATGGTTTCTATTTTCTGCTCTGGGTGGAGTTGCATCTGCTGCTGAGTCAACACGAAGCTGCCCACCAGGAGGGAAGCCATGACAACACCTGAGGACTACCAATGCCTGGACCTTTGGTGTCACTAAGCCAAGTTAAACCAAGGCAGGAAGGATATAGATGCATCCCTTCCTGGAGTTCCACAGGGGTGGAAATCAAGGATCGTCTTGTAAAGTCACTCTAGTCAAGACAGTGTCCCCTTGCAGCTCAAAGGTCCCCTTCAAACTCCAAACTGGGCTTCAGTCTATGGAACAGTCCCCTGGTGATCCATCTGCGTGTGGAATGGCATGAGGTAACACTGAAGAAGGCCTTTCAAATGTGGCTCAGAGGGCTGAATGCTTGTCAAGTATGCACTGGCCCTGGGCTCAGTCCTAGCACTGTGCAGACCGGGTGCGGTAGTGTACAACTGTAATCCACGTCTCAGAACGGCAGCGACAACAAAGAAGGTCTTTCACAGGGCAGAAAAGAATTGAAGTGCTGCTATGCGTGGATCTGTATCAAAAAGATGAAGGATAAGAAGGGTAGTCGGGGGATGGCGTGGTTCAGCATCAAGGAGACAAAGCTGGGCATGGAGTATAGTTCTGAAGGCCTTAGGCTGGCTCAAAAGCCCAGCTCCCTCACAGAGCAGAACAAAATGATATCTGTGTCACAGGTCTGTGTGGCACTGGCGTGCAGTGCCAACTATCAGATGCATCACGTGTTAACTCTGCAAGAATCAGAATTCTTGAAAAGTGGCACGTTTACATGTATAGTCAGAGTAGAAGGCAGCTACGCTCACCACTGTCTAACCAACAGAATGGTTGCCTGGCAGAGAAAGAATCAGGAGTTAGAAGAAGGACTTTGGGGACTTGGCAGAGTGGTCTGTGTGGTGTAGACCACACTAGCATGGAGCCCACCGATCTCAGTGCCACTTGCATGGGGAGACAGCAACAGAAACCAGGAATAGGAGTCAGATGGGGGATAGATAGGGCAGGATTGCACAAGTCAGGGAGGGCAAAGGCAAGAGGTCTGAGTCTTCCCCACCCAATTAGCTTTGTTTGTGTATATGGGCTGATAAGATTTGGGCCAGTATGTAGGCAAGTGCCAAGACTACGCGAATTATTGTACCTGCTTCCTTGCTGTGAAGTGTTTTGCTCCTACATTGATTCCCCTTATTGCTTTCCATCTGGCATTCTGGTGATATTTTTTTTCTATTCTCAGGTTTTCTTATCAGTAAGGACTATCTGCTCACTGCTAACAGCCCCTTTTCTTGTAATTATTTTATTTTAATCTCCTATAGGCTAGAAGATCAGATAACCAAATTTCATTTACCTGCTTAAAGCTGCCTTCCCTGAGTTAAAGAGTGTGTCCTCATTCCATCCTTTCAGCTAGATACCCTTGTAGAACTATCAAAGATAAATGAACACGGTGATCCAGGGACCCCCTGGATCTGTGATGATACAGACAGCAAGGAGTAGCAAGAAGTGGTCATACACAGATGTAATTTCAGCACTTGGGAATCTAAGGCAAGGGCACCACCATTAGTTTGAGACTAGAAAGGGTTGTCTAGAAAAATAAAAATAAAAACAAACTATAAGATGGGTAATTGTCTTAATTAAAACACATTGTATGTAGGTATAAAATTCTCAGACAAGAGGAGGAATAAGGGGGAAATTGCATGTAGATTCAAAGTTTTAGATCGGGAATGGGGAAGGGACATTTTTATTGCAATGAGCCCTGAGAAAAAAAAAAAGAAAGGGGCTGCCTTGTAAAACATCAGAGCCTGCTAGGCAAGCGCCATAGCAAATACCAAAAATGGAGTCAGGAGTGAAAACCGGCCATTTGAAGACGGAAGCATATCTGCTGTAGCTGCAGGAGAGTCATGGCGAATGATCCACAAAGCTATTGAAAAGTCCTGGTGGTGTTCCTGCACTGGGATTCAGTCCTGGGAATAAAGCACCTTTATATCCACCTGTTTCCCTGACTGCAGGAAGGAAAGGAAACGGGGGTGAGGGTGGGGGCTGTGGAGGCCGGCGGTCACCCAGGAGTGAGAAACATGATAGTCAGGGCCAGAGGGATCACATTGAGACGATAGCAAATGCTGAGGATTCTACATGTCCGTGGGGAGCAGGGGTTTTCACTGGGTAGGAATGTGTCCCCGAGGAACTGTGACCAGAACTCTACCCAATGGACTGTAACACCGCGGCAAGATGGGGATGCTGCAGGTGCACAGGCTGATTGTCTTATCTTGGTCTAGTTTTAGCCTCCCTCCCTCATGCTATGTGTGTGTGTGTGTGCGCACACACACACACACACACGCACACGCACACACACACATACTCCTTATCCACCTCTGGGTCATAACTAACATCCTGTGACCAATAGATAAAAATCTCTTGGGATCTCTTAACTTAGCAGACTCCCAGCTTCCACCAACCCAAAAGCTAAGACCATCACAGACAGCATCTTAGATCTACAGAAAAGCTTCACCGGCCGGGCGGTGGTGGCGCACGCCTTTAATCCCAGCACTCGGGAGGCAGAGGCAGGCGGATCTCTGTGAGTTTGAGACCAGCCTGGTCTACAGAGCTAGTTCTAGGACAGGCTCCAAAGCCACAGAGAAACCCTGTCTCTAAAAATCCCCCCCCCCCAAAAAAGAAAAGCTTCACGCATCTTGCTCTAACTGCCTCTCTGCGGTACACAGCAATACATTTTAAACCTGCCTTGATTCGCAATGTCCTTTTCTAAGAAAAACTATAAGCCTCCTTGATACTGCTTCCACGTATTGGAGCATGGAATTGGGGGTTCCTGGGCCATGCTCCCACAAAACAGCTCCAGAAATAAACTCTTATTTTCTCTAAGATGAAAGCTCTCATTTTGTGTTGACAAAACCTATATCTAACCTGACCCAAAATGCCTGTTAAGTGTGATTTTTACCTTAGAAATCAGATATCTACAGATGTGACCAAGTGAAGCTGAGGCTGTAATAGATTTTTAGATGGTTCCTAAATCCAATGAACAGAGTCCTCATAATGAGAGAGGCTAATATGGAGACGTAGATACGCAAAAAAGACCGGAGTGATGCAGCTGAAGAGAAAATGACGGCCAGGAACTGGTAGAAACCGGTAAAGAAGAAGTCTCCCTTGGGGCCTCAGAAGATTTAGACCTCAACTCTACAACAGCGTGAGCGTGAACGCCTACCGCTTTAAGTCACTCCCATCTGTCTCCATTTGCTACAATATCGCGAGGACGTGAGGGGATGGGATGTCAGAACAGCATGGAGATTTACAGAACGAGAGTGCAAGGGGCACACATTTTGGTGATGGAATGAGTGTGCAGGAGGCCGCAAAAGGCTTACTCCTCTGACATACCCATCCACATCTCTGTTGTAGCACCGACGAGGTGATTGGCAGCCTTTGATACTAGGGCTATCGATCGTGTGACCAAGCCGACCGCACGCAACCATGACCTTCCCCTCTATCACCTCTGCTCACTGCCACCGGCTACACTAACCTGACATTCCTGGCAATGGAAATAGTGCTAATAAATCCATCCAGGGCTGTGACTTCCAGAACCTCATCTGACCTCTGGGCAAAGCTCCTGTGAGACAGGAGCTAGTTATGACTCATTTAGGGGGGAGATGTGGGTTAGCTGTCAATGTGAGCTTTACAGGGAGTGAACGAAATCCAGTCCTTTAGAAGCGTTGCAGTGCTGGACTTCCAGAGAGTCACCTGAAGGAAGGGATGCTTCTTTATTAGTGCCAGCTCCTCCTAGCTGTGGACTTTGGGAGCCATTCATATGGTTCTCAACTCAACCAGGGACCAGCTCCATCAGGACAGGGATTATGTCCAGTTTAAATTGTTTTAAACCAAGTATATCCATGCCACCCAGCTAAGCTTGAAGCATCTTTATAAATGGTTGCTTAGTTGAGTTGATTGTATGATATTCCTTGGTGGGAACAAAATAATGCAAATCATAGGGAAGAAATAACAAAAGGAAGAAAGGGGGAAGGGAGGGAGGAGGGGAGGGAAGGAGGAAAGGAAAAAGGAAGCGAAGGAGAGAAAGGAAGGAGGAAGGGAGGGCAAGGAGGGGGGAGCAAAGAAGGAAAGAAGGGAGGGAGGATGGATATGCTAAAAATAAGGACAAAACAATAATAGAAGAGGCTTCTGGGAAAGACTGTAGGGTCTCTATGCCTGAGGAAGGGCTGAGGCTGTAGCTGTGTGCTCATTAGTGACTGACTATCACAGACTCGAGTCTCTGTGCCCATCACAGTCCGGCCAACACAGTGGCAGGCGTGCACAGAGATTACTAATTATCTTGTTTAATCCCCTTGATCTTTGGTTTCTTTACAAGTAAAGCTGAATCCAAAGCTGTGTTTCCTAGAGCTAATGTGAAGATAAGTGAGATCAAGAATTTCAAATGTTTACAAGGGGTCTTCAGTGGACGATGCTACCAGCTTGTGATTAACTTCATTATCAGTGATATTATCGAGAACATTATCCTTCGAATGATAAAAAATAAATGGTAGAACATCATTTAAGAGACAGACTACTGCATAGAGACACTTGAAAAAATTGGTTAGTATGGTGGGAAGCCAGTCAGATTGAAATGAAAGCTTTAAAATTAGACGGTGGCACTTCCCTTCGGGTCGGGGAAGAGAATGGAAAGCCAAGCTATCAGAGCTGGTAAATAAGATACTATTTTCTCCTAAACACCCCCACTTCCTTTGACTCCTCTTCAAAGGGCAATGTAAGAGGTTGGGGATGCAGCTTAGCTTATAAGATGCTTGCCAGAACGTATACAAAGTTTGATCCTTAGTACGGCATAGAAACAGGTACAGTGGTGTATGCTTGAAGGTACTCCCAGGATAGAACTGCAGCTCTCTAAAGTTCAAGACCACCTAGTCTCAAAAATAGAATAAAAACAAACGACAACAGCAAAAGTGCAGAGTAAGGAAGCCGTGGCTAGACATGACGGAAATCCAGTTGGCCTCACCCCGCAAGCCTCAAGGGATTGATTCTTAAAACTGGAAAGCCCGTGAAAGCACCAAAGTCTTTTCCAGGGGTCTGGAGAGATGACTCAGGGATTAAGATGACCCACAACCACCTGCAACTCTAGTTCCTGGGACTCCAATTACCTCTTGGGGCCTCTGGCAGTACTGCAAACACATGGCACAGACACACATATAGGCAAAGCATTCATAGACACAAAAATTTTAAAAATTCTTAACCTTTTTCTGAAGCAAAAATTTTGCAACCTAAGCTTTATTATTCCTACGGCTCGTTGTAAACCTTCTCTGTCCAACTTCTTGTCAGAACGTAGCTTGGACTTGCTCCGCGCTTCCAGCTAGCTCAAGAGGCTTGTTCAGCCCACAGTAAACATTGTTACAACCTACACGTAGATCTTGGTAGTAATGTATCCTCCCCAGTTGCAAAGCTATTTCCTGCCAGACCATTTGAACGGTTTATCTTGAAGTATTCTCTATCCCACAGCTGGGTGGACTGTCATCTGCTCACTTTCTTCCAGGAAGTGTAGGTGTAGATACTGAGGGTCAGAGGGTGAGGAGCTAAACGGCTTCTTCATTGTATATTCTTCCGCTGTGTAGACGTCTGTTGATCCTCGATCCCTCAGACGTGACTGTGTGACCTGTGCGGGTAAACATTGACTCACCCTCACCTCTCTGGTTCCAGTATCAACAAATACTCTGAAATGGCCAGACAGGAAATATTTCAGGCTGTGTGAGGCACACAATCTTGACTAGATACTCAACATGGCTCTGGTCACGTAAAAACAAAGAAAAAACAAACCAACAACAACAGTTAAAAATCATCATCATCATCATCATCATCATCATCATCATCATCATCATCATCATCATCATTTATGCCCCGGCAATGCTTCAGCATGA